>NW_027150549.1:1887500-2300000 GCF_001643675.1 Monocercomonoides exilis | reverse complement strand
GAAATAGTTGGTTTGAATAATAAATGCTTCTTTTTTCTTTTTAGATTTTTTCACTTTTTTAGTGAAACTTTCACAGTTGGAACAATTCTCTGAAGCAGAACAGAAGCAGAAAATTGAAGAAATGAATGAAATAGTTAATGGAATGAATAAAGAAGAATTCAAATCAATTTTCAACGAAGAAACATTCAACAAAATAGAAAAAATGATTGAATAAATGAAAATGTAAATGGAAAATGCTTTTTATTTGCTGAAGCGCATTGGATGTTGCATCAAGCTGAAAAATGTATGGAATCTATTTTTAAAAAGATCTTCTCTGGGCAAAAGATTGCATAAGATGATTATTGAAGAAGAAAAAAAGGAAAAAGATAACAATCATCTTCTTATTGACTTCTGCGAATGTTATCTTATGTTTCACAGCGGAGTTCCACCTTTGAAATTGATTTCAACCTGTGTTCCGTACCTTCTGAAAGCTTCATTGAGCAGAGAGGAAAACGAGGAGACACAAAAAGAAGTGGAAATTGCCTTGCTGGCTTTGTGCGAAATAGGAGTTTTTGTATGAACATTGTTATTTCATTTTTATTATGTTTGCTTTTTTCCCCTTTATTTTTGATAGAATCTGAAACAAGAACAATATTTGAAGGAAATGTTAGAAATCATCGAACATCAGCAGAAACACAGAAATCTTACTCATCTGGACTATCAGTCTGCTTGGAAGATTTTGATTAACCGATTTTGGTTTTTCAACAGCTTGGAAGAAGTTATTGTGAATGAGCTGCATTTAGCGAGAGAGGTGAGAAGGGAATTGGAAGAGCTGATGAAATGCATCGATTGGAATAGAAAAGAAGAAGAAAATGGAAAAAGAAGAAGAGGAAGAGAAACGAACGAAGAGCTTTCATTGAAGAGATGGGTTGCTACAGTCGTGATTTATTTTCCCAGTTGCTGATTGAAGAATGAAGAAAATGTGGTGCCGATCAAAAACATTGTCCAGGTTCATCGAGCAGCAAAAGGGGATGATCGCAGAGGGATTCGCAGAGAATGTGTATATGTATTTCAAGCAGCAGCAAAAAATTAAGATGTGAAAACTTATAACTTTTTGAAAAGCGGAACTATTGGACACCATTTGGAGGAGATACAGCAGTCAACATTAAATTTCAATTTGATGTTTCATTGCTTGCAATTCTTTACGAATGTTTCAAGACGATTGAAAGAAAAGAAGGAAGATGATAAGGAAGAAGAGGAAAGAAAGTCAACGAAAAGGAAGGTTTTTGAAAAGATGGAAGAAGAAGGATACGAAGATATCATCACAACTTTCAATGAAACTGTATTTTTTTTCAAAGAAAAATATTTTTGTGTATTGTTATTGAATATTTCCGATTATTTTGTGAATATCTAAAGAAGAAAGAGGAATTTCACTTTGTAACTCAAATATCTGATGAAGTATGAAATTACAAACCAGCGTTTTTTATACTCCGTTATTTTCCTCAAAAAGTTTCAGTTTTGAAAGCCCAGAATTTTTTTGAATTGTAAGAGTTTTTCTTTCATTTGATTGCTTTTTTAAAGTAGTAATTTTTTTCTTTTCTCCATAAAACAGAAAATTACGATAGGATTGATTCTTTCTCTATCGATTTTTTTTCATTTCTTTTTTTAAAAGATTCCTTTATTTCAAATGTTCATTTTTCATAATAATTCTTGATATTTTTTGAGAAAACACTTTCATCTATTTTGCAAATCACAGTTCTTTTATTTCTCGAGTGAATATGCCTTTAACACGAATAATAATAAAATGGAAATATCAAAAGATGGAGTGTATATTTATTTATTAAATTTAGAAATATAGAAAAAGAAATCTGAATAATTCTTTATCAAATTAGAATTTCCAAATAATTCTCGACCAATGAAATGGAGCAACCAGATGACGCAATCTTCGTTTTTTTATTCTTCCATCCATCACATGTCTTCTTTTTGGATGTCTTTCTTTTCACTTCTTCCGTTTCATCTCTCTTCTTTCCTTTCAATCTTCTTGCAACGAACACAAAAATTACGAGTATACTTGTACAATTTTCTCCTTCAACGCTTGTCGCTCAATCTCTTCCAAAACTGCGTCAATTGCTCCATTTCGCAAAAAGTCTTCAGCTTTCTCAGCTCTGCTTTCTGTTGCTTTTCTCAATGCATAAACACATTTCTTCTTAATTTCTCTGTAATTATCTATTGATGCCCGATTCAAATGAACAATGCTGTTAATTTGCAGAGCGGATTCATCGTTCAACTATTAAAGCCATAAAAAGGACTATCGATTTTAATTCAAAACAAACAACATCAAAGTTCGAAGAGTGTTAATTTCGTAAAATAAACCAATTTTTCAAACCTTTATAAAACAAGCAAATGTTATGGGACAGATCAAAAGAAAAATTGAAAATTGTTAAAAACACTTTTTCGACAAAAATAACTTATTTTAAATTAATTAATATTCCATTTTGTTTCGTTATAAATATGTAAAAAATTTTTTATCGATGGTCCAAATACTTGGAACTTGCCCCCCAACTGTCCCTCTTAATCATTACACCTGTTTCAAAAACCAATAAAACTCAAATCGATAAACAAAACAAAAGAGAAATAAATCCCTCTTTCATTTTGTTTAAGACTCGAATGTGTTTGATAACAAAAAAATAAATAAGTTTCCTTATATTTTTCTCATTATCAAATTTAAAACACATCAGGTGTCTTATTTTATTATTCCATGCTAATGTGTTCAGTAGCGAATTTCTTTCATTACAAAAAAACGCCTGCTTTGAACACTCCATTTTCTTCAAAGTAAACTCTCCGAAATTTTCCTCTTCTTTGACAAAGAGAAACGATTAATATAAATCAACATTTAAGTGATATATTAATAATTTCGAAAACATTTACCCCTTTTTTGAAAAAGCCACAAGGACTTCTCCAAAAAGGGATTCGAGGTTATTCAAATTCAAGGCAAGCATAAGATAAATGAAAGATACTGAATCAATCAAACACCAAGAAATAAATCTTGATGCAAGATCAAAAACAATACCATGATTTTCAAATATCCCCTCATTAATACCCTCCAATCACTTCACTTCCAAATTAAATCAACCCGAAAGCTAATTTAATAAGAAAAATGAAGCAGGACTAAGTATAGAGAAACATCTCGCCCCCTCGAACAATTAAAAACTCCAAAATCCAACTACGAGCTTTTTAACTGCAGCAATTTTAGTATACACTATTAGAGCTGGAATTACCGCGGCTGCTGGCACCAGACTTGCCCTCTAATTGTTTCTCTTTCAAGCATTTACATTGAAACCATTCCAATAGCAGAATACCATTAGATACCCCGCTTTGTTATTTTTTGTCACTACCTCCCCATATACGTCATTGATTGGGATTGGGTAATTTGCGCGCCTGCTGCCTTCCTTGGAAGTGGTAGCCATCTCTCAGGCTCCCTCTCCGGAATCGAACCCTAATTCTCCGTTACCCGTCAATACCATGGTAGGCCTCTATCCTACCATCATCAGTTGATAGGTCAGAAATTTCAATGACACATTGCCAAGACGATGGGCTCTTAACCCACCCTGGCAATTCGACATTTATCATGAATCACCATTATCTTTCACAATGGACACATATCATTACACCCCTGACGAGGCTTCAAACATGTGCCGAAATAAGTTTTTGATCCATATAGAATCAAACATTTAAACTATTCCTAATGGTTTTCGATCTAATAAATACAATCCTTCCCCAAAGGGTGTCTCATTGCTGAAACACCCTTAGTCGGATCTTTTTCAAACCCACCCTTCTTTCCATTCCGAAAAACAAAAAGAAAAATGAATTCTCGCATGTATTAGCTCTAGAATTACTACGGCTATCCATGTAGTAAATTATATTTCTATTCAAAATATAACATTGTCATTGTCAAATAAATTATAACTGTTGTAATGAGCCATTCGCAGTTTCATAAATACAAGTTATTTATACTGACACATGCATGGCTTAATCTTTGAGACAAGCATATGACTACTGGCAGAATCGACCAGATACATTTATATATAGAATAAAAAACATTAACTAAATATTTCATTCAACTAATGTTTTTTTCTAATATAAAATAATATATATCATATTGTTTTGTTAAAGACAACATAATATAGTATTTTAGTCATAATTATTAAAACATCACCATTCACAAAGATTGATGATATTTCAAGAATAGACACAATATTTTCCCTTCTCAAATATTAACACATTATTTTCTTTCAGATAAACTTAATAACTGATTAATGTCAGTTCTTAAGTCATCCAATCATAATCATTAATATTTGTATTATCACAATGTAATCTCAATATCAAAACACTTTTCTCATCATCATCAAAAAGAAGATAATATAAAAAGCTCTGATAGATCATTACAATATGATTTTTCATTCGCATCTTACAATTATATTTTCACCTTTTGAAAAAGTGGCAAATAATTGTAACAGTTCAAATACTTTCAATCAATAGAAACATGACATTTATGTCTTCAAACAAACAAACAATAATATATATTTGTTCATTTTGATTTCATCATTGTCACATTCTATCTCTCGATAGTCAAATCCAACCCCCACATATTAGGCAACCAAACCCAATAGTTCCAATGTGCAATAACAATCCATCTGAACTCAATCAATGATATACACATATACATATCGACCACACCATACATATAGACAAGGTCTCGACTTCATGAAGTACTCTTTTCTACAATATTCAAACAAGTCAACATACATGTATTTCCAAGAACAAAAACACCCCAAACACTTTCACACAAATCCCCACATTATTGCTTTTCTAAAATCAAGAAGTTCTCCAACATGGATTCATCATGTTCCAACTCAAACTACTTCACTCCACATAACCATATACTATACTGCCTCACATTACACATTCACTACTAGCATAGCACTCTCTCACAACAACTTCTCAGACACATCGATTTTATTAGAATCATCTTCACCTCTTCATCTGACATTTTTACACATCAGACTCAAAGATTCAAAACAACTCACTTTATTATTCGACCCATCTGATCAGCCATTGCTACCAGAAGATGCTTTCATAAAACATGTATTGTGATGCCCTTATATACAATCACATGTTGCTTTTCATTCCAATCAGACCTAACAAACCCACCCTTTTTGAACCACCTTCATTTATACTTCACACTCTGTGAGTTTCTGTATAATCATGCAAAGGTATTTCATTCAAAGAGACATATACATATTATTCCCATTCAAATACCATATACTATCTTCCTTAACATTAAAAGCCTACTCACCTATTTGCTATACATATGACATAATACTATATACATATATATACAATAGACCACTATTACACAATGCCTCAGTCTAATAGACAGCCCCCTACACAAAAATTTTCTATCAAAATCCACTATTTTTCCTATGGAGTTTCATATACAAGTCACACTTCTATACTAACCCCATATCACATAAGCCCTGGCTCAGACTATCCTCACCAGACAACTTTTGTCGAAAAAAAATGAAGTCAGAAAAAAAATTTTTTCGGGGGGTGTCCCCCTAAGTATACTTCCGTAAAAATCCCCGACAGCCCGCACCACAAACACCATCTTTTCCAAAAAACTCATAGACTCAATTACACTACGCCCAGGTTTTCGTGTTTTTTTCCCTTTTTCATACTAGAATTACACTACGAAAACGAGCTCATCGAAAACCCTGCTTTGATACTAAAAAATCTCAAAATTACACTACGCCCCGAAAACCTCGGCGTAGTGTAATAAAGATGATTTTGATACTAGAAAATATCGGCTAGTATCAAAAGTGCCCCAAATACACTACGCCGCGAAAACCTCGGCCTAGTGAAAATGCCCAAAAATGATACTACAAAAAAACTCAATGAAATTTTTTAGTATCCTTCCATAGTGTTTCTTGGGATGGGGACACACCAAAGCCTTGCCACTACCACACCACCTTGTGTATGCCCTCACTGCCTTTCATCTGGTTTTTTGTTCCAGCCTTCCAGCTCTTAAGCCTGGCCCGCTATGCCCACTTCAATGTTTCCATAGCAAATGCCCCTATCAAAACTCACTTTTTCTCACACCGCCGCTGGAGTGGCCAGAGGAGTGGAGTGGAATGCCTATGGGAGCGTAGCGGCAGAGCATACGCACAAACTCATACCATCAGCTAGCCTGTGAGTTATGACCGATAAAAAGTTACAAGGTCAATAACATTGGAGGGTCTTATATGAAAAAGTGGAAAATCATTCAAAAATGTTAGTATATTGAGTATAGTGAAAAGGGTATAAGAGTGGTGGGAAAAGTAGTTGGATAGTTGGATAGAGTGAGTGAGCAGCTAGACCCTCTATGGCATTTAGAACTTTCCAGCTCTTAAGCCTGGCAAGCTACAAGGGCTGGAACACAAGGGGGTCTGAGTCAACTTTCCCTATGAAAAGTGAGTGTAGACCCTGTAGTGAAATACACAGGCAGGGCATAGACACTGGATGTGTGCCACATTGCAGGCACAGTATGTGGGCACATTGCAGCGATATCAGGTTGGCTGTAAGTTATGACCAGTAAAAAGATATGAGAGTTGGAACACAGTGGAGGTCAGTCACTTTTTCTATGAAAAGTTCATGTATTTTGCCTATGGCTCCAAGGCACATAGAGTAATAGGAATACCAGTAGCACAGTTGGATAGAGGGAGAGCATAGCTAGACCCTCTATAACATTTTCGAGTCTCGCACTCTCAAGCCTGAGGAACTACAAGGGTTGGAACATAAAGGGTCCCAGTCAATATATTGTAAGTGTATTTTTGATAGGAAAGATAGTAGTATATTGAGTGTGGTGGCAGGGCATTACATAGGAGCCCAGTGGGAATACTGCCATTGGCTAGGCACAGTGTGCAGCTAGACCCTCTATAACATTTAGAACTTTCCAGCTCTTATCCCTGTGGAGCTACGTTCCAACAAACATAAGGGGGTCCTAGTATAAATTTTCATTGAAAAGGAGTTTTTCATAGGAAGGATACTAGTATATCGACCATAGATATAAGGGAAGTTGAGCAGTGTGAATGGCGATAGCACCAATGGATAGAGCAAGTGTGGAGCGAGTTTCCCTATGGCATCGAGAACTTTCCCAGATTCCTGTGTGATTCGCTACTGGCCAGCCAATGAGGGGGGTCCAAGTCACTCAAAAAGTCAATGCAAAATACTCACTTTTTCTGGCACTGCCCTCAGCCGAGCCACAGCCCACCAGCCGAATGTGTGCCACATTGTACCTGCAGGGCATGCCCACGCCACAGCACCATTGGCATGTCTGTAAGTTATGACCGATCAAAAGATATGAGAGTGGGAACATAAGGGGTCCCCTATCAAAAATGAACTATTTTCATTCAAAGATGTCAGTATATTGAGTACAGTGAAAAGGCACATGGACCGAGGGCAAAGACATTACTACCATTGGATACTCGAAGAGCACAGCTACTTGCCCTATGGCATCTAGAACTTTCCAGCTCTTACAGGTGATTCCCTATGACCCATGGAATATACAGGGTCCATTGCATAAAATATCATTGAGAAAGGGTTTTTCATAGGAACGATATGAGTATTTGCCCTGTATCTTCAGGGCAATCCAACTGAGCCGAATGAGATTACCACCATTGTGTAGAGCGAGTGTGCAGCGAGACCCTCTATGGCAACGAGAAGTTTCGCTGACTTGCCCCTGAGGCGCTATGAGTCTGTGAACATGAGGGGTACACAGTGTATTTTTCATAGAGAAATTTCATAGACAAAATTTTCTAGTATCAAAAACCTCGAAATACACTACGCCGAGGTTTTCGAAGTGTAGTGTAATTTGGTCACTTTTCCTAGGAGCTCAAATTTCTAGTATAAAAATCATCCTTATTACACTACACAACGAAAACCTCGGCGTAGTGTAATTTTCCCTTTTTTTAGTATCAAAGCAGGTTTTGCAGACACCCCATTTTCATAGTGTATTTCTAGTATCAAAAGTCACAAAAATCGAGGAAACCTCAGTGTAGTGTAATTGAGTCTATGAGTTTTTCGAAAAAGATGGATTTTCGGGTCTGGGCACCCGGGGTCTTTTACCATATTTGAGGTTTTTTCAATGAAAGTGACAGAACAAAACCCAGTGCACAGCCCACCCAGCCGGCCCGGCCCACAGCCCACAAACCAGACCCCGCCCACTGCACAGCCCTGGTCCCCCGCTGCACCGTCACTTTTGTTTCTGGAGCTCTCCCTCCAACACCTGAGGAGATAGGTTCGTTGAAAGAGAGGGGGTACCTCAATGGCTGGCCCAGTCATTTTTCACTCACTTTTGCTCACACCACCGCCCAGCCAGCCAGCCCAGCCACACTCCCACCACCCAGCCTTGTAGCCACTGCCCACACGCCCACTCTGCCCACATCAGCCAAGCTGTAAGTTATGACCGATAAAAAGATACAGCTCAATGAAGATGGTCTTCCAGTCTGTTTTCCTAGTGAAAAAAGTGAGTGTCTGACCCACCCAGCCAGAAGGATCCACAGGCGCCCAGCAGCACCCTGCCCAGCGTGCAGCCACAGTCTGTGCGCACACTGTCACTTTTGTTTCTGGAGCTCTGGCTCCAACACCTGAGTTTCTATAACCACCGGAACATTGAACCCTCAGTCACTTTTTCTGACTGGGGAAATACAGTATATGTCCAATAGATCCAGGCCAAGCCACAGGGCCTGCCCAGCCATAGGCCCAGCACATAGCCCGCCTCACTCGCTCCTTGCCCTGTGGCCTTTGCCAGCCCTGCCCATCAGCCCTTCCAGAGATACCTTCCACTCAACTCCTTTTTCAGTCAAACTCAAATTGAGTCTGTGAGTTTTTCGAAAAAGATGGCACTTCGAGGTCGGGCAGTCAAGATCACATAGAAAAATTATCATAGAAAAAAAACAATTTTCATAGAAAAAATATATTGCTGACATGGTTACTTGGCAATCACTGGACTAATCTCTTAGCAATTACACCACATCCTACCCCCACTAACATTCCCCAACATATCCCTCTAATTCCGATTACTTGCCCTCCCTTCACTCTCCACAGCATCGCCAAGTCAATACCCCCCAGTCACTTTTCTATGTGAAAAATCAGAACCGAACTCAAAACAACTAGCCGCTCGGATTTCTCAGCAACCACTGGGCCGATCGAAACGCCGTTTGGCCACATCCGGGCATGGGTTACTGTGCCGGTCATATGTGTTTCGATTCAGCCACTTGCCCCTGGTTCACTCTCTGTGACTTCACTAACAAGGCACCCCCAGTCACCTTCAAATTTTTTATTTCTTTTCTGGACAGCCTGCCAGACCCCCGCCACCAACACCCATACGCATGCTATTACTGCACTATATGCACATTTATCATATATTAATATCAAATTTATCTGGCCATTACTTCTCGAGTTATACTCGATTTACCTCAAAAATGACCATTTTCACTCAAAAATTCGATTATAACTCAAAAACTACAAATGAGTGTATCCAACCAAAAATCACCAATATACAACATTACAATGCATATACATCCATGGAATCACATTTTATATCCACTTTGAAATTTTCGAGAAAAAAAATTTTTTTCATTTTTTCAGTCAAAATCACCAACTTGTCCGCACTGCCCAGCCACAACCGCTCGGTAGAAAAAATTTAGATTCGAGTATGTTTATAAGGGGCCCACGTCCTTGCCACCTGCCAATTATCAAAGGAATCTGAGACCCCATATTTTTCGGTCCTTGATCTAAGATCACCACTTTTTCAGTCAAAATCTTCATATCACATTTTCTCACTAACCAGACCAATCTGGCCCGAGAAAAAAATTCAGCGGACTATTCGCGAATTATCCGAACTTTTTGTGTTTTCATAAGTTTCGATCACAACTTTCATAAAAATCGATTTTCACCAACTTTTCATTTTTTCTGATTAACTTGAGCTAAATTCAACTTAATCAGAAAAAATCAAAATTTCGCATTTTTCGAAAATTTGACCATGACTTCAAAAATTCACAAATGGTTCAACTAACACTCTAGTAAAGTCTTACGGCTTAGAAAAATTTATTTGTCGAGATATTTAAAAAATAATTTCGAAAATTTTGACTGAAAAAATTTTAATTAACGTATCATTCCACAATTTGAATCGATTAATTTCTGATTTTAATACCAATCAATTCCTCTCATAATATTTCCCATATACGTAACTTTTCATCAACCACTAATTCCTACTTCTTATGAAAAAAATATTTTTTTGAAAAAAATGTTTGATCTAGATCAAAACCATTTTTCTATGTTAAGAATTCGACTTCTCAAAAACAGTTTGATACCAATCTCCCTATACACCAACACATTCCCCACCCCTCATAACCTATATAAAATATTATTTTCAAATTTATCTATCCATGGAATAAATAGAAAAATATTAATTAAGATTGAAAATTTTGGAAAAAAAATTATAAAAAAATGAAATGTTGTTCAACTTTAAAAATAAAAATAATAGAGATGTATTACTTGATTACTATTCATTTGATAAAAAAGTTGAGATGAATTGAAAGTTACAAAAAATTAAAAAAATTAATTTTTGTTCGAAAAAAGAGGGAAAAAATGAAAATATTTTTTTATCTCCAAATTTGGTGGACAGACTAACATCAAAAAAATATATAATATACTATATCATTGTAACATTATATATGAATTTTTTCAATGGAAAGAAAAAGTCAGTTATTGAGATAAAAAAATATTTAAAAAATAAAAAAAATTTAACTTCTCAAATAATGAGGAAAGTTGGATGGAAAAAATATATAATATAATAGATATAATATAGATGATAATAATATATAAGAACTTTGATGTTGATGGTTGGTTCTGAGCAAACAAAAAAGTATCTTATTTTTGTTGATATTTCAGAATGTTATTTTTCATTATTATTCAACCACAACGAACAATATTCTTACAATAATATCATCACAATTAATGTTATCATATCATACATCTTTCATCCAATTTTCATCAAAAATAAAAAAATAGAAAAAAATTATAAAAAAAATATAAAGTTTGAAAAAAATAAAAAATGATCACAGCATGAGGAATACATATCAGATTTTAATAAAAATTATATCAAAAGATAAATAATTTAAAGTAGTAAAAATGATATTTTATCAGGGAAAGTTTCATTCATTTCATTAAATAAATAACACAAAAATGTCGATTTTCTTCATTGAAAATGACCTCTTTTTTTGATTGTTTTTCAAAATTTTCTCGCTAACCGCGAGGTTATGAATAACAATCTCGCGCTACTTCTCCGGTAGCGCTCGCTGGATGAAATCTGCGCACATCATTCCTGCGCGCAGATATTCATCCATCTCGCGAAAAATAGAAGAAAAAGAGTTAAAAATTTTAAAGGTCAGAATTAATTCTATTAATAATTTTAGGGGAGAAGGGCAAAAATTTTCAATGAAAATTTGAAAACCCTCAAATTTGTACATTGCAAGAGGAACAATTTGGTGGTGTTATTTTGAAGAAAATAAAGGCCTTTTCTGATTGGAAAGAGTCCCACCCAATGGCCGACGCGCCACACGGCAAAAGTTCGGTAACTTTCGCTCCCCGCCCTTTTACCGCGTTTGTCGCGCGGCCCCCACCCCTCGAGGCTGTTTCCTTCTATTTCCAATTTTCCCCCTCTCTTTTCTATTTTTTGGAGTTAGAAACTTTTTTTGAAATTATCAATTTTTGAGTCAAAAAATACTTCAAAGTCATCATGACTTAAGCAATGTGCAACCATGATAAACATGATATACACGCACTTTCATCATCTTTGAAGATGTTTCTTTTATCTCCTTTAAGAGAGGATAGAAACTTTTTTCTTAAAGTCAAAAAAACTTCAAAGTTTTACAATGAATATTAACCAAAATGGAGGATCTATTTGATTAATATCATTACATTGAAACCATTGAAGAAGTTCCTCTCCACTCATCTATTGGAGTCAGAAACATTTTTAACTTTTGGTCAATTACAACCCAATTTTTCATTTGACTTGGGTCTATTTTTTGACTCTAATAACTTCAAAAAAGTTTTGACTTAATCTGTTTGATTAATATCATTATCTTTTTGAAGATGTTTCTTTTTACTCCTTTAAAGGAAGAATAGAAACTTATTTTTTTGAAATCATTAATATTTAACTCAAAAAAAGTTTCATCCTTTATGACTTTTTCCCACATTGGATTCCCTCAAATTCCCATTTATTTTTTCTTTTCCCAAAAAAAAAAGAACAGTTATTTTGGGGGGTAGTACTTCATCCATGGTATTATTAAGGCTTTCCAATCATCCGTCCTTAAAGTTTTTTTCAATGTTTTTATATTCAATCATTCATACGTTTTCAAGCTGAAAAGAGAATATCTATGAATTTTAAAACATTTTCTTGTGGGGTTAATTAATTAGACGGACTTTTTTTTATTCAATGACTTAATCAAAAAAAAAAAATATCGGACAATATTCAGAGTTAAGCCTCAGTAAATCGTGCAAACAAAACACTCTGAGACGCACAGCCCTCTGATAACAAGGATTCGTCTAATCCGTCCTTCTCAGGCATGACCCCTTTACCAATATTCTCATTTATCTTTACAATAGCCAGGCAAAAAAATGGTCCAGCAGATGAAACGTTTAATTCCAAACTAATGAAATCCGTTTAAATACATCTACCAAATGTTTTTATTGGACCAACCGTTCCGGCCAAATCTTTCAAAGGCGGTACAACCAATCCTTCAAGATCCTCGACTTGGAAATAAAATATCTCAATTTCCTTAAAATTTACTCCCTTGCAAAGCAGTATAATATAGAATCTCAGTCTATATACCAACTTCGATCCACAAGGCATTTAAAGGAGATACAAGACCCATCACAATATATTCTAGTCATATATGTTATTCTACAGCAAACATCTAGAAGATACGACCCCATTTACACACATCCCATTACAGGATCTTCCCTTATCCAATCGTCGCCGACCGTAGATAGGAGGGTTGTCAAATATCCTCGATGGCCATGGTCTTAATTTCCATATCTCTATTTTTATCAAATACTATTCCCTTTTTAACAAAGGCATGCCCAGGAGATTATCAATATAATCCTTCAATTGTCTTAATTATAAAAATCTGGAATAGATTCTGACTTAGAGGCGTTCAGTCATAATCTAACGTATGGTAGCTTCGCGGCACTAGTTTCTCAACTAACCGCAAATGCCAATTATACGATTCTAGGGTTCCTCTCATACTTACTAGAATTACCATCTTGACAATACTATACTTAATCAGTAGGGTAAAACTAACCTGTCTCGCGACGGTCTAAACCCAGCTCACGTTCCCTGTTAGTGGGTGAACAATCCAACACTTGGCGAATTCTGCTTCGCAATGATAGGAAGAGCCGACATCGAAGAATCAAAAAGCAACGTCGCTATGAACGCTTGGCTGCCACAAGCCAGTTATCTTTATGAGAAAAGAAGAAACAAATGGTCAGAGCGTCATGGAAGTTACAAAGGGGATAACTTCAAATATATAACTAGAGGGATAGTTGTCGTATTATAAGGAAAATTTTCTATGGGATTCACATTTGGTAGACTAGAAGATGAAGATAACTCATATCATTGTCAGACCAACCCTTGGTGAGAAAAAAAATATTTTCTGTTTCTACTGAAAAATGACTGAAAAAACATTCAAAAATTAATATCTCCACAAACAATGCAGATATTAACCTGGTATTATTTCTATTAACACTTTATCACTTTGCTAACATAATACATATTTTTATTTGAAATGAGAATTCTGAGTCAAATTTATTAAAATTCATATTATCATATTTTCAATGATAACCTGAGTGAAGAAAAGTCAATAAATGTGAATATTATGTAATTTTTCATATTTTTCTGTGTTATGGAATATCACCGATAATTCACAACTAAGACGTGGGTAAACGGATTTGGCTCAATTCCCCTTCCCCACCGAGATACAGAATATTATGTATTTCGAAATTTTTTCAAATTTTTGATAAAAAAAATATTTATGAAAGAACAAAAATCTAAACAGATCGAGTGAAAGTCAAAATAGTTATATGTCATTCATGTCATAATCCATTTCATCTCAAAAAACCAGGTTTTTTCTAAAAATAAGGAAAAAAAATAGAAAAATTAAAATATACGGAAATGATCAGACAAAAAAGTTTTCACCTTATCTCCAAAATAACCTTCATTTAATAATTGTTATCATCATCAAAATATTTTATGTTAATGACTAAATATAATTTTGTCATCTTTCAGACTTTGAAGGAAAAACTATTTGCTGTGGAAGTTTTCCCTTTGTTTTGAATATTTTGTTGAAGTTTGAATAAATCCGATTTATCTTTTCAACGCTTCGATAATTTCTTGATCCAACCTTGTTCATTGAAATCTCTTTGGCGGTCATTGGTAAAGAATTTTTCAAAGTTATTTTTTTTTTTTTCTTTCAATGTTCTTGAATCATTATCGAAGAAAATTAGAATAGCAAAATAAAATGAGGTAATACTCTCCTATTCGTGACAGATTATAAAAAAGCAATATATTCACATCTTCCATATTTATTTTAGAATGTTATTCTGGAAAATGAATTGTTTTCATCATGAATTCTTAATTTTTAAAAATATGATCTTGATACATACTTAATTACATAATTTCGTGAAAACAACAGCATCGCTTATGAAACGATAACATTTTGCTAATTTGTTGAATATTTGAGTAGTCAACTGCATTATATATGCAACCACCTTGCATATAACCAGTTTGCGTTCTTTTATTATTACTTTTCCTTTGCATTCATTATTAGCCAATTTTGTTTGAAGAATAGACATTTTTGTTCCTTCTTAAATTTCAATCTGGACTATCTGGGTCATGTTTCATAATTTATTAACAACAAAAAGCTTTAACTTTTTGTTACAACTGCGTGAATATTCTTTTAATCTGGAGTGTTCGCGTGATGCATAAATTTCACCGTAGGACAATGAAAATACACTCCTAGAATATACAATGTATACTTATTTTTTCATGATTTTTTTGGAGGTCGTTATTTACCTATTTTGAAAAATATTGAATTTTTATAATTTTTGACATATAATGACACGCAGGCTGCTTTAGACCAGATTTAACAGAAAAATTCATGAATTCTATTGCTCAGGACAACGTTACAGTGCTTTTTGTGTTATCAAAAGCGGAAAATAGTTTCAACTATTTGTATCAGCTTATGATTTAATTTTTGATCAACTCAAAAAGAACTTTGAAGCTGATATCAGTGTATTTCCCAGCACCTGCCTATCATACCGAGTTTCCTGCGATTTGTGCTTCAGCGCTACAAATGTACTTCAGTGAATTGGACTTATCATTACAATTCATCTTTCAAGAAAATCTTCAAAATATCATTGCAAGAAGCAGACTCCAAGCTGAATGATGTGTGACCGAAGAAAGATGTACGAAAAGAAGAATTATAAACATATACAGACGCTTACGCATACATTTATTTTACAAAATTACACAATTCAGGTTGCTCGCATTCATATCTTTACGCCCATGTGCATCAGAAATTTTCTGCTTTATGTCAATGCAATTGCAGAGGATAAAAGCAGTTATCTTTACGATCTTCTCGACATTTTTCTATCTATGACGGAATGCAACATCAAAGAAAGAAAGTTAAGCGAAGAGAAATGAGAAAGGACGAAAAAGATGATATTCATAAATTCACAACTTGATGTTTATGAAGCAATTTTGTGATTAAAGGAAGAATTGATAAACACATATCTGAAATTGCCTAAAGCGTAATTGAATTTTCTTAAAGAAGCACGAGTAGTCAAACAGTAGATTCATCTGACAAAAAGGGCTGTTCCAGTTTGATGGAAAAAATGAAGAACAAAGAGCAATCACAAACATCACAAATTCATATGTCAAAGACGAATCAGAGATGAAAAGAACGAAAGGAAAATCTTTCTTATGTGATATTTTTCTAACGTTGTATCTTTTGATAATTAAAAGTTAATTTCAATTTTTTCACAGCAAGATTTCTTCTTTTCACTTAATATAAGTCAAAACAAAATACAAATAGAATTTTATTCTTTACATTCTCCTCAAAATCATTAATCCCTTATCTTTGATTTCTCTTCTAAAGTTCTCTGAAATCACATGTCATTTGGAATATCAAGAAAAGAAGTCGAAAAACGCAAAATTACTCAAAAAACTGGAGGAGAAACATTCATATTTGAAAACGAGCAAATGAAAATTGATTTGTTAATGAAACTGCGGAGCGTGCAACATAATTAAAGAAATCGTTCAAGGGAAAAAATATTGTTTGAGAAAGATTCAAATGAATATACGTTTTCGATTTTGTGAACTGATGAAAAAAAGTTAATATTTAATTTTCGTGTTTCGTATTAAATTACATCTTATTTTCACAAACACAACAGAATGATCTGTTAAATTACAGATAATAAATGAAAAGTATTTTTGTTTAAAAAACAAAACATATTCAAAGTTATGTTTGTATAATTAATCAATGATAAAAGAAAAGAAGGAAATATTTGTTAATAAAATGATATTTCATTTCTTCAAATATTCACAAAATATTCAGAAATATTCAAAGAAAAATTATTATTATATCTTTCGTTAATGAAAGAAATTTCTCCATAAAGGCTTGTGATTCTATCTTCGTATCCTTCTTCTTCCATCTTTTCAAGCGGTTTCCTTTTTGTTGCCTTTCTTTTAACTTCTTCCTTTTCATCGTCATCCTCTTCTTTCAATCGATTTGAAACGTTCATTAAAAATATTAAGCTGTCATGTGCAATATCGTCATTCAACGTTTGTCGCTGAAATTCCTCCAAAACAGCATCAAAAGCACCACCATTCAACAAGTCTTCTATTTCAACAGCTTTGACTGCAGCTGCTTCTCTTAATGAATAGATGCATTTACTGTGAATTTCTCTGTAATTATCTTTTGCAACTCGAAATACTTGAACAATTTCACCGATTAGCTCAACAAATTCTTCATTCCTCAATTGGCACAAGGATATGAAAAACTTGATTGTGCTCAGCCATCTCCTGATTATCATTACTTTTTTCGATTCTTCTTGTTCTCTTTCAGCTTCTCTCGGAAAATGCAGTTCATTCACAATCATATCTTCCACGCTTTTGTCCCAGAAAAATTTGTTTATCAAACGCATCCAAGCGGATTGATAGGTAAGCCGCATGAGATTGTGATGCTCTTGTTGAATTTTGATAATTTTTAACATTTCCTTCAAATATTGTTTTTGTTCAAAAATCTTATAAGAAACAAGAAAAATAACAACAATATGAAAAAGGAAATATAAATGCTCAAACTTGATTTTCTTCAATGCAACACAAAGCAAATAAAGCCATTTCCACATCTTTATGAATTTCCTCGGTTTCTTCTTTGTCCGACGCAGCCTTCAAAAGGCAAGGTACACAAATTAAAAGTAATTCGGGTGGGAAACCAGTTCTAAGAGAAATGTAGCATTCGCAAAGATCGACCAAGAACTTTTCATTCTTTTCCTCTTTTTTCTTTAGATTTTCTTCAACAATCATCTTCTCAATTCTTTCACCCAAAGAAATTTTTTCAAAGCCACAAAGAAGTATTCTTTTCAACGCTTTGCAACGACCAGCACTTTTCATCTCCAAAATTGCATTTTCCATTGGCAGGTTCTTTTCTCCAATCATTTTATCTATTTTATTGAACAATTTCCCCATGAAAATAGATTTGAATTCTTTTTCATTCATATATTCCGTTGTCTCGTTCATTTCAAGTATTTTCTCTATTTGCGCATCCTCATTGCAATGCTCAAGTTCGTCAAACAATTTTTCAAAAATTACAAAATTATTTTAAGCTTTGAAAAATTTATTAAGAGGAAAAAAAGCAAACTTGTTAAATTTTCTGTAAGAACTGATTTTATAACTTCCTTGTCACTTTCATCATTATCTTCTTCTTCCTCCTCCTCAACATGAATAACTTCAATCATTGTGTTCATTATTTATTCTGGTTACATAAAAAGCGGATAAATTCAACCAGCAAACAAAATAATCGATTGATGCAAATATCGTTTATAATCTCGCAAAATAAAAATAACCCCAACACAAAATATTTTGTCTTTGCTCAAGAAAAAGATGTGCAAAAGAAATCGCAACAAAAATACAGGTATCTTCAATGAAAGGCCAGAAGAGAAAATGTTTAATTTCTTTTCGATCGAACCAACAGAAAATATTCATTGTCACATTTTTCAATTCGGAATCTATCTTGAATGCTTTTTCTTCTTTTCAGAGTTGAATTGATTTATGATATTGAAACGAAATTGATAGAACACAAGTGGAAAACAAGAAAGCAACCAAATTCTTAAAGAGAAAGAATTGATCGTACAAATTGAAAATGATGAAGCTGAAATCAAGAACAAACGAAATTGGATAGACTGAAATGCTTTGTGAGCTATTGCTACTGACATTTGCTTCAAAATTCTTTTTGGAATTGTCAAAGATGAATGAATTGAAAATCAAAAAAATACAAAACTAACAGGGCAAAAGCATTGACAAAATGTAAAATATGAAAAAGAACAACAATCAATGAAAGGAAAAAGAGCAGTTTTAATGTTGGAGATGCAAAAACCGATCATCGAGTCAAGAAAGGATGATTAACAGAAAATCTTTGAAGATAAATTCCAATAATAAAGTTTCTCGGCTCAAAACTTTGCTATAATATTCCGAAAAAAAAAAAAAAAAAAAAAAAAAAAAAAAAAAAAAAAAAAAAAAAAAGTGTTCCAATAAAAGAAAAAACCTGCAATTAATCCTTTAAAAAAATCACACTTTCGTTTATGTTTTGATAAAATATTCTTTCTTTAGTGGAAGTCAAAAGCCTTTTATCTTTTTATTAGTGATTTTTTTGAATGTCAAAAATTACATTTTCTTATGAACTTATTCCTATCGAAAAACAAAAATCTATCGAAACTTTCACGAAAGAATTAGAACGAAAAGGAACAATCATTTTTTGTTTAATCATTTTGAACGTTTGGAATCATTTTCAGTTTTTGTTTCTCTTCAAAAGCAAAATCAATGGCAGTTAACAAACAACAATTTAATTTTTATATTGCACACATGAAATAAGTTTCAAAAGAAATCAATCGTCTTTCATTAGAACCATGATTCTTTTTACAGACGAATTCATTTTCAAGGAAACGAACGATTATTTTTGTGTGTTTCCAAAAGAAAAGAAAGCAGCTTTTGCTGAATTCACAATAAATATTGCAATCAGCTTTGGATCACCCAGAAAAGTGAATTCCATGATTTGTCGAACATTTCGTAATGTTGTCGTCAGTCAAATAATTCTCAGAAAAAAGAAAGAAAAGCAAAATCATAATATCCTTCTTTGCATTTTCCAATCACACAAAAAATTTAAGGTGTTGTTTAATTCACAAAATAAAAATATAGCGAAAATTCTCAAAGTGATGGAAACATGCAAAATGGCAAGTTTTGGTTCCCTAAAGTCAATACGCAATGGTGCAGGATTCTCACCCACAAAAAAAAAAAAGACACAACTGGAGATACAGCTTTCAACCAACTCTCAAAAACTGAAATTTTCAACAAGCAAATTGTTCAAAAAAACAAAAAAGACAAATTCAACAAAAAGCAGAGGCAAAAAATTAGACAATTCACACAGTATTTGAATATTAAAATACATACATATACACGAAATAAAAAATGAGTAAAAAATATAAATTTGGGAAGAACAATGAATAAACACAACAGAAAACGCAAAATATTCACAAATTAAAAACAATAATTTTTTTTAAAACAAGCATCAATTTGTCTTTTATTTCATTCATCGCAGCAATAACTGCTTTGTTGTTTTCCTGTCTTCCTCTTCTCCTTCACCTTCATCACCATTCCCAACGTCATTTCCATTGTCCCCATCATCAATAATGATGCTTTCCTCTCCCCCGCTGTGTTCATTTCTCCCATCCGCCTCTTCCAGGTCTATCGCATCTGACACTGTGAGGATCTTCGCCTCTGCTGGGAAATGCACAAAAAACTCCTTTTTCAGCTCGCTCAGCATCGGCCTCCCCTCCCACCGAGGTGAAAGGCACACACCAATCAGGCTCCCATATGTTGTGTTCTCCACCACATCCAGCCGAGGTCGCTCTCCCTTCACAATCTTATCTCCAGCGATAACTGCCTCGTACTCCCCAAACGGGATCTGCAGCGTCACACACTCCCACAGCATCATCCCAATCGAGAATGCAACTGACTGTTTTGTCGCACACATGTTCCTGTTCATTAGCAGCTCCGGTGCCTTCCATCGCTTGCACTCATCCCTGTTGTCTGCCTCATCCTCAAAGGCTGACGAGGGTGGTGGAGAGTCGGTAAACCTCTCACTCATCACTGAAACATTCGATGAGGAAGACGAAACAATGGTCAGCGAAGAGATGGACGATGAATCTGAATCGTCAGAAGAGGAGCATTCAGAGCGAAGTGCAACAGCAATGTCCATGTGCTCCGAGAACAGCACAATGTGCGGACTCAGATTCTCCAGAGAGGAGAGAGGATTGCTCATCTCATCAAATGAGTGCAGCGCAAGATTCGCCACCCAGAACAGCACCTGTGCTCCTGTCAGCTCCCGCTCCTCAAGATTCCCAATTGGCATCTCCTTCGTCTTGTTCCTCCCATGCATCAGCATGAAAAACGAATCTCGAAAATCAAGAATCAGTTTCTCATGTGGAGATGAACAGGTCATCGCATCCACCAGATTTGACATTGATGAGGTTGTGGGGCACAGATCTTCTCCTCGGACAAAAGTGGAATCTGAATCAGTGGTTGAAGTGGTTGAAGTGGATGAAATGGATGGAGATGGCGTTCTTTTTCTTGTCTCTTCCTCGTCATCAACCTTCTCCAGCATCCATTGAGGAATCTTGTCTGAGTCTCTTCCCAAAATATATTCTGTCGAACCACTCTCAGATAGAAGATGTTCTGATGACTCAGAATGTCCCAAGCTTTTCTCGTACACTCTCTTCTTTATCCTCTCTTCATTCTTCTTCTCTGCTTCCCTCTCAGCTCTTCTCCACTGCTCTTCAGGTGACATTTCCATCGTCACCATCTCAAATGCTTTTGGATCCTTCTTCACTGTGTCTTCCACAATCACCTCCAATTCTTCTGTTCGTCTCTTTTGTTTTCTCCATCTCACCGCTAATATTATTGATACAGTTAGAACTATCAAAAACAGCACAGACAGCATTACGATCACAATCAATGCCCACGATCCTCCTTCTTTTGTCTCACTTTTGACGATTTCATTATTTCCATTTTCATCTTTCTTCTTTTCTGTTTTATTCTTCACCACAAACGATTCTGTTCTTCCTTTCTTTTCGGGGTTGCCAAACAAGATGCAAACAGCCACCTCTGCCCTTTCTTCAGCTGAAGATATGATCCCTGATGCTATTGAACTGCGAGCTTCGTTCTCACAAACAAATCCATCTTCCTCCAGCAAATACACCTCAATCGAGCTGACTTTTTCAATTGTTGATGTAATTTGGCACGACAGATTGCATGGCAGAAGAAGGTTTCCTCTGAACGTCAGCTCCGTTCTCCCTCTTTTTTCTTCTGTTTCCACTCTTTCCAATGCTGGGATGAACAATTCAGATGCTCTTTCTGAAGCCATTCCAGACAGCTCACATCCCTCATTCAGAATCCACAGCGATGTGTTTGGAAGTAACCCATCTCCTCCTTTCAAGCTCTCCATCGCCAGCTGCCCTTTGCCTTCACAGATGATGTTTCGTCTGGCTGAAGGGAATCCATCAATAGCTTTGCTGTTCCAGTAATATTCGCCTTTCTCCACACTCACCTCCCCACCACAAATCGACATTCCTCCTTCTGATGAATTCACAACCGCTGTGTCCTTCATTGCTGCTCTTGTTCCAGCAAAATCAACCAGCGACCCATTCCATCGGCAGATCTCCTCCTGCTGCGTGTTCCTCTTTTCATCGCTTTTATTGTCCCCTTTCCATCCATCAAACAAACACTTGTCGATCGTTGCATTCGTGCACAACGAAAATGACACAATGCTCCCTCTCTGAGTGCTTGATAAGCAGGAAATGAACGAGCAATTGTCGATGGCCACTTCATTTGCTGCATTAAACGAAAGCATCGGATGTCTTCCCGAAACATTTATGCTTGTGAAAGACGAAGATACAGTCTGCATAACAGAGTCTTCTCCACATTCTGCCAAACTTCCTTCAAAACTTGACTCTGAGAAGGACGAAGAAGTTATCTTCATATTTCCAGAGCTCGCAACACGAAACATAGGAGATGCGAATGCCAAGAAGGACACGGAAACCTCATAAGCTGTGCACTTGCATCCATTGGCAGAAACAAGACAAAATGGAACAGTTTGAACAGAACCATCACTTTCTGAGGTGAATGCACAACAGCTCAGTTCAAGAACGCCTGTTTCTGGGCAAAGAAATGCTGAATGGAAAGACACAAATTCCTCTGCAAAAGCAAAGCGAAGATAGCTCAGTGACACAGAACCAGCTGTCGATATGAGCGCCAATTCGTGCTGGAGAATATTTGAATGCACTCCAATAACGCATTGCGCCTTTGTTCGAGATGCCAGCCCCATTTCAACCATCTTCGCTTCGCCTCCAAGATACGATGCTTTGTCCACAAACATTTGGCTCACAAAATTATTCGACAGATGAAGAAGACCATAATCAATCGAAAGACAAGGCAGATATTGCGTCCCGCATTGTCTGTCATCTTTCCCATTTCTCGACGGATCAGAGCTGACGATGATCGTGTCTGCTCGATAAATCGTGATGAAATCAAGAAGATTCGTGTCTGCCGTGTGATCGGTCTTGTCAATCCCAAAAATCGCTTTCGCTTTGTCTGTCACTTTCTCAACATCAAACCCAAACTGCGTTTCGTTGATTTGTGCAGTGATGTTGTGGCATTCAATGAAGATGTCGTTCCCAACAAACGCTGTATTCGCTATAAAGCTCACTCGGCTGAACAGGAAATCCAGTTTTCCTGCTGTTGCTGCTGCCAAATAAACTCCTCCCCCTTTTCCGTTGCTCGAGCAGCAGCATCGCGTGACTGTCGAATCGCTCATCTTGAACGAGCTTTCAGACAAAAGTGAAACAAGCATGACCCCTCCTTTCAGGCTGCGCTCAGCCTTAACATCGCTGAACACCGTCTTATCCACTTTCAGATCAATGTTGTTGATCCCAGAAAATACAACACCAGACCCATCGTCAACACGCGCAATGGAAGAGAATGTCGATCCGTTTATTCGAAAATCACATCTCCAGTTGCTATTTTGCTTTGTCTCCTGTCCGATTGACGAAGAAAGCGAAAAAATACTTCCATCTGACAGATTCAGCGATGATACCGATAAGCTCGTGAAGGAACACAACTGCGCCATATTATTCACTGCAAATATGTTCTCAGCAAAGTTGGAGGAGCTTATTGTCAGATCATCAACAGCCAGCTCTCCTCCTTCAACTGTCACAAACCGCACTTTGCTCAAATCCTCCATCAGCCCTTTCGATTCAAACGAGCACATCCTCACAAGAAGGATGCCTTCCTTGCTGTGAACAATGGAGCTTGCTGAGCCATCAAAATGCTCTGCAACCCTCAGGCTCATCCTCTCCAGCGACAATCTCACAGCATTGGTCAGAAACGGCTCTCCATCGTTGATTGTTTTGTTCTGGAACTCGACCACAGCCTTTCTCACTTCGTCAGGCGACGCTGAATATGAAGCTATTGTGTAATTCGACACAATAAATGCATCACGCACAAAAGTCGAACCATCAACTGTTATTACCTTTGACGGAGAAGATCGCTCTATTTGCGCCATCCCTTTCCAGAACGATTCGCACGGATCATCTTCGCTTCCACATCTGGCAATGTCGAACCCATTCGAAGAGACAAAAATCGTATTGTTCTTGTACCCACACAAAAACCGCAAAAGATCGGTGTCGTGATGCACTGCATCACTTCCACAGAAGAGCGTGTGTTCCATCTTGGATTTTTCAGCAAGAAACACAAAAGTGCTCTTTGTGACTGTTCGATTCAGGTCACTCGATGCAATAAATACGTTCTTCCCAATCATGGCTTCGTTACCTGCCAGAATTATTTCGCTTCCAAAAACAAAAGGTGCAGGAAGCAGAGATTCTGAACACTTCACAAAGAATGCTCCCCCTCTTCCATTTCCTGCACACGAGCATCCCTCTGCTGTCGTTCCGTTAATGCTCAGCGATTCTTCCTCTGTCAGCTCCACCCTCGCCACTCCACCCTCGCCACTGGATGCAGACGCAATGTTGGTGAAGTTCATTCCTTTGATCAGAACAGAGGAAGACAAATCGAGCGGAACCACGCCAGACGAGAAAGATGGCAAAGTGCAGTCTGCCAATTCCACCTGCCCTTTCGCAGACGAAATCAAGATGTAATCAATGCAAGATCCAGACGAACACTCAAACACACAGCCCTTCACTGCCAACTGGGCTTCCGAGGCGCTGGGCGGATTAAGTCTCAGCAGATTCTGAACAGGAGGTGCGAACGAAGGCGGGATGGAAAGCAACATGTTTTGAATGGACAGACTTTTTGCGCTCAAAAATATGGAATCCAAAGTGCACAACTCCAGGTCACTCTTCACGACAATCGACGATCGGGCGCTTCCATATCCCGGGATGATAGAAAACGAGCTCACATCGTAGGTGTCTTGCACAACTGTCGAAGCATCCACAGTCAAAAGCTTTTGATCTGATCCCGTCTTGTCCATGTTCGTGTATCCTCTCCAGAAGGTGTTGCACGGATACTCGTCGCTCCCACACCCCAAATAATCACGCCCTGCAGCAGACACATGAATGCTCGAGGATTGCAGCTGCAACAAAAACAGCGTCAGGTTGACTGCTTCCTTGTTTGTGATCACCTCGTCTCTTCCAAATAAATCAACAATCAATTCGCCTTCCTCATTCACCAAAGGAAACCGAAACCTCGATTGCAGGACTGTTCGATTCAGGTCAGCACATGCAACAAACATGTCTTTGCCATGATGCGCTTTGTTTCCAAGGAAATGCAACGATGAGAATTCGATTGCTTCATCCAGATCTTGGCTCAATTGCACGAAAATGGCTCCTCCGTTTTTCGCTTCTTCGTCTGCCGAGTTGTTGCTGAATGAAACATCAGCAATCGAAAGTCTGTAATTCTTCGAGAAAATCAAATTAACTGCCCCGCCGTTGTCTTTTTCTGAAGAGCAATTCGCAAATGACGAGGTATTTGCGATCTCAACCTCCAACGCATTTTCCCAGTGCACAACACTTCCAGACTCTGACGAGCATTCGCTGATATGAGTGTTGTTGATTGCAATGCATGTTCCTTTCATCCCTCCAATCAGACTTTTCTTGCTTGTGCATATCGAGGCAAAAGTGCAGCCACTGATAATCAAGGAACCAGACTGCATCACACAGATCGCTTGATCCGCCTCAAACACCAGCTCCGAAAATGTCACAGACGTCAGAGTTATCGTGCTTCCCTTTCCGCACAAGATGCTCTGCTTTATGTTGGAGATTTGAGCATTCGCACTTTTTGAGACATCACACGAAATCAGGAATATGCTCCCCACTTTCCCAACAATCAGCGAGTCTTGCAGGCTCTCAGCGCTTGCGGCAAAAGCAAAGCGGATATTCTGGATGGTCAGCTGAGTCGACAAGTCTCCGTCGCTCACGCATATGCACCCGCCACCATCCACAATCATGTCTGATTTCACAGATTCCCCTCTGATCGTCAGCGACGAAAGATTCTGCTTGATTTCCCCTTCCAGCTTTGCCAATGATGTGATGTGCAGAATGTTCTTTTCTGTTCCCAACTGCGTGAACCCAAAACTCAATTCCTTGCAAGGCTTGACGCTGCTTCCGCATCCTGCTTCGACCTGCCCCAGCCCGTCGTCAACAAACACAATATCGTCGACAGACGGAAACAAAAACCTCAGAAGCGACATGTTCATTTCTGCATCGCTCGGATCCAGCACCCACATCGTCTTTTCAAACTCGCTCCCATCTTTCGCAGACCCGCTCCAGAGCAACGGGTTGATCATCCTCCGCGGAAGCGGACACACAAGATACACATCCTTCCCCAGCAGCGCATCATTGCTGTTGAATTCATCCGACTTCATCGAATACGTCAAGTCCACATCTGAAAACGTCAGGTGCAGACCCCCTCCCAGCCCGTCAATCCCCGGCACCCTGCTTTCATTCACACAGTTCTTCTCAAACAGAAAAGTTCCTCTTTTCGCCACCGATATAAGCATGCTTCCTCCTTTTGTTCCTGTATGGTAGCACATAACCTTGGCAAAGTTGCATTCCTTGATCTCAATGCGCTTTTCGCTGTCCACCTCTCCCACAACCACTCCTCCGTTTCCTTCTGTCCTGTTCACCTCGCTGAAGTTGCTCTTCTTCAGAGTCAGCGAAGCTCCTCCCTTCACACAAATCGCTGTCTGCCTCAGAAGGGATGTCGAGTTTATCGTCGAATTCTCGATTTGAGCTGCCGATGCCGAAGACACAAAAATCACTCCCCCGCTTTCACATGTTGTGTTGACACTTTCCAGATGCAGCTTGTCAAACACTCCGCTTGCTTGTGCGCCAACCAGCTCAATCGCTGGCGCTTCATTGAATTCCATGGAGTTCAGATTAAACTCAGTCAGTTTCACGCTTCCCGAAGTTATCAGTAAAAACCGATAGCTTGGATTGCCGCTTTGCATCACCATGCTGCACCCTTCAACAACCAACTTCGATCCAGCACAAAGAATAAGGCTCTTCCTCTGAACATGCAAAAACTCACACGGAGCACAAAATTCAAGCCAGCTGATTGCAACTTCGTTCTGCGTAATCACAAGTCCATCTCCGCTCTCTCTGCCATCTGCCGCGATGTTCACTCTTTCAGGCTTCGAGACACCATTGATGACCATCGGCATTGCGCTCAATACAAGCTTGTCGGCAATCGAAAAATTAGGCTCAAGGCAAACAGCTGCCACACCACTCGCAAAACGGTTTTCTGCTGCGTATACGATGGAGGAGCACGGATACCACGAAAAGCCACACGACTGATAATCAGCCCCTTCCTCGCTGTTTACAAACACAGGCGATGTCCAATGTGACAGAAACGAAACAAGTGGAACGCATTTATCTGCGTTCCTGTCGAATCCCACAAACTCGTTGTGCTTCCCCTTGCTCACATCGCACTCAACTGCAAAACGCCGTTGTGTGACAATTCTGCTCAAATCGTCTCCCTCAATGAAGATGTTCTCTCCTTTCTCCTCTGCTTCGTTCTTTTCTGTTTCTGCTCCGAAAATCGTGTGGCAAATCACATAATCAAACACCTCGCCGCTGAATCTGATGGAAATCCCTCCGCCATTGCCTCCATTTCCGTTGCCTTTTTTAGCTGCACAGCTCTTAAAGGCGGAGTTCAGCTCCTCTTTCCCAATTTCGAGATGCCCTGTTCCCGACACACTCAACCCAAGCCCTCCCCCACAGCCTTCCTCGGTGCAGCAATCGAGAAACACCACTCCTTCCAGCACCATTCGGCATCCATCTCCCACAACCCCTTCAACAGCCCCGCCTTGCCCTTCCGATCGGCCAATCTCAGAGAATGTTGTGTTGCTCACACACAACACTGCTCCATTCCCATCAAAGATCATTGGGGATGCCGATTCCATTGAAGAAGAAAAGTGGCTTTTGTTGACATTCATCTCCCCAGTCGAAGAATACTTCATTATTTCTCCATTTGCACTGGACGTGACATTTTCAAACATCATGCTCATTATTTCACATGCTCCTGACTCGTTCACCACAACAGCTGCGCCTGCCGAGAACTGCACGTTGCTCATGACGAATCCATTCACCGCCAATTTTCCAGCTTTGGCTGCAAGCAAACAATAGGAGATTGAGGAGACCCCAGATTCTGGCTGGCACTCACAGTTTTCGATTTCAAGCACTCCATTGGAATCTGCAACAGAGAATACTGCACTTTTCGTTGAATGAAGAGAATACACCATCTCGATGAAGAAACACGAAAAGAACACTGCTGCTCTGACCTCCATCACAGACGTCGCTTGCGTCTCGTTTCCCTCCATTTTCAGTCTTGTCTTCGTTTCAAGACCAGAAATGCTGTATCCCTTTGCATCACTCAGCACACAGCTTTCTCCAACAGCATATTCGCTTGGTATCGTGACAGCTTTCTTTCTTCCTGGCAGCCGAGCAAATGAGAAGTCGAGTGTCCGGCATCCAAAGTCAACATACCCGCAGACAGGCACATCGCTTCCCTCGGCCGAGACGCAAACAGCATCACCAAGCACTCGGAAATAGCACACAAGAGGAATCATAGCATTTACCCATTTCTCGTCAACTCCCACACACGAAGCAGTAGAAAACGGATTCTGCTCATCGTAGAAGCAGAACGACTCCCTGTTGACACTCGATGCAAGGTCAGGAGAAGACACAAAAATATCATTCCCACACTTCGCTTTGTTGGGAAGCTCATCCGAAAAAGAAGGCGCATCAATCGCAAACGATGCATCAGTCTGCAGAACAAACAACGAAATGCCTCCACCGAATCCACTCAGCATTTCTGAAGGCGCTGTGCACGACAAAAAGCTTGTCGAATTAATCAACAGCTCGCAGCTGCTTTTCAGAGAGGCAAATATTCCCCCTCCCGACTGCCCATTATTCAGCACTGAACATCCCTGAAACGAGCAATTGAAAACTGTCACACAATGAAGCACATCCTCTCCTGCTGCAAAATCGATGCACGACCCGTTTCCGTTCGAAAGGCTCACATCTGCAAATGAAGAGCCTCCAACATACAATGAACTGCCGTTTTCGCTGTGTATCATCCCACGCTTCCCAAGAGAGAACCTGTCAAACGAACAGTTGGTGATGTTGGCCAGCCCAGACGAGCTCGTCTCAACGAAGCTCTGAGGACCGGTTGTCGCAATGCTCGACAGATTTGCACCAAACAAATTGCACACCACACTTCCACTCAGCAGAAGCATTGGCGCACTGAACGAAAGCGCTTGGTCAGCAGCCACCGACAGCGAAGTGACTGTCAGCACCCCACCAGATGCCATCACAGCTGTGTATTCAATGGATTCAGTCTCAGATGTCTTTCCAATCGAGCAGCTGGTTAATGACAGAGTCGCACTTTGCAACGATATGAACGATGCCCTGTTCCCAATCGAATGGCTCAGCAAAAACGTTATGTTCGCAAATGTTGCTGGAACGGACACCGAAACAAGCATTTCGCGACTTTTAACCGAAGAAGAGCCCACTTCTGTTGCCTGCCCCTGCGAAGCAGCACCAAAAACATACGACTGCGAAGCCAACGTCAGCTCCTTCAAAAATGCAAATGATGGCAGCAGACTCAACTCGCAAGCAGAATTCGCAAACCGAAAGGCAGCTGCGCCTTCGACTGTTCGGCACGGATAATCTTTGTATCCGCAGAACGTGTCATCTGCATCGCTCTCGCTTCCAGACACATACGCTGGCGATGAAAAAGTCCGCAAATACAGCACCAAAGGAATCACCTTGCTGCGATCTCCCGCATCATATCCGCTCAGCTCATCCAAATCTGCCAGCTCCACCCCTGTTTGAGGCTTGAACGCAAACGAAGACGCCTTCACCAACGATGACAGATTGCTCCCATCCACAAACACATTCTTCCCTTTCCAAGCTCTGCAGCCCCTGAACGAAATGTTCTTCAATATAAAATCATTGGATCCCGGATCGAAAAGAAGATACAACGCTCCGCCCTTTCCTTTGCTTTCGCTGTTGGGCGCGCTGCATTCTTCAAAGCCAACTTCGCTCGTCTGCCCAATTCGCAGTTGACTTCCGCTGCCCAAACACAAGCCAAACACCCCTCCATTTTCAGCTGAACTCGTGCAGTTTCTGAAAGTGATGTTCGAAATCGCAAGAACCTCTCCATCGCCCAGTGTTTTGCCAATGATCGTGCCGTTTCCTCTGCTTCGGGCAATGTCGCACACGCTGCCTCCTTCAAACAAAAGCGAGCTTGCCGACTCCTTCTGAAACAATCCACACTCTTGAAGAGAAAAGCCGCGTATTTCGCAAAGTGTCAGGTTGACGCTTCCTCCAAGAAGAGAAAACTGCGAATGCTCCAACACTCGATTTGTTGAATCTGCAGAGATTTCGCATTGCACCAGGTTCAGCTTCCCTTCTGCATTTGAAACTAAAAACAGTGAGGATTCCAGCGACACCCCTGTATCCACAACAATCGAAAAATCAGTCACAGTGAAAGAGCCTGTTGTGATCGTGACCAGCCAGCCATCCACGTTTTTGGATGTGATCGTCGGTCGATCTCCACTTCCTTTTATCGAAGTTTCCACTGCTTGCCCGTTTATCGCAATCGAAGTCTCCAAATGGTTCACCCTCGAAACATACACTTTTTGCAGCTCTGGCTGAAGCCATCTTGTTATCGCAAAGCCAATTGTCTTGCATTCTCGCCCAACATTTCCACAGACAGCATTATCTTCTTTTGATGGATTCACATGAATTGACGAAGGGTCATCTGTTCGAATCCAGTTTTCTTTTGGCTCATATGACGCACAGGTCCATTCGCTTGACTTCGTACAAAATGCAATTCTCTTCTCTAATGATGTGGAAAAGCAAGTTGTGAAGTTGTTGGCAACGTAAAAAGTCAGATTGTATGTTCTGATACAAACATCTGTTCCTATGTTATTTTTGCATGCGTTTTGATCAAAATACAAAAAGCGAATTTCAGTTGGATAGATATCTTCGAAGTAACCCCCTATTAACAAAGCACCTGCATACATTGCGCTTGAGCATTCTTGAAACAAGCAATTAGAAAGTAACGAATAATTGCATTGAAAATTCCAAAAGCAAATCGAACCGCAATAATACGTATTTGCTTTATTTCGATAGAATGTACACGAATCAATAATTACATAGTCGTTTTGTCCCGTTATTTGAAATGCTCCATAATGTGGACCTTCATTTTCAATAAAATATGAATCTGTTATTGAAACATCTCCCGCAGATTTGGTATAAATGCGAATAGCTCCGCCAGCTAAGGAAATACATGAATTATTATTAAATGAAGAATTTGTAATAGTAATGAATCCTGTTCCAGTTGCCGATATCGCACCACCCCCATTGTCCCTACTATATGCAGTACTTTTACAATTTAGAAATGTTGTTCTTTCAATGGTTAGCGTTGCATTTCCGGTAATCAGCACTGCTGCTCCATCATAAACCTCACTCACAACGGTAAACAACGAATCACGAAGAATAACATTTCCAGAAGAGTTCACCTGTCTGGTGTTGTTGACCTGTGCTCTGCTCGTGACAAAGCTGCAATTGAAAGACAGGTAATGATGAAAGGTGTGAAATCCATCAAAAATGCATCCGCAATCGGCATCAATAACTTTGTTAAATGTTGAAGACTCCACTTCAATCATGCCAATCCCATTTCCAACGAATTCTCTTTCCTCTGCGAGCCCTTTTCTTCGCATCGCGTCGGGCTTATGGGTGATGTTTTCAAAATGGCATTCGTCCACAGCAACAGATTCCATATTTCCAGCACTCAGAAAAGGATTCATCGAGTTCACAGAAAACGAATGCATTGCACTCCTTTTCAGATGGATTCTCGAGGAAGGTGCGATTGAGTTTGACAAAACAAATCCGCATGCAATGTTTGGTGTTGAACATAAAAGTGAAATATTTTCGAGTCTCAGCAGCCCTCCAAACGAATCACAGAAATTGTCTGAGCCCCAATTTCTCCAAAAAAGGCAATTGCAGAAACAGCATTCAGCTTGGACGTCTCTCAAAAGTGCAACAGGACGCGCACTCCCTCGCACCGCAACTGACTCAAAAAGCACAGTGGAATTCAGCATTGAGAACAAATAGTGTTTTTGATTGTGCTCGCGCTTTTCACAAAAATTCCATCCGGCAGAACCATATTCGAGCGATATTGTACATATTGGATTACTGCTATCTGACTTTCCATGCAACAATTCTTTTTCTTGCAACAAAATTGAATAATGCTTATTTGCGCTTTCAGCAACGACAGAAGCTCCTGCACCAGATTTTCCTGAAGTTCCTGAATATAAATTGCTTTGCGACTGTAGGAGAGCTGGCAAGAGCAAAAGATACACCAGCAACTTCATGCTGCAGCAAAAATCAGTTTGGATGTGATCTTTTCCTTTTATTTCTTATGGAGCATGATCGCAATTGGTTTTATTTTTTTGGTGTTTTGTTTCATCCAAGCATGTGATTGCATCAACGCATGTTTGCCATTGTTTGTGATTTTTCATAAAGCATTTTGAATGAAACATGCATTTTTTTCACAGCGATGAGTGAGTGGTTCATCTGTTTTTGATGATTTTTGTGAGTCAGAAGAGCTGAAACCATGCAATGTTTTTATCAAGAATTTTTGCAGACTATCATTTATTGTATATAAGTGGATGCGCTTTTTCTTTCGCAGATGTGCATGGTTGAGACGGAGAAAGTGAAGATATAAAACAGCAGCAACAATTGCTTCTCAATTGCTGTTCAGGTCATACTGAGTGCATGTGAAAGTTTTAGAATTGATGCAGTCCGATTTTCACGAACCAAAGAGTCACAGGCTGCAATTCTTGGGCTTGGTGGAAGGGCTATGGAAGAAAAGACATTGTTGATTGTGCGGACGAACATGAACAACAATGGAGTGTGAATGGTGCAGAAAGTTGATTTGCATAAAAATTAGCTCGTTGCGAATTGCAGGCAAAGGTGTGATTTTGATGGCATTGGTGATTCATGTCAATTTTTTATTTGTTTGTTTTGTTGATTCAGGTGAAATCTGTTTGTCTTTGCCAATAGTTTGGAATTGCAAATGCTGGCCAGTTTATGTGCGATGCAGTCCCTCTGAGAAAATAGATATATTAGCTTTTCGATGCAACGGTCATTGGAGGATGCCATCCGTGTTAAGTGCGCCATGAATTGCTTTTTCTCCAACTCCTTGTGCTTTTTGAACAAACGGGAAAAGAAAAGATTTGATTTTTGTTTTTGTTTTTGATTTTTTGCAAGTTTCAAGAATGATTGAAAATTTGGAAATGAAAATGAAGAAAACAAAAGATAATCAACAGATTTTCAAAAAAGCCCGCTTCCTTTTCAGAAGCCACACAGACACAAAACAAAACGGAAACATTCGCCAACAGAAACTGCACCAAACTCACAATCAAAAGTGAAAAAAAGACGATTACAGAACAAGATTACAGAATGAAAAAGACGAGGAATAACTATTAGAAATAAACATTCGAATCCGGATAAAGACGCCTCTGCAACAAGCTTTGCTTCTTTAATTATTTTTTTTTTTTCCCCAAAAAAGCAAACGAAGCAAGCATCCTCAAAGCAATGCCAGCATCGAAGCTCGCAATTCAGAATTCCATCCGATTGCTAAGTTGCACAACCCAGCAGCCAACACCAGCACATCGTCAAACCCTTCTTCTTCCAAACACTTTTTGAGCAATGCCGCACGCTCCTTCCGCTGCCCCTTCGAGCTCTCGGCCATTTCATTCAGATAATGTGCCATTTCCCCAGCTCTGGATTTGAGATGTTCTGCGTTGTGCCGAAGCAGCTTTGCAATGTTGTTTGCAACGAGTCTGATCCCTTCTTTCCCAAAAGACGCAAGAAGACCGAATCGCCTTCTGTTCAGCAAAGACAACACAAAGCTCTCGAGCCCCTCTTCTGCTTCTTCGAAATCGCCCCAGCAATCCAGTTCTTTCACACAAACCAGCTTTCGCTTCAACGCTTCGCTCAGAAGGCAGGCAAAGCGGTCTGATTGCGCCACTCTGCCATCTCTGAAGTCCACCCCGTTTTCAATAACATGCACAAACACCCATTTCACCCCAAACAGACTCAGCTCCTTTGCCAGCGCATTTCCGCTTCCTTCCTCTTCTGCCTCGCTCACATCCTCCATCGAGCGCACAAGCGCCTCCAAGCACAGCCAACCCTGGCTCAGCTTCATTTCCTCTGCAATCACATAGTCTTCCTTCGAAACCCCCAAAAAGAAGGGAATGGCACTCAAATAAAGCATGCAAGCAAGCGCCATCCCCGGCAGCCGTATCTTCTTTCTTTTGTGCCTTTCCAGCGCCAGCTCAAATGTCTCTTTCAGAATGTACTTCAGGCAGCCAAAATCTGTTCAAGCAGCATCACAACCCAAACAAAAGAATTGGGAAAGAAGCAAATGAGTCGAAGGTGAACGAAAGCAAATGCACAAACAAAACATCCTCATGGCTTCACTCCCAGTCCCAATCCCAAAAGACTCACCCCTTTGCCAAAAAGAAAATCACAGATTGCATCTCATGCTTCACAGCAAAGTCCTCTCAAAATGAAGAACAAAAAACAAGGAGGGGAAACAAACAGCAAGGAAAACAGAAAGGGTTGCTGCAAACTGGTTGATGTTGTGAGGAACAAAAGCCCAAGAGACGCCAGGCTCACACGAAGTTTCCAGCGCAGCACGCTTGTGGGCAGCCCAAGCACGCCACACAGCAGTCTCCCAAACATCAGTGTGCTCTTTTCGCTGAAGAGCCAGTCTGCGTCGGCGCAGCACACTCCCACCGTCACAAGCTCGACGAGCTCAGCATCCATCAGCGTGTGAGGTATTTTTGCTGCATCCATCAGCTCTCTCTGGAACAGCCGGTCAGAAGCGCAATTGCGCATCTTTTGCACAGTGCTGTACGACAGCCCCTTGCGGATGGAGAACAGCGCAAACACACGCAAAATCTCCCTCCCGGCCTTGTCGCATGAGCGGTTTATCCCGAACTCTTTTTTCAGCTGCTCCAATTGCTCGCAAAACGAATCTCCCAGCAGACACTCACGCGACGCGCTCTGCACAGCTTCCAGCATATCTTGTGTCTCTGAAAGAATCGTTTGTTTTCCAAAACCAATGCTTCAAAGCTTCATTAAATTTTTATTGATAAAAAATATTCACGCTTGAGCATCTCCTAAGATTTGACGTGGTCGGTCTTTTCTTTGGGCAGTTCATTTCAAGCGTTAATTGTTGCGAATTTGGTCTCACACAGTTCTGTTTAACGCTTTTTATATCCATGAAATTTAATTATGGCACTTCTGCATTTCAAAACAAAGTTTTCACAATTATAACTCTTTAGCGTTGTGGTTTCAGAAGGAAACAATATTTCTTTAATTTTTTTTCCAATTATCAGATTGTAAACAAAAGTGTATAGTCTAGAATTCACGCAATTGTTTCGACTGTGAAATGAAGCATCAGTGCCATTGTGACAACCAACGATAGCAAAAGAAAAATAAATAAGACAATCTTACAATGATAATCCATTGCACTCTATTTTTATTCAGGCTTTGGAGGCGGATAATACACTCCTTCAGCTGTCTTCCACTTGTTTTCTGGATCATCCATCTTGTCAAACGCTTTATTTGTGCAGAACAGATCAGATTAGTAAAAACGAAAAATAGAAAAAAAAAAGAGTGGTGAAATTGGAGGTAAATGTCATTAAAAATACTAAAGTCCAAACCTGTCACCTCAATCTGCCCTTGAAGTGGTGATGGAAAAACGTTTGCTTTGTGTGCAAACAGATATCGCTTTGTTTCAACATGCTTTCCCAAGGAGTTGCAAACACAATAAAAGAAAAAGAGAAAGGATATCAATGAGACAAAATATACACCAAAAAGAAAAGTGTTAAACCTGTAGCATCACTGGCAGTCCCCTGTTCCACACATTCCCCGTGTGCCTGTTTGGTTCGCAAATCAACTTCCAATTGTCCACTGTCCGAAAAAAATGCATGTAAATCCCCGCACAAAATATAATTAGCAAATAAAATATCAAAAAATAACCAGCTCATATGCATACGGACGTCTCCTTCCCCCTTTTCTCCAAAACAGCTCACTTCTTGCTGTGCAGATACTGGTGACTTAAAGCTATGAGAGTGAAGGTTCTTTCCTGTCTTCACATGCTCCAATCGAATAATATCTCCACACTCAACAGGTGTTCTGCAATAGAATTCAAATGAAGCAAATAAAAAAAATTGAAAAACAAGCAATGGCGCAAACCCCCTCTTTACAGATCTCCCAAAAGCTCCTTTCACGATCCACAACGAGTTTGGATCATCTCCCTTCGGATAAGCCGTCACCGATTGCTGGAAACTGCCCTGTCCTGAATGCCACACAGAATACAACAACAAGTTGAGTCCATGCGACAGTACATGGCAACACATTTCATTGGCATGTGTGCATAAAAAACAATAATTATTATGTAAATTGAACCATTTTCCGTCAGCAAAACAGTTCAGCCCAAAAGCATGCAAGCAACATAAAGTTTGAAAAAATTAAAATAAAACAAATGAAATGAATTTACAAAACTCAAACACTTCCAAAACAAATATCAAATATTAAATGAATCGCAAAATACCATCATCAAAAAGAAAAAGAAAAAATGCACGTATCGTACGCAAGCACAGACTATTTCCGCAATATATATGCAAACATACCGTACGGCACCTCGTGAGAATGCAGCCGATGGCGCGAATTGATGTGCTGAAGCTTGATGTTAGACCCGAAAGTCACCGCATCTATCTCCTCCTCTTGCTGCTGCTCTCCGCTCTCCTGTGCGCCTAGCAATCCTATCATGCTCAACACTGCAATCATGAAAATCCTCATTTTCGATAATTTGTGATTTTTTTGATCAAGAGATATAATAATAATATCATTCATCTTTTTTTTGGAAATATGTTTTTCAAAAAGGCAAATTATGAATATTTTATATTTTCATAAAAATTTTTGAATACATTTTAATAACTAACATCAAGAAAATGCGGTGATCATTTGATGTCTACAAATAAAGTTGGAAAAAAAAAATAAATGTTAAAGAATTAAAATGGAAAAGCTCAAAATATTGATTAATACATAAAAATACATAATTTGCCTATTGGACAAACAAACATTTTGTTTCATAGATTATTGTTTATTTTTCAGACTCTCAAATAAAACAAAGCCTAATACCTCTCTTTACAAAACTATAACAATCACGCTCAAATTATCCGTTGACTCCAATGCATCAGCAGCTGACCTCAACCTCAGCGCAGCCAGCTCAGCCAGCTGGCCTCTCTTGACTTTCCTGCAGAAGCAGCCGTGTCCTCTCTCGTTTCCTCTGTTCTCCTCGTCTTCGCTGTCAAAGACTGGGTCGTTGAACACATCTGTGTCTGCAGGGTTCATCCAGGGGCAGGCAATTTCAGCGATCTGCTGGTTGTCCATCACATCAAACAGTCCATCGCAGCCAATCACAAGCGCCACATCTTCTCGCTCCCACGACGATGTCTGGACAGCTGCATGTGGAAGAGAGCACTTTTCGCTCTTGTTCTCCTCCTCTTCCTTCTTTTCTGCCATCCGAGCACACAAATGTGGAGGCTGGTTTGTCTCGACATCTTCGTGGCAAGCAGAAGGGAAAGGAATTGGAGGAGAAATCCATTCGTCCAGCACAGCTGCCAAAGACGAATTCAGCTCAACTGGCTCACTCCGCTGGCATCCGCAACTGCGGACAGGAGGCATCTGAAGAGATGAATGAGGCTGTTTCATTGGAGATGAGGGGGTGTTTGAGAACGAGGCTGAGTAAGATGATTCCATCGTGTCTGTTGGCTGTTCTGAATTGGCTGAAGCAACCGTTCTCTCTTTGCCGCATTCTTCAACACATTTCTCATTCTTTTCTTCCTTTCTCTTGCTGTCTTCTTCTTCCTCCTCTTCCTTCTTCTCCTTCTCCTCCTCCTCCTCTCTGCCCAGGTGCAGTCCATTCCATCTGTCGATGTCCAAACAGAACAAGTCTGGCTCGTTGCTGACTGCAGGTGCCATGTCAAAGTCGCCCATCGCTCTGCCCACTGCCAAAATTCCGTTGATGCGCCGCTCGTTCGACACAAAGCCGTTCACGCTCTTGACATACCTCTCTTCTCTCTTGTTGATTGGCTTGTGGTCGATTGTGGCAGCTTTCCCCACAATCTGCATGGAAGGAGACGACAGAAAGAGCGGATGGCGAAGAGAGGCAGAAGGATTTGGAGGAGGAAAGAATTCAGAAGGAGGATGGAAGGATGGATGGCATTCAGCACAAGACGAAGGATGAGGTTGATAGTCAGATGGAGTCGAGGGTGATGATGATGATGGTGATGGTGGTGGTGGTGGTGGATTTGCGGAATTTGCAGGTAAAATAGATTCAGCAGTATCCAAAGAAGAAGAAGGAAGAGGAAGAGGATGAAGATGAGAAGTTGGACAGAAAGAGGTTGTTGGTTTGAAAGAGCTATTTGAGCAAAATGAAGATGCAGAAGAAGCATAAGTTGCTGCTGGAGACATCACAAGTGGCTGAAGAAGATCAGCCGAATGGAAAGGCTGTATAGACAAAGCAGATGAAACATAAGGTGTTGCTGGTGAAAGAGGTGATGGGGTCAGAGAAAGAGACGAAAGAGGAGAAGGAAGAGGAGAAGGTGATACAGCTGGGCTGTGACTATCCTGTAGAGTGGAAGGGGAAGACTGAAGCAGCACTCCAGAAGAAGATGAGGAAGAATACATTTTTGTGGGAGTAATGATTGACTGAGAAAGAGAAGTCGAAGAGTTGCTTGAATGGGTATCCGAAGAACTTCCTTCTTCAGATTCTTTTGAATTGTCTCTCTTTCCATCTTCAGTTTCTCCATTTTTGTTGCTTCTGTTTCCTTTGTCTTTCTCTTCTTCATCCTGTTTGCAATGCCCTCTTTTCCTTGAGCCAAAGACAGAAGCATCGTAAAATCTTGACACGAGAACAGCTCTGCAGTCGCCAACATTAGCGAGGTAGACACGCGATGGGCAGACAACAGCAACAAGGGCACATGCACCGTCTGGCACACACAACTCCTTCATCTGCACAAGCAGCTTGGCAAATGTGGACTGCAGAATTCGTGTCAGCAGCGGTGGATCAGATGAAGATGTTGAGTCAGAAGACGACTGCGATGAAAGAGAGGGACGATCGTTTGAAAGAGAAGGTGCATTTTGGTCTGCAGACACATTCGACAGATCTTCAGAAGCAAAATTCGGATGCTCAGGAACAGGCGCTGCTGATGAAGAGCATACAATTGGCGTTCCAGTTGTTTCTGTCGAATTTCCATCTGCTTTCTTTTCTTCCTCTTTGCCTTCTTCTTTTGATTCTTCTGTGTTGTTCACGTTCTTAATGAACACCCAGTTGCCGTTTTCTCCTTTCTGCTCTTCGCTTTTCACGCAGATTGGGATGCCTTCTGAATCTTTGCTTTTCTCATTCTTTTCGTCGCTTCCTTGTTCAATTTCCTTTTCTCTTTCTCTTTCTCTTTCAATCTCCTTCTCTTTCTCCTTCAACCTTCTCACCGTAACAGCCTCTTTCAGCTTCCTCTTTCTGTTCTCCAAAGCAAATGTGCTGCATTCCTCGAGAAAGACAGAGACAAAGTGCGAAGACAAGAAATTCGCTGCATTTGGTCCTTTGTGTCCGTCAAACACCGCAAAAATGCCACATCCTCCTTCCAATTTGGGGTTGAAGTAGCGAGTGAAAGGAGGGAGGACAGGAGGAGGAGACAAAAGGGAGTGGAGAGAAGGGACATGAGAGGAGAAGAAAGGAGAAGAAGACGATGATGATGAAGATGCAGATGAACCACTGGCGGATGTCAGTGGATGCACAAGCTTCGATTTGATTGAGCCAAAAGACGGGAAAGACGACCAGAATCCTCTTCCTTTGCTTCCACTGTTGGATGAACTTTCAAGTTTTTCCGTTTTTTCTTTTTCTTTTTCTTTCTCTTTGTCATTTCTTCTCAACGCCTCTTTCCTCTCCTGCTTCTCCATCATTTCCTTTGCCTCCTTCTCCCATTGCTCTTCCATTGCTCTCCTTCTCTCCACTTTCTTCTGCCATCTTTCTGCCTCTCTTTCGTTGAAAACTTTCATCCCATCTTTGTGGAACCTTATTTCCTGTGGCATCAGAAGCAGTCTTCTTAAGAGGGGTATTTGGTTGTCTTCGATGAGAGTGCTGATGTCCCACCCCGAACAGGGCAGAATGAGCACAGCATCTTCCATCGTCGGTCTCACACCGCATGTTTCGCAGCAGGAGACAGAGTGAGGCAGAAGAGAAGGAAGAGTTGGGGGTGGAGAAGGAGGAGTGGGAGGGGTTGGGGGTGATGGTGGGGGAGTAGAATCAGAGGGAAGAGGAGAGGAAGGAGGAAGCAGAGGAACGGGGGATGTGGGTGAGGAAGGAAGAGGAGGGAGAGAAGGAGAGGTTGAAGTGTAGGAGGGAGAGAGGAGAGAGGGAGGAGAGGCACAAGGAGAGGAGAGAGAGGGAGGAAGCTGAAGAGACTCAGAGGATGTGTTTGTGGAAGGTAGCCGAAGAGGAGAGAGTGAAGTGGGCGAAATGAAAGGAGAAGGAAGAGGAGAAGAAAGAGAGGAAGACAAAAGAGAAGGAGAAGGAGAAGGAGTAGAAATAGAAATTGTGATGGAATCAGGGGTGCTTGGTAGATTGAGTGGTGATGTTTGATTATCTGTGGATTGAGTGGTGTTGTCTTTTGTGGTTGATTGAGACGAATTGTTTGAAGATGTTTGAGCAGAAGTCAATTCAGAAAGTGTTGTAACTGAAAAAGACGAATTGGAAGATGATGAAGATGATAAAGAAGAAGAAGACGATGATGATAATGATTGATCAGTTGAAGCATCTGAGTCATCACCAAAGGAAACCATCTCTATGATTTCTATCGGCTTTTCTTCTTTCTTCTCTTCTTTTTGAACTTCTGCTTTTGCGTCTGTTGATGAATTTTGATTGTCTTTCTCTTCTTCTTTTTGTTCTTCTTCTTTTTGTTCTTCTTTTCCTTCTTCTTTTCCTTCTTCTTCGCTTTTTATTTCTTTGTCCTTCGTTTCTCCTTCATCCACTTTCTTCGTTTCTTGTTGACTGACATTTTGTGACTTATCATTTTTATGCCTCAAAAGAACAGGAATTGCCATCTCATCTTCACTTTTAGATTCTTCACTTTCTTTTTCTTTCTTCTTTTCTTCTTCTTCTTCTTTTTCTTCCTTTTTGATTGACCCGTTCCAAATGCTTGATGAAGATAGCATAAATGATACTTTCTTCTTCCTCTCTGTTTTCTCTTTCTCATCTTCGTCTTCTTTCTCTTCCTTTTTCATTCCTTCATTCTTTCCATTCTTTCCATTCTGTTCCATTCTCTTTCCTTCTCTGTCATCAGCTGAATGTGCATCTTTGGTGAGCAGAAGAGTCTTCCACTCGTCTTTTGTGGCTGCAAAGTTCGTCTTCGAGTGAAGAAGAGGTGTTCTTGTTCTGTTTTGTGGGGTGGCCAATGAAGATGACGCAATTGGCGTTGAAAACAGAACATTCTTTCTTTTTGTGCCCAGTCGGTGGATGAGTGTGGGCGGAGGTGATTTATCTCCATCATCTGACTCTGATTCTGACTCTGATTCTTCTTTTTCTTCTCCATTTGCTCTTTTGTCACTCTTTTTTGTTTCATTTTCCTTCTTTTCTTTTTCTTTTTCTTTCTCTTTCTCTTCTTTTCCTTCCTTATCATTATCTTCTTCTTCTTCTTCGTCATCCTTCAATCTTCCACTCTTCGTGTGTGGATGGACAGATGGTCTGAGGGTGTCCATTGACAAGAAGGGCGGCAGAAGAGATGGAAGTTCATTCAGCTGAGGATAAATAGAGGTGTATATGGAGGAAGAAGAAGAAGAAGATGTTAAAGAGGATTTTCTGTTGGATGAAGAAGAAGAAAGGAAGAAGGCACTCTTTTTGGAGGAAGAGTTGGATTTGAATGAGGAAGAAGAAGTGAAAGGAGAAAAGGGCATTGAAGAAAGAGGTTTTTTGGATGAAGAAGAAGAGGAAGAGGCAGAGGCAGAAGCAGAAGAGAGAGAAGAGAGGGAAGAATGAGAAGGTTCGAATGAAGCAGCAGATGGAGGGAGAGCACCAAACATTTCAGAGTCAGCGCCAGAAGAGAGGAAGAAAGAGGAAGGAAAAGAAAGAGCTGACTGGGAAGAGGACAAAGAGACAGAAGGAGAAAGTGATCGTCTTTTGGTGTTTGATTGAGAAAGAGTGCGCGAGTGGCGAGTAAAAGATGTTTTGTTCGATGTCGGCTGGGTGGATGTGATTGAAGAGGTCACCAACACTTTCACTGAAGTCACCTCTTCTGCTACTGCTGCTTCTTTTTCTTCTTCTTCTGGTTCCACTTTCTTTGGAATAAGTGCTTCATTCTTTTTGTTGTCTGATTGTTCACTTTCCTTTTTGTCTTCTTTTTTATCTTCTTCTTTGTCTTCTTCTTTTTCATCTGTTTCGTGTTTTTCAGTTTTTTTGCTTCCAAAAGACTCATTCAAAACAGATGTTGGCTGTGCAGAAAAACCAGAAGATGAAGAAATTGTGTCATCTGCTGAAGGAATTAATGGCTCTGTTGGATGTTCAATGGCAGATTCTGCTTCTTCTTCTCCTTTTTCCTTTTCTTTTTCTTCTTCTCCTTTTTCTCCTTTCTCTTTCACTTTTTCTTCTTCTTCTTTCACTTCTTCTTCATATTGTTGTTGTTGTTGAGTGTCATCAGAGGCAGATGAATGATCATCTGATGAATTGTGCAGCAGTTGCGGTTCATCCGAATTGGATGGCAGACATTTTGGTTCTTCTGCTGTTAATTGCTCTACTTGAACAGGTTTTTTCTCTTCTTTTTTCTCTTCTTCATTTTCATTTGCATTCGTATTTGTATTCTCTTTTTGCTTATCTTCTTTTCCTTCTTTCTCTTTCTCTTTCTCTTTCTCTTTCTCTTTCTCTTTCTCTTCGTCATCATCTTCATCTGCCCCTTCCTCTTCTTGTGGAATGCTTCCAAAAAGAGGTTCCTCTTCTTTTTTGTTCTCTTTCTCCTTCTCTTTCTCCTTCTCTTTTCTGATGCTGATTGGAGGAGAAGGAAATGGAGGAAAGCAAAGCGGACACAAGTCATTCTGTTCTGTCTCATCTGTCGACAAAAACATTTGAGAATAAATCTCTTTCGCATCTCTCTCACTTTTCTTCTTTCCTTTCGATTTTGCATCTTCTTCTTCCTCTCCTCCTCCTTCCTTCTCTTTATCTTTATCTTTATCTTTCTCTTTCTCCTTTTCCTTCTCTTTCTCCTTCTCTTTCTCTCTCTTCCCCTTCTTCTCTTCTTTTCCCTTCTCGTTCTCTCCAAAAGATGCAGGAGAAATCGTGTGTTGTGTCTGAAGTGGAGACAGAGGTCTTTTTCTTTGGCTCACAAAAACATAACCGCCTTCTGCCTCGTTTTCTCTCTCTTTTGCCGAAAAGAGGAAGTTGAAGTCGTTTGCATCCATCGACAAGAGAGAGACATCTGTGTCTGCATCACACACAGGAGAAGTGGAAGAGGAAGAGGAAAGAGAAGAAGAAGAAAGAGAAGATGATGGCGAGATATTAGATGTTATCTTTGATTGCTTCTGTTTTGAGTTGTATTTTGTCTTTTGTTGAGTCTTTAGAGAAAGAGAAGAAGAAGAAGAAGAAGAAGAAGAAGAAGAAAGAATGTCATCATCATCAACAGAAGTGTTGTTATGTTCTGTTTCATTGGCAATTTCATCAACAAATGACAAGTCAGGAAGATTGGAATGTGGAAGATGAAGAAGAATGGTTGGAGAAGAAGAAGATGATGATGATGAAATAGAAGAAGATGAAGTGGAATCCAAAGGAGCCATCAGCAGATGATCAGAAGAAGATGTTGGTGAGGATGAAGGGAGAGGAGAAGAGGAAGGAGAAGAAGAAGGAAATAGAGAGGAATAATAACGAATTGAAAAAGAAGGAGAAGAAGAGGAAGAGGAAGATAGAGACAATGAAGAAGATGAAGATGATGAGGAGGAGGAGGAGGAAGAGGAAGAGGAAGAGGAAGATGAAAGAGAAGGAGAAGAAGGAGAGCGAGAAAACAATTTTGAAGTCAGAGAAGAAAGTGAAGTGAAAGGAGAAGATGAAGAAGAAGTTGAAGATGATGATGTTGTTGATGTTGAAATGTGGTCAATTTCAGAAGAATTTGAAGAAGATAAATTGTTTTGTGTTGAAGAAGGAGAAGACGATGAAGACGATGATGATAAGGAGGAGGAAGAAGAAGAAGAAGAAATTGCATTTGGAGAAGATTGCAATGGAATTGTGTCATTTTGAGGAGAAGAAGAAGGAGATGTTGATGAAGGAGAAGGAGAAGGAGAAGAAGAAAGTTGTTGAGAAGAAGCTGAAGGAGATTTTGAGGGATTTGATTTGTAGCCAGCAGAAATGAATGAGATGAATGAACTCATTTTGGAATGCTCTCTTTTTGTGGGTGTGGACGAGACAGAAGAATTTTGTGACGAATTTGTTGTTTCCTCAAATGAAACATCTTCATTCATTTTGTCTGCCTCTTTTGCAGATAAGTTTTCTTTATCTTCTTTTTCTTCCTCTTCCTCTTTCTCATTCATCGTGTCTTCTCTTCCTCTTTCGCTTTCTCTGACATTCATCTCTTCCTCTTCTCTTCCTCTTCCTCTTTCTCTTTCTCTTTCCTTTTCTCTTTCTTTCTCTCTTTCTTTCTCATCTGCTTTCGCTTTCACAGCTTCCTCTCTCATTTTCTGTCTCTCCAATCTTCTTCTCCGCCATTCTCTTTCAAACAACCTCTTTCCCATTGAAAAGGAGACCCATGGCTTGTCAGAGGAAGGGCACTGGGTGGAAGAGACACACCGGATGATGAGAGAGAGAGAAGGAGAAGACAGAAAGAGCATGTTCTGAAGAGTAGAGGAGTGGAGAAGGGGAGAAGAGGAGAAGGAAGAGAAGGAAGAAGAATAATTAGAAGATGAAGAATTAGAAGAGGGATTAGAGGGAGGTGATGGGAAATGAGTGGAAGGTGAAGGAGAAGGAGATGTGGTTGAAAGAGCTGCTGAAGATGTTGAAGAGCTTTTCTTTATTTCTGGTTGTGAAAGAGAAGATGAAGAAGATGATGAAGCTAATGATGAAGAAGAGGCAGATAATGAAGAAGATGAAGATGATGATGAAGAAGATGATGAAGTTGGAGGAGGTATCTGTTTGTGCACAGGAGATGAAGGAGGAGACAAAGAAAGTGTCACTCCCATCGAAACAGCATCAAATGGCAACACTTCTTCTTCTCCTTCCTCTTCTCCTTTTGCTTCTCCTTTCAATTCTTCATCTTCCTCTTCTTCTTCATTTTTCTCCTCTCCTTCTTTCTCTTTCCCTTTCTCCTTCTCCTTCTCCTTCTCTCTTCTCTCCTTCCTTCTGCTTTCTCTTGTCAGATGTGCCATCTGCTCTTTTCTTTCCTCTTCATCCAAATAATAATCCATTTCACTGCCCCATTTCATTGCTCCGATGAAATTGAATGAAATATCCACAAAAAGGAAGTTGCGATGAGGAGGAATATCTGAAACAGATGAAGAAGAAGAAGATGATGATGATGATGATGATGATGATGAAGCAGAAGATGTTGATGATGTTGATGATATTTTTGGTTTAGCTATGGATGATGATAAAGATGATGATGATGATAATGTTGATGATGAGGTTGTATTTGATGAAGATGCATTTGATGGTTTCTGAATGTTTTTGTTTGAATTCAATGGACTTGGAGAAGGTGATGACAAAGCAGAGGAAGATGAAGATGAGAAAGAGGAAGATGAAGCTAATGAGGAAGATGATGATGATGAAGCAGAAAGAGGAGAAGAGAAAGGAGAAGAAGAGGAGGTGGTGGAATAAATAGATGATGAAGAGGAAGAGGAAGGAGAAGATGAGGAGGAAGAAGATGAGGAGGCGGAAGCAGAAGAAGAGGAAGAAGTTGTGAATGGAGAAGAAGGAGGGTTTGGAGAAGAATAAGAAGAAGCAGATGTTTTTGAGCCAGAGAAGATGTGTCTTGTGGAGAATGAGTGTGATGTGGGTGATGTGGATGGCATTGGAACAGAAGAGATGCTGATGGCATTAGAAGAGGCAGATGAAATAGAAGAAGAAGATGATGTTGTTGTTGTTGTTGATGGTGATGGTGATGGTGATGGTGATGGTGATGGTGATAAAGAAGAAGAGGAGGAAGATGAAGAAGCAGATGATGATGATGCATTAGAGCTGTCATTTGCATCTTGTTTCTGTTCATCCTCGTCAGGCATGTCAATGATTGGTCTGTCTGGATAGAATGAAGGAGAAATCGGAGGAGAATCAGCCACATCGCTTTGAGGAAGAGAAACAAGATGCTCTTTTGAGAGAGAAGAAGACAGGAGAGCATTTTGAGTGGAGAAGGGAGGAGAAAATGGAATGTCTTTTATCTCTTTTATCTCTTTTATCTCTTTTATCTCTTTGGAGTCTTTTGGAATACTTTCAGAAGAAGAGGGAGGAGATAGGGGCTGAGGAGGAATATCATCAGAACACGAATGAAGAGAGAGAGAGGAAGAGGAAGAAGAGGAAGATGATGATGACAATTGCAATGGAGATGGCGATGATTCAACAATCTTCAAAGGAGAAGGAGCAGGTGATGAAACAGAATCATCTGATGAAATAGAAGATGATGATGATGATGATGATGATGATGACGATGGTGATGATGATGATGATGAAGTTGTTGTGTTTGCTTCTCCATCAACAATAGATGAGGTGAATGATGATATTATTTTGGCTGTCTCTTCAATTTCTTTGAGAATGGCATTCACTTCTTTCTCCTCTTCTTTTTCTTTCTGTTCGCTTTTTTCTGTTTTCTCTTCTTTTTTGATTGGCTCTTCTTTCTTTTCTTCTTTCTCCTTCTCCTTCTCCTTCTCCTTCTTCTCTGATGAATTATCTTCATCAGCTTTTGCATCCAATGGAGAGGGAGAGGGAGATGGTGATGGTGAAACAGCCAAGTTGGATGAAGAAAGAGAAGAAGAAGATGGAACAAAAGCAATTCTGGTTGATCTCTTTTGTTGGGGTGATGAAGAAGAAGATGGAGAATATGATGGAGACAAAGCAGACGGTGCAGAAGATGATGAAGAAGATGATGATGATGAACAAGGAGAAGGAGAAGGAGAAGGAGAATAAAGAGAAGAATAATTAGACACAAATGGAGAAGGAGAAGGAGAAGAGGAGGAAGAAGATGAATGATGAGAAGAGAGAGTGTGAGGTTCATTGCATTCATTGGTGTGTCCATTGATGAGATGAGCAGTCGAATGGAGCAGTCTGTTCACAACCAGCTCTTGCTGCCTGTCCAAAGAGGGATGGAGAGATAGAATGGACTTTGGGAGTGCTCGAATTCTGTTGTGAGACAAGTCGACGAAAGAGATGTTTTGTGGCTTTTGGCGAAGAGAGAGGGGGAAGCGTGTGGATGGAGGAGATGCCTTCTGAGTGGAAGAGGAAGGACGAAGAGAAGAAGAAGAAGAAGATGATGATGATGATGAAAGGGAAGTAGGAGGAGGAGGAGAAGCATTAGTGTCAGGTGCGTGGAGGTTGAAGAAAGTGTCAGGGAGGTCACATATTCTGTTGTAGGAGAGGTCGAGGCGTGTGAGGAAAGGCAGCTCAGCAAACAGACAAGGCGGAAGAAGAGAAATGCGATTGTGTGCCAGCCGAAGCGATTGGAGTGTGGCAGCGAAGTTGAAGATGAGAGAGGGAAACTCAGAAAGAGCATTGGAGTTGAGGGTCAACGTGACAAGAGGAGACAAAGTGATGGAAGGGTTGGTGGATAAAGCAGTGAGGAATGGAGGATTGGGAGGAAGAGAAGAGGAAGGGGAGGAAGAAGAAAGAGAGGTCTTTGAATGAGGAGGAGGGGGAGGAGGTGGTGGAGGCGGGGGAAGAGTCTGTTTGGATGGAGGTTGAGGTGATGATGTGTCCAATGATGAAACAACAGTTGTGGATGAAAGTGGATCAGATGGAAGAGAAGATGAATGAGAATCAGCTGAACTGGATGAAGAAGGAGAAGGAGAAGGAGAGGAAGAAGAAGAAGAAGGTGATGATGATGATTCTGTTGGAGATGCCCCTTCTGTTTTGTCTGGCTGAGATTTCATCTTTTTTTCTGCTTCTTTTTCTTTCTTCTCCAATTTGGACTTCAACTTCTTCTTCTTCTTCTCTTTCTTCTTCTTCTTCTTGTTGAGTGCCTTTTCTCTCTCAGCACATTCTTTGATCTCTTCATAAGAAGGGAGTGCTTCTATTCTGTTGCCAGAGAGCACGAGGCAGTTGAGTGAAGGTAAGAGAAAGAGCCAAAAGGGCAGTGTGGTGAGGGTGTTGAAGGCGAGAGAGAGACGCTGCAGCTGATTGAGACAGCGGAGAGAGGAAGGGAGACGATGAAGGCGGTTGAAGGAGAGATCGAGCACTTTCAGATAGGAAAGCTTGGCAAACGAGAAGGAGAAGAAGGAAGAGGGTATTGTTTGAGTGTTCTGAGGGGAAGGAGAAGGAGATGGAGAGGATTCTGATGACATCTCAACAGTCTCGTCTGAAGAAGATGAAGAAGAAGAAGAAGCAGATGATGATGCTGATGACGCATTCAATGATTGTTTAGAAGTAACTTCTGGCTCTTTCTTGTTATCATCTTTTGTGCCTTCTTTTTCCTCTTCTTTTGCATCTTTTTGTTCAACTTTGATTCCTTCCTCTTTTTCTTTATCTTTATCTTTATCTTCTCCTTTAACTTCATCTTTCTTTTCATCCTTCTTTTCATCTTCACAACATTTGTTGCTTCCTTCTCCCTTCTCATTTTCCTCTCCTTCTTCTTCTTCTTCTTCTTTTGCCTTTTCCTCTTCCATTGCCTCGTCCATTTCATCGTCAATTCTTTCTATTCTGTTTCCACTCAGCAACAGCACATTCAACTGTGTCAGCTCTGAAATGACAAATGGAATGCGACAGAGCTGGTTGAAGCGCAGATGAAGAGCATTCAATCTCGATGGCAGTTGGATCGCTGAAGTTAAAGAAGAAGAAGAATATCATAAAGAATACACATGAAGATATCATATTCAATGGAAATGGATGGGGTATAACAAAATGATATTTGAATGAACGTATTAAAGATTCCAATAAACAAAACAAAATAAAATAAAATAAAATAAAAACCAAAGAAAAGAAGGTTAAATAAAACATACGTCCCAATTCAGTCAGTCTGTTTCTGTCACACGCAAACAGCAGAGTGATTGAGCCGAGTGGAGGAGAGAGGGAAAGGTAGTTGTCTGACAGGTTTATTCGAAGCACAGTCGAAATGGCTGAAGAAGATGATGACGATGATGACGATGAGGAAGAAGAAGAGGAAGAAGAAGCATTCCGAAAGTGATGAGGGTAATGAAGAGGAGGGCACCACTGAATGAAATTTGACGAGGCAAAAAGGGAAGCCAGTGACTTTACAAAAATGAATGAAAATGAGTCAAAATAGAAAAAAGCAATTAAATCAATAAAAACATCTTTGATTCTTCAACCAAAAAAAAAAATCGAACTGTTTGTTGCTCAAGCGAAGAAGGCAGCTGAGTGATCTTGTTTTCTCCCACCCACAACAGCCGCAGATGAGGCAGATGTTGACACAGCTGCATTGGAATCATCTCCAATTCGTTGTGTGTCAGAAGAAGTTGATTCAGCTTCGGAAAGACAGAAAGCGTCTGATATAAAAAACAAACAAGCAAATATTAAGTTTTGAGGAAAAGAAAAGTTGTTATATCGAAACAAGAAAGCACAATATTATCTTTGAGTTTCCAAAACAAATCTAATACCTCAGGATCAATTGACCTTATGTGATTGAATCGGAGATCCAATGTTTGAAGTGATGGCAAAGAAGATGGATGAGGAAATGAAAATTTCCCTTCCAGTTCATTCAAATACAAAGTTAGGGAAATCAGAGAAGCACAATCCATTGGAGATTTCAGGCTTTTAAGAAGATTTCCATCAATTCCCATCTGCACTAATTTTGGATGCGCAATCGCGGGGAGCGTTGTCAACCTTAAAATATTGCAAAGTTTCAAATGTGTTTTCATAAAAATGTGTTTCAAGTTAGAATTAATTTCAATTTTCAAAAGCCATTTATCTATACTTATTTCTATTTATCCAAATGTTGTGCAGATTAGGAAATAAAATTCCCAAATCGTGCTTTAATGTTGTAATCTTATTATCGGTTAAAATGAGATCAGCTAGATTTGACAAAACTACATGAGGAATTGTATCAATCACATTTGAAGTCAAATCCTGTATTAAAGCAAAGATTAAAAACATTTCAAAAAAAATAAATTTTTCAAAATTTTACAAATTGAGTTTTTTTCATTCAAATGATTCTTAAAATATCTCATACAAGCTTGGTTAGAGTATCCATCCCTGAAAGTGAACTTGGCAAAGATTGCATTTGGTTTTTCCCCAAAAGTAGAACCCTCAATTTTGGAAATAATGCTCTTATAGGAGGTACAGTTGTAAGGAGATTTCCTGATAGCGAAAGAGAAACTAGATTCGGATGTTTTTGGGTAATAAGAGGCTTTGGTATTTCAAGAAATTTGTAATCGGCATAGTTCATAGTTTCAGCATTCACATTATGACTATGCTGAGGACCCATTTATGTGGCACTTTTATCTTTCAATTTTGTTAATAAATATAACAATCGACTTTAAACAATCAAACAAAACTTTACTGATCACAATAAAGCACGTAATGAAGGTATTTGCGATCTTTGAATTTTTTCTCAGCAAGTTTACATTAAAAGAAAGATTAAATGTATTTCACTCATGAAAAAAAAATGTTTCGAATATTCACATTTATTTTCAATTATTATTTTCCAATTTTTTCTTGAAAGAGCATTATCAAAATGAAAATCAGAAAAGACTTTTTTTTAGATTAATGAAATATTTCTTTTAAAGCCTTATCTCAAAAATTAACCGTTCATGTTTTCTCTTTTAGTACATAAAAATTAGGAAATCCTTAATGTTGGAATTATTCAATTATTCAAATGAAAAAGAAAAGAAAAGGCAAACATTCATCCAATAAAAGGATAACAAAAATTCAACAAAAATATTTAAAAACTATATTTTGTTCATCCTGCTGGACTTTGTGTATAACCAACAATATAATAATCACCCGAGCAAGTGGGAGGAGACACACTCGACGTATGCGTATCGCTGTGGTTGCGCCACTTTCCATCATCTGTTTGTGCAGTGCTGAGATATGATAATAATTAAAATGCATAAATAAAATAAGACCAATGGAAAATCAAAAAATTCTTTGTAAATTTCTTTATACTGTTCTTTTCATCCAATAAAAATAAAATAAAATAAAATGAATGAATAAAATCGTAAATACAATCATCATCGTTATTGATGTTTTTCTTTTGGATTTTCTCATTCTACGTTAATTAAACTTTGCTGCATCGTCATACCATGTGTAATGCCCACCAGAAATTGATCCGCAATGATTTACAACTCCCACAAGCTGATAATTCACTGAAGGCAAAGGAAACGAGACAAGAGTGCTAAATTCGTGATCTTCAAATGAAAGACCCATCTCTGAAAGATTAAGAATTCTTGGGATAGACACAGGAATAGAATCTTTTCTAAAGCCATACGTGGAAGGAATAAAACGATTGAAATCTTTTGGGGAAAAAGCATAAGTAGCAATGAGATGGCAATGAAGCAGTGAACAATAATTGCACAAGGCAAGTTCAATTGAAGTTTGAAAAAAAAACAGTATAAAATTGAATGAGAGAAAAACAAGTAGTTGTAATTCAAAAATATGAATAAACAGAACATACGCAGAAGAAGCACAGAAGGCCATCGAGCAACAAGAAGGCAATGACGAGAAGATGTTGCCTTTTTACAAAAACCACATTGAACAGCTTTAACTGAACGAACTGTGTAGAAATTCTGCGTTATTCAATAAGTTCAATGGCATATATGAAATAAAAGTTGATAAAAAAATCATTAGAATTATATAATTTCTTGAATGAAATTAATGCTTATAAATGCGTCACACTTTAATACATTGAGCCAACGAGAAAGAGCGCTCGCCTTTTTTGCGAGGGAAGTTCAGAGTCAGCACAGTGAAAGGCATAAACGAGAAGCGAATCTGTTCGCACTCGCCACATCGCACGGCAGTTGCGGCAAGGCCCATTGCAGCATCAGCCACAAGAGATTGGTGCTGAGACAGGAACTGCTGCCAGGCACGAGCAAAAACAAGCTGAGAAGAGGAGAGTGAAGGAGTAGATGAAGGAGATATCTCAAATGCATCTAATTGATTGTATTTGTCTTCAGCATCTGAATCTTCACCATCGTCTTCATCGTCTTCATCATATTTTGCATCTCCTTTTTCTTTAAGATCACTAAATTGTTTAAATTCACTTTCTTTTTTCTTTCCTTCCATTTCCTTCTCTGCAAATTGATCTTTCATAAGCACAGCTTCACAACTCATACCAGATTGTTTGAAACTAGTCCGCATATGAGTTGTTTCATGTATTGCATCTAATATCGTTACCATCGCTTCGTGGGAGTCCTGCTGAGAATACCCTTTAAATCGCTTGTTAGCAGCTCCTAATTTCAGATGAAGCTCTTCGCAAATGCACCGATCAACCTGCCTCCGAATGGGTATCGCAGAACGACGCATAGTTGACGATGGAGTTGACGATGATGATGCAGTTGCAGAAGACGGAGATGTATTCGGAATTTGTCGTATTGCTTTCATTTCATTCACGGCTGCAACTGCCAATTTTAACAGACGGTTATACTCCATTTTTTTACGCTTATCCTGCCACTTCTCTGGATTTGGTGGAGTTTTTGATACTTTAGCATCGAACCATTGAATCAGGTGAGAAGATAAAAGCGAGCAATATGTCAGTAGTTGCATGCAACTATTGAGAAAACAAGTATTGCCGATGTTCGGAAGTCCAAAATTGGAAGTTGGATTTAGAAAATGAAGAGATTTTATTGGATCGCCAGATGTTTCTGGTGAAAAAGTTACATCTGATCGAGCTCCTCCAAGAGGATTTGAATTGCTTTGACGAGGTGGTGATGATGAATTTGTAGAAGATGGCATCTCAAATACTGGTGGAGTTGTTTTCATAAGTTTGCAAGAATTTGTAATCTTAGAACGTGGGGCATCATTTGCAGTATTTTCTTGTGATTGAATTTTTTCTTGTTGCTCATTTGAATAATTAAACAGCAAAGAAGACGTTTCAGATTGAGAATTTTGAGAATTTTCTTTCAATTGATGTTGAATTGTGACTTTCGAAATTAGTTCAGCTGCATCTTGCACATCTGATGAACAAAAATGATGTGCAGATTGAAGGCTTTCAATAAAAATGTTAAAAAAGAAAAGAATTCCAAGAAATTAATAATAATACACGCTCAAAAAAAATGAAAATGTGCATAACACCTCATTGCAACCTTTTCTCGAAAATCGGGAAATACAAATGTATTTCTTTTTTGATAATTTAATAATGGTTAAAAAGTTTCCATTTTGGTGACTGTTACTCAGAATATTTTCTTGTAAATAAGAAATGAATTTGTTGAAGAAAATATGTTTTTGCTGATGATCAGAAAAGATCAATATTTTCTCCTGCAATGCTGAAAGCAGGAACATTTTGCAAACAATGAGTAATTTGTATTTATTCGACTATACGTAAATCAAAATACTTTCGAAAAATGAGTTCAATATCTTCTGATACACCTTCTCTTAATAAGCTTCATCAGCAAGTTAGGGATATTTTGAAGGCATCAAACAAGCCTCGTACGCATAAAAAGAAAATTTCTTTATTACGCTCTAACGTTCAAGCGTTGTCTATGTTTTTAAAATGTGTGCTGCTTATGTGCTTCCTTGGAGATTGATAAAAAAAGTTTTTTTAGATGAAAAAGTTGTTTCAAAACATAACGCTGAAATTGAAAAACTTTTAGGAAGTATCTATCATCTTATTCTGAAAGCAAGATCACAGTCATTATATCAGGTTTCTCTCACGATTTAGAACACTTAAAAGATAAGTTGCTTTAAAAATCATACTTAGAAATTAACACAAAGCAAAACCCTTAAAAGAGAGTTCAATATTCGAAAATTCGATATTCGAAACTTGACTGTTTATCTTCAAAAAAGTATCATATTCTTTTCAATTGTTTTGTTTTTTGAATTACAAAAAATAATTTTTTAAGAGAATTTAGAGTGCGAACAAGAGATTGCATCAGGCCATTCGATAGCGGAAAATGAAAGTCCTTCTTTGCAAATGTCTTCGACTTCAAATACGTGCTCTTTTCATGATTCCCTCGTAGGTGGTTCTGCAACAGAGTTTCCGACCACAATGAGAGATGATTTGCCTGTATCATTTAAGGCATACTCTAAACACTATTCCACGTTCAAAACTCCACCAGAACTTAAAGAAAATGATTCATCAAAGAAAGAATATTATGATTCTGGGAAGGGACTGTGAATAATTAATATATATATGTTTATATTTGAAGATTACAAGCTCAAAACTTTGTGAAAAGAGAATGGACAATTTGTTAATTGAATATATATTGTTTGAAAAGGCAATCAACATGAACTTGTTTTTATTGCAAAAGGCAATAAGTGTTAATGTATCAATTTATCTTTCTCATCTTATTTATTGAGCTCATGAATTATTGAACTTCAACTTATAAATTTTTATCTTCACAAACGCATAAAATAACAGTAATCTTTTTTCAAAGTTAAAAAGCATCGCTTTCTCGAAAATTGAAACTTTAAACATAAACAATAAATCACGGTTACAATTCGCTTAAAAAATAATTGATAAATCGAATGTTCATTTTGGGTGATTAATATTTCTTATGGTTTCGATCGTTAAAGATCAGCACAGATCTTGAATTGAGTGATATTTTAAGTGAAAGGTTTGCTCCATTAAAAATGAGATCCACAGAAATCTATCTAATTTGATTTGTTAAGAAATGAGTGAAGAAATATCACCAGAAACAAAAATTGCAATCAAGAAGCAGATTGGTGCGGTAATTTATTTTTTAAGTTATTTTGCATTTTCTTTCTCTCTTTTTAAATTTATAGAATTCTATTTCAGTGATGAAAACTTACCGAGAGACAAATTTCTTCAAGCAGAATGCAAAAAAACTCCCGAAGGATGTATGGCAAATATTGTTTTGATCTGTATTTATGAACATGACTTTTCCTTTAGGGATCGATATTTCTGTCCTTACAACATTTAAAAAGCTCGCTGCATTGAGTAAGGATGTGCCTGTGATTGCAGATGCGATCTCTGATTCTGAACTTCTTGTTCTATCAGAAGATAAAACTAAGGTTCGAAGGAAGACAAGTGCTCCATCTCAAGAAGAACTTGACAATCGCACCCTTTACATAGTTTGTTTTTTGGTGATTAGTTTTTATTTTATAATGAAATTTCTGTTTTAGAAAGGATTGCCAAAGGAAGCAACTTTAGAAGAATTAATTCAATTTTTCGAGAAATATGGACAAATAGGAGCTATCCGCATGCGAAGAGATTTGCAAAGCAAAGAATTTACTGTATGTTACATAAATTTTAATCATATGATATTAACATTAACATTTTCATTTTTTAACGATATAAATTTGATTTTATGTTTGTATAATGATAGGGAAGTGCTTTTGTTGTTTTTAAAGTAAAAGATGAATGCGACAAATTTGCTTCACTTGATCCAGTTCCAGTGTACGGAGAATCAACGTTAGAAAGAATGACAATGTTTGTTATCATAATATTAAACTTTTATGCGTAAAAATTTTTGAAATCATAATCTTTTTTTTTTTTTTGAAAAATTCAAGAGAGCAATTTCGCAAAGTAGAAGGAGAACCAGTCAGACACGTAAATGAAAAACGCAGGCTTAAGGAAGAACGACAAAAGGCGGAAGCTGAAGAAAGAGAGAAACGAAGAAAGGAAATTGAGAATGATAGAGAAAGTATGAAAATCATCGGTGAACAAAAATAAAATATGAAATTAATAAATAAAAAAAAATGAACTTTTATTTTTTGATTGTTTTAATGAATTTTTTGATTGAATTCACGATATTTTATTTCATATTTTTGCCCTCTTTGAATGATATGAAACTTTTATTCAGATTACCAAAAGGGAATTCTTCTTTCGTTTATCTTCAATTCTCCAACATCATCGCTTTCACTCATCGCACTGAAGGATTTCTTTGGGCATTTTGGAGAAATTGCTCGTGTTGATTTCGACGAAAAAGAAGATTCTTTTGTCGGGTTTGTTTCATAAAGGCTTTTAAAGAAATAAAATAAGTTTTACGAATGAATGAATGAATAAATAAAAATGAGAGAGAAAGAGACGGAAAGTCGTTGATCGTTTATGAACGAATTGAAAGAAAGATTTGGATGAAAATTCTTTCGTTCATTTTTGAAGAAAATATTCCATATTATTCTCCCCAGGTTAAATGTTCATGTGTCTGGTGGTGTATCAAATGGAAATAGTAATTGTTAAAATTGGGAGATATTCAAATGCGTTTTATAATAAATGAAACCTGTTTTCCCTGTCTCTCAAATAATATATGCATCCTTATTATGTTGTTCTTTCCCTTTTTATTCTTTTTATTCATTAACATTCATTTGAATTAATGTTTTTGGTGTTATTTTATGATTTTTTTTTTTTTTATTTATGGATAACTGCTATCTCAACTAATAATTTAGACTGGCAAGATATCGCACACCAGAAGGCTGCCAACAAGCAAACCAAGCTCTTCAGGAATCAGCTGCTGCTGAAACACCAGTGCATACCCTTAATGGATCAGCACCAATAGTTAAAATATTGGATGGAGAAGAAGAGAAAAAAGAGTGGGAAAACATTGTGGACAGGAGATTAAAGGCAATGGAGAGAAAAGAAGAGCAGCAAAAGGCAGGAAAAGGAAGATTTGGAAGGGGAAGAGGTAGAGGAGGTAGAGGAAGAGGCAGAGGCAGAGGAAATCGTAGAAATAATATGGGTGATGAAGATGAAGATGAAGAAGGTAAGTCGCACAAAGCAGCAAAGGGTGCTGGAACAAGAACGGTTATTGCTTCAGAAGACGATGAGTAGGCACCTTTGGCAAACCTTTATGTAATTTATAACTATGTTATTTTTCAAAATGAAACACTTCTTTACAATAAAAAAATACAGTATTTTTGTTCAAAAGAACACTATTCTAATTTCACACAAAAAAGTTTTTGAAATGGAATTATCTTGTATTTATGACAAGATCAAAAAACGCGATAAAGTGTTCATCATTTGAAAGCTGAGCAAAGAAAATAAACTAGTTAAAGATGGTGATGAAAGGATATGAAATGCAGGAGGGGTTATAGCAAAACAAAAATATATCAAAATACAAAAGTTATTGCTGTGGTGTTCCTGTTGGTTTTATAAGAGTCATGTTATGTTGTCTTGCCTGAAAATATGCAAATTATTAAATAAATTACGATAAAAACAACACACCGAAGCTTCCATGTATCTCTTTAATATAGCAAATATCATAAAGAAACAATAGCAAAATAAAATGTGTGCGGGTTGTGTAATTCTGAAAACTCAAACCGTATGCTCATCCTGTTTCTTGTGAAATGATCTGTTCAATGTGTCTGGATCATCCATCTTTTCAAATTTATCTCTTCCAAATTCTTCTTTTGTTGTTGTTGTCCAAGTACTCGTATCATCAACATATCCTGGATTTAGCTGTTGATTTCATAAACAATTCTTTTCATGAAACAATTTAAAAAAAGCAAATGGCGCACTCTATTCCAAAGGTAATATGACAATTTTTGAGCTTGTTGCCTGGTTTTTTCTTTTTCTTCTTCTAAAGTTGAACTACTTGTTTCAGAAAAAGATGAGCTCATAAAGCGGTTATTATGTTTCAGATACTGGTTTGATCGAAATTTTAATTTTTTATTTTCAAGTTATCGAAATTTGTTTTCTTTAATTGATTTGAATAGAAAGGAAAAATGTGTATCATATTGAAGATGTATTAAAATAATTTAATGAATGTTTTCATTTTTCAGTGTTGAGGAAGGTCAATGAAGATAATAAAAAGAAGCAATTAATCTTGTTGAAAATTAATAAGAAAAAGACTACAAATAAATTTGTTGATAAAATGTTTTCAAATAAAATTTTCCTCTTTCATGTTGAAGCTGTCTGCAATTGCATTAAACAATTAATAATTGGTATGACTCATTCGAAGCAATGGTTTAGAGTTCTTTCAGAAGGTTCTTCACTGTATCGTAGAAAGGCTTGATTGATTTAAGATGTAAGCTTTCCTGTGTGGTATGTGGAGATGTGACATAAGGTCCCAGCGAGATGCACTTGAGGCCCTCGAGTGCTCCGCTGAGGATGCCGCATTCCAGCCCAGCGTGGACAGCATAAATCTCCGGCTCCTTTCCGTGTGCCTCGCGGAATGCCTTGTCGGTCGCCTTGAAGAGCGACGTGGATGTGTCTGGCTGCCAGCCGTGGTAGAAGTTCTGCTGCGGCCCGCTTGTCATCCCGAGGAGCTCGCACCGCGCCAAAAGCTGCTCCCAAATGAGGTCGAGCTGAGAATCGCTGGAGGAGCGGGCGAAGAAGGAGAGCACGATTGAGGAGGACGCTGCAGAAGACGATGAGGCTTCTGAAGATGCAGCGGTGGATGACTCTGGATTGAGACGCACCGAAAAGAAGTTGATGGACGACTCAACAAGTCCAGGGACAACAGGTGACATTCTTTGAAGCATCAAAAGAAATAAAAAATAAAAATTATATCATTATAAAAAAAGAAATTGTGATTGAATCAAAAAAGTTATTATCAATAAAAAGTTTCCGTTTCTTTCATTTGTTTGTATTCGAACCTCAACACTCCGTGTGGAGATGTGATGACAGCAGACAGCAGTTTGTGTGATGATTCCTTTGTCAGCACAGCAGATGGATCACTTGGCATTGAGACAACAATCGCCTCCATCTTAACATTCGGCTCAATCGCTTCGCATTCCTCGCGAATGGCTAAAATAACAGAGAGGAAACATCAGTTTGGTTAAGAAGCAGAAAGAATAATTGTGGATGTTTAAATATTCAATAAAAATGCTTTGGTGCAAAAAAGTTATCCGTCTTTTACAAAATCATTCGTGTTCCATAAATGATATTATGTTTTTTTTTTCTTTTTTCAAATGATCACAAACCATTCCATTCAACTTCCATGATGTCCAGAACTTTTTCGTTTTCTTCCTTCTTAACAATAATTATGGCTTTCGAATCAGCCGGAATAACATTTCGCTTTGTTCCTCCAGCAATCATAGCAAGACGCAATTCCACTCCATTTTTTTCAACACGTCTGAGCAATCGTCCAAGTGCAATAATCGGATTTAGTCTTCCCAAGTGTATCTCGCACCCGCTGTGACCGCTCATGCAATCGGATATAGAAACATGGATTGCTTTGAGGAATTTTTCATCGAAAAGGAATAAATTTCATTAGAGTTCTTGCTTTTTTCACAATTATATTTTTCTTCAAACCTTCGCATCCTTCTAAAGAATTCACATCTTTTTCAACTTCAATTGGAAGAGTATGATCCACGTTAAATCCTCCAGCACAACCAACTGTAATTCTCCAGTCTTCTTCTGAGTCGAGATTAACAAGTAAGTTACTCTGTTGGTATTGATAAATTTTTCAAAAAAAAAATAAAAGCTTCATAATTTTCGAGAAAAAAAAATATGCCTTTAAAAATCCTGGTTTAATCCCGCGAGCTCCAACCATTCCAACTTCCTTTTATATTTTGATGTCAACATACGTATGATTAAAAAATTGTTAAAAAAGTGTAACAACAATGATTCAAACTTCATCAATTGTAAACAAGCATTCCAATGGGCCATGAATAAGATCCTTGTCTTCCAAAATTGCAAGAACTGTTGCAACACCAATCCCGTCGTCTGCACCAAGCGTTGTATCCTTTGCCATCAACTTTGGTCCAAACTCACCATCTTCAACAACAACTGGAGTAATTTCGCACTTTGTCATATCTAAATCAACTTTTGGACTCTTTTCGCATACCTAAATAATATAATTCGTTGGATTAAAAAAAGATTTGCAAAAACAAATATCATAATTATAACAAAAAATCATACCATATCAAGATGGCATTGAAGGCAGACATATGGAGAGTCCTCCTTTCCAGCTGATGCTGGCTTTCGTATTAAAACATTTCCAACTTCATCTCTTATTGTTTCATATTTAAGAGAATTTCCAAATTGGAATACTTTCTCTGCGATCTCCTTTGTATTTCCAGATCCTCTTGGAGTTTTTAGCAACATTTCAAAGTGCTTCCATAGTTGTGGCGGGAAAAGTGGATGTATTGTAGTCTTTGATTTTCATCAAAAGTTAATAAAAAAGACCAAATATCAAGAAAAATGAAAATAGATATTCACTTACCATTACAAAAATAAGTACTTATGGTTCAATTTTTCTTTTTCAAAAAAGAAAATCTTAACAGTTCTAATCTTAAGCATTCTTTCACAATAATAAATTCAGTGTTCAATATTTCAAATTAAAAAAAAAATCCTGAATTCAAAAAATACTTTTATTATTTTGTCGAAACATTAACTTTTCTTTTTTCTTAATCTTTCAAGCATCTTCACAAGTTGAAAAAACAACTTTCACATCAACAGGCTCCCGCTTATTGCATCACTGATTCAGTCTATCTGTTTAAAAATTCTTTTTCGAAATAATTATATTGGCCCTCACTCAAACCATTTTTTTCTAAAAAAAAACACTAAAATGAAACAACACTCTTGCATTTATGAAAAAAACAATGACTTACTCCAAATGTTTTCGACTGTCATATTATTATAAGTCTTTCATTCCCAATCAAAAAAATATTGAAAAGTTAAAAAGTTGACAAATACATTTGATAGCATTGAGTGGAACAAAATTCATAAAGAAAAAAAATTTAGTCTCAATTCTTTCATTGTTATTTTTTTTATCTTCGACATATTTTTCCCAAATCCACATTCGACAAAAAGAATCACAAATTTTTTTCGATGTTCTTCCATCTTCTTTCACCTCATTTTCCATTCATTTCCATTCATTCAACAGTCTCTTCAATCCTCTCTGTCTGACTTCCCTCTTTATCCACTCTCGTGTTCATAATCTTCTTTCTCTTTCTCTTCATTCGCTTTTGAATCTCCTTTGTTTTCTTTCATTTTCATTCTTTAAATTTCTCACGTATGTGTTTCTTTTCTTCGACTATCAATTACTTCGTTTCTTCGTCATATCTGTCTTTTTCTCTGATACAGATACAGAATGGAAAGAGGTTCAACCAGATGATGTGGAAGAAGAATAAGAAGAAGAAGAAGAAGAAAGTGTATTTGGATATCGACGGTTTCCTTTTCTTCGGTCATTCCTTCCATATTTGTCGTTTCGTCCTTCAATTTCTTCATCGAGCTCAATTTTAGCTCTGCTGCTTCTTTCCTTCTCTTTTTCTCTTTCGCCAACAGCATCGCTAATAATGCCACTATCATTGCACAGTCTTCGCAGAGTTCTTCTCGCAGTTGAAGGACGAGAAGAAGGAAAGCCATCCAAAAATGAATAGGCGTTCTCAGACGAAGAAGTGCTTAATGAATATGAAGAAGCAGCATCCGGAGCAGTTAAATGGGAAGAAGAAGATGTTGTTGAAGAGGCAGAAGAAGACGGCAAAAGGTGCTGGCCAGAGCGAGAAAGCAGCTGAGAAGAGGCTGAATGTTCCGATGGCTGAATCTGAAGCGGCAGAGAAAGAGGACAGAGGATCCTCACTGAAAGCGCTGGATGCCCCATACTCCTGATGATCGCTCTTCAAATAAGTAGATGACCTGCTCGTTTCTGCCTGCGATTTCTTCTCCGGCTGTGTATTTGAGCAATGGAGAAGAGTGTTCAGTGGAATGCTGTTGTTGTTGGGGCGTCTGCAGCTGCTGTTTCAGTGATCGTATTTCTTTCTCCAGTTCCTCCTTTTCGCTGTTCCACTCCTCTTCCGCTGTCTTATACCACCGCCGATCCCGATCTCTTTCATTCTCAATCTCTCCAATCTTCCTCTTCAGACGCGCCTCTGCCTCCCTCCTTCTCCATCTTCAGCTCCTCCACTGTCCTCTTCACTTCTCCCTGCCTCTCTCCCAGCTCCTCCTTCTCTTCCTCCATCCCTCTCATCGTGCTCTTCAGCCGGTTTATCTTCTCCTGCGCTGCTTCCTTCCCCTCCTCCTACTCCTCTCGCTTTACTGCCTCCACCAGCTCCCGAATCCTGTTCTTCTCTCGTTCCCGCTCCCTTTCCCTGCTCCTCTCCGTTGACTCTTCTCTGCTCTTCTCCCGCTCTCGCTCATTCCCCATCTTCTCTGCCTCCTCCTTCTTCTCTTTCAATATCCGAAGGATCGTTTCGTCTTTTTCCTCCAACTTTGCCTTCAGCCTCCTCACCTCCTGCTTCGCATCCAGCCCGCTACTCTCAGCCACTTCTGCTGATGGTGCTCTTCCAGTCGCCTTCCCCTTTCCTCCTCTTCCTGGTGTTGTGGTTGATGAACCTTCTGCAGCTGTTGGAGAGATATCAAAAATGATGCAGCTGCACTCCTTCCTTTTGCTTTTGCATGCTGCCCAAAGTCTCTGAAGCACCCTCACCACACACCTCAGCATCGCTTTTCTCTGCCTCTTTCCTTCCTTTCTCATCCACAACAGAACTCTTCCTCCTCAGCTCTTCTGAAGATGGCTGTGGAAAAAGATGCAGCCTGCTTCCAGAAGGTGATGAGACTGCAGACTCCCAGTCGCTTGCTTCCTCTATTTTCTCTTGCATGCTGCTCACAGCGTATTCAGCTTCTTCGCTCTCTTTTCCGCTCGCTTCATCCTCCTCTTCCTCGCTCTCAGCCATTCGATCCTCCATCTCACTCCCGCTCATTTCAGTGTCATCCTTGCTGTTGCCATCTGACCGTTCTCCGGTATGTTCATCCTCCTCGACGTCATCGTCCTCATCGTCCTCGTCCAGCTGGTTCATTGGCTCTTTCTGGTTGCTCTCCAACTCGGTGTTTCAATCAGCCATGCTCTCCTGCTCAGAATGTACTTGTCCTGCTCCCTCCTCCAGCCCCTTTTCTTTTTCAACAAACTCGTACTCCTAGTTATCGTCCTCGTCTATTTCGCTCTTGAATTCTTCTTCATCTCCTTCCTCTTCACCGCCTTTATCTACCAAAAAGTCAGCATTGCATCGCAAAACGAGGGGCAAAATAGCAACATAGTATGAATCGATTCCAAACATGTCTTGCAGTGCACAGGCAGCAACGAGCACTCAAACCTTTTTCTTTTCTCCGCAGACTGTTCCCGTTTCTTTCGAACAAGCCTTTTTTGCTTCACAGGTGGATGGACGCTGAACAAAAAACGAAACCCAAATGCATTATGCACAAAAACTGCAAGCCATTTCGTTAACGCTGTATGCTGTCTTCTTCCCCCGTCCTTCTTGTCTGAGCTCCAAAACTGAATCAGCAACATTTTTGACGTGCGTGTCTGCGTCACACGTCTGCATCCATCCCTCGTCCCTTCCTCCGCCCATCCTCACCTGTGACTGCTGCACTGTCATCGAGTCTGTTGATTTTTTGTTATTATTTTTTGAAGAGAGCATCTCTAATATATTTTTCTATTGACTACGAAAATTCACAAAAACACTCCAAAAAAATTACCAGATTGCCTAGCAATGCTTATGAACCAAATGAGTGAATGCGGTCGATTGGACAACTGCGAATCAGTTAACAAAACAATTTATATACCAGATCGATGAAATCTACAGAAGTTTTAAGCCACGCAGGAAATGAGAGAGCGATCCAAGAGTCGATTCCCATGGTTACAGACATTGAAGACCCGACGTCCAGCAGCTCTTCAGATGAAGATTGTGGACTGGTGGATGTGAAAAGTGTGCATTTTTTGTTTTTTGCTGTTTTGCGGTTAATGGAAGGTTTGTGTTTGAACGCACGTGGTGCAGGAGTGCCGATGGACATATGGAAGCGGTGTGGGATTTTTAGTTGGGTTTTGAGGTTTTGAAAAATTGGCAGGATTTTAAGGAAATGCGATACAAGGACGAAAATGGGGCTGATGGGGACGTCGAAGTTTTTCCGAAAGATGCTGGATACAGAAGAGTGTGAAGAATTTTTTATTTTTTAATGATCAAAATTTACGGGATTTGGCTGAATGTAGGTTTTGGCATGAAATTGTGGTTGAAGAACTGCCAAGGCTGAGAGACAACATCTTCATGAACCAGAACGAGTTCCAGGATCTGGACACGTACGATCCAAATAATGCTGATGTGTGTGTTTTGCGCTGTGCTGGAGCAGGCACAGCGAGTGAATTTTTTTTTTTTTTTTTGATGGACTTCTTTTCATTTTTGTTTATTTGTTGGTTTGAATTTTGCCTTGCTCTGTTTTCAGGATGTTGCGGACAAAACCCGGTTTGGTCTGAGCCCGAAAGGATGGAAAGATACCATTCGGTTGTATGGAACTTTTCCAGAAGTGCTGTTTGGGAAAAGACATGGTTTCTGGATGGATTTTCAAGATCTGAAAAGCACAATCGAACATCCGTGGATAAATTTTATTCTGTTCACATTGATGTGGATATCACTGATGCTGTTTCTTTTATTCTTTTTCTTTGCCATCTTCTACACAACGAATTTTATCCGTGGGCCAGTTTTCGACAAGCTGGCCGATGATGAACATGTGTCGAATCTTTTGACGAACAAAGTCACCAGATCGGTCTTTTCGTTCAGCCTATCACGATCGAAAGGCCAATTCACCGTTGCATTATTGATGTTGACATCGTTTTTCTTTTTCTTAATTCTGTATTTGGTAAAGCAAAAATATTTTTGGATTTCACTTGCTGTATTAACAGTGATGAGAGGAAGCTTTTTGTTTGTGCTTTTCTTTTTGTGCAATGATCTTGACAATTTTGTGAATGGGAATGAGCACACATTTAACATCCGCAATCGCTTGGTTGATGGTCCAGTGACAAAGCCGTATCCTCAAAGGAGTATCATGGAAAATAAGATTACTGATGATGCACTTTTCAGAAAAGTGGCTGGCACAGAGACAGTCACACAAAAATTCACAGAAGATGGACGATTGATTACTAACTCAGATACAATTTTATTCTCTCTTTTGTTCTATTTTTTGCTTTTCTATTGTTCAATGGCATTTGAAGGGTTTTATGTATCACACTGGCTAAAATTTCCAAAGCGTTGTTGTTTAACTTTGTCCATGCTTATTATTTCTCTGATTGGAATCGTTTTTGCGTGGGTGTTCTTTTCTGTGAAACTGTGCTGTATGCAAAGTGTTAAAGGAGGGTGAATGAATGAGTGAGTGCGAGTAAAAGAAAAGAGAGGCTTTATATTTTTATTTATTTATTTATTTATTTATTTAACTCAAGAATTATGATTTTATTCATTTCATTTCATTTATTAATTTGTTTTGTTTTGTTCTTTTTGTGTGAATGTGAACGTGTGCGATTGGAATGCTTGCTGCATGTTGACGATCAAACAGACAACTTCACGAGCTCGTGGACAATTACTTTCATTCCGTTGTTCCTAACAATTATCTCGATGCATATTTTTGCATTCAACATGAAGTTGTCGAAATTTTATGATTTCGAGACGATATGCAGCAAGAACGTGCGGTACTGCGGGATTATGTTTGGATCGACGATTGGGATTGCTATTGTGCTTATTCCAGCACTGTGCTTGGACGGGATTGGGATATTTGACCCTCCGACTTCGAGCGGAGAGGCGTGGGAAGGAGCAGAGCGGTTCATGTCAGCAGTGGTTGTGACCGACGAGCTGATTGAGCGGGCACACAAGATGGAAAGAAACATGATGCTGTCGCTGGTTCCGATGCTGGTGTGGTTGTTTGTTGAGTATGTGGCATTTTGCGTGGGGCTGTATCTGGTGAAGGGGGATGTTAAGTGGGTGAAGCAAAGAGTGGATTCAAATAAAGTGCTGCTTGCGTGGCAGGCATTAGCTGTGTGTAAGAGGGGCAGAGAAATGCAGGAAATACGGGCAGAGGAGTGGAAAAGGAGAAAGGCGGAAAAAATTAGAAAAAACCAGGAAGAACAAGAAAGAAAAGAGAAGGCGAAAGAGAAGGCGAAAGCGAAGGAGAAGCGAGAAAAAGAGAAAGAACAGAGGCTGATAAATGTGATTCAAAGGGGGCTGAGTGTTGAAGAACTGAGTGCGGAGATTGATGAGATCAACAAGTATTATGATAAGGAAGATCAAAAAGAAGTAGAGGCAGAGGAAGCAGAAAAGAAAAGAGCAGAGGAGGAAGCAAAGAAGAAGAAAGAAAACGCAAAAATGAACAGGAATCAAGGGAATTTTCATGAACCGCTCGCTAATCACGAAATTCATGTGCTTTGGGAAAAGATTCTTCGGAAGGGTTCGTTTTCGTGGCTTGTCTGAGCAGCGCATGGACAAATGAATAGCAGGCCAACAATATATGTACTTCTCTATTTAGAAATTTTATTATTATTATAATTATCTTTTTATTTATTTTTTAAGTGTTTCTATTTTGTGATTAGAATTGCAGTTGCAATTTTGTTGATGAGATTGTTGTTATTTATTGCTGTGATTTTGTTGACTAGTTATTGAAGCAGCTGTTAATATCATTTTGAAGGATTATCAATTTTCTTATTTATATTTTGTTGATTTTGGATTTGTTATTGAAATTCTTTTTTTTTTTTATTAGTTAAAAACTTTTGTTTATTTATATTTTTTGCAATATGGTTTGACTTTTATTCATTTATTCATTTGTTTTTTTTTATAGGGTCATATTTTTATTAGTACCCATTTTTTTTATTAGTACCCAAATTTTTCGAAATGAAAAATTCAAAAAAAAATTCAAAAAAATACAAAACTCGAATCTAATTTGCGTATGACTTTTCTTTTTCCCTTTCCTCTTTCAATTTCATCAGATGATTCTTTCTCTATATCGTTCTCATCTTGAAGTATTTTGAATTTTCTTTTCAGCTTTTTCGTGAAATTCATTGTTTCATCATTTTCTTCATCAGAAATGTTTTCTTTTTCATTTTCCATTTCGCTTTTCTTTTTCAAATAATCATCCCACTCATTTAGCACCTTTTCTTCTGTTATTTCTTTACCGTAGAAGTCAAATCGATTTTTATGAGAAGGAAGAGGATAAGTCGATGATTGAGGAAGCTTCATCAGAACTGGCCCAGACGAGTCTTTCAGCACGCCGCTGCATTTGAATGCTCTTTTGATGACCGAAGGTGATAGCGCCGAATGAATTGATTGTTGTAGAGCTTCCACAAGAGCTATTCTTTTCGCTGCTGAAGACGACGACGAAGGTGCTTCGTACTGTGAACTCATTTCTGACTTCAGAACGGCAAATACACCTCTGTCCAGTGGCTGGCAGATGTGTGTGCTGTGAGGGACGAATGTCACAACATCTACATTCTCTTTTTTGAACTCTCGCCAGATTGTTGGATCTGCTCGAGAAATGTGGGAGTCGATTAGAAGCAAGCAGTGCGATTCGTCGAGTGACATGCGTTGCCTTCTTTCTTTGATTGAAGGGAGAAGAATTGTAAGTGCATACTTCCTAAATGTTGAAGATTCCATCCATCCGCATTTGTTCGGCCAAATCTCAAGATTTGTAGACTGAAGAGGCTTCAAGTCATCAGGAAGTTTGAGACTCGGCCACAGGATCACTGAAGGAAGTGATTGTCCATCTGCTGCGACCGCCGCAATCAGTGTAGAATTCGCCATTCGCGCAGCAGATTTAGCGTAACCGGGTTTTGTATTTGCCGGATGAACGACATTCCGATTGGAGCTGTCGGGAACCCTGAGTGAAGACTCATCCACGTTGAAAATCAGTGCGTTGTTGTAACTGTTGTTCTGATGTAATCCGTTGAGCATATCATACCAGGGCTTTAGAACTTGTTGGCATGATGCGGCAAGCCTGTTCGCATCAACAATTTTTGGCTTTGATGTCTTCAGCTCTGGATGTCGTTTGATGAAATCGTAGGCAACTGACGCAGAAACTTTAACATCTGGCGTGTTTTCTGGTTTCAAATCATTAACAACATTTTCAATCTAATTAATATTAATTAATACATTTCAAAGAATATTTATACAAACCAGTTCACGCATTTTCTTGATTGTTAAGCTTGCTCCAGACAGTGATTCTATTTTTATTTCATCCAGCACTGTTTGCTCTTTTTCTCCAATGACCACAGCAGGTCTTCCAATTTTTGAAACTAGCCTTCCTTGCCGAACAGCCTTCACCGCACGCTTGATTCGGATTTTGCTGAATTTTTTGCTGTTGTATGCGTCCACCATACGCACAGCTCCATCGTTAACTATGTGCGCCATTCGCTCCAGCGGATTCCGAAATTGTCTGTATTTGAATGATAGCATCGCCTCTCGCAGCTTCAGCTGACCCGCAGTAGATTTTCTTGCAACTTCCTTTTTCATTTTTTATTTTTTGGGTTATGATCATTAAGCCAATTTATTTAATTTATTATTATAAATTTCAATTTTCATTGAAATTTAATTTTTTGAACATTAAATGCATATTTTTTTGTATTTAATTCATTGGAACCAACCTGTAACTGATAGAATTTCAACGGGAGGCTTTTAACCCCCCCATTTCCCCCCCACAAGAAACAGGTTATGCATTTAAATGTATTTATTCAGTTGCTGATATTTTTCTTATATACCAAAAATACTATTAATAAATCGAAATGTGGGTGGCTGAATAATTGATTTTAAAAAAATAGGATCGAATAAAAAAAATAGGATCTGATAAAAATATGACCCTAATATGATTAGACCTGCTAGTTAATGGGTTCATAAGAAATTCAAAGAAAATAAAAATTAAAAGGTGCAAGCCTATTAATTCTAAAGAACGATTGGTTAATCTACAACACCTCTTGTTATGGGAGTAGACCCTTGTAATAACGGGGCTAGTCGATCAAAAATATTTTTATTTGATGATCCTGCAAAGCACAATTGGACTCGCGTCGGGAGCGATGCCTGGAATTCAGGCCGCCGGGCCAACGAGCGGTGGGGCAGTCTTTCCATCCCCCTCCAGTGCTTCTGCTGCGTCACAGGAAAATTTACTTCCTCCTCCAAGTTTTAATTCGCAAATAACTCAACCGGAACCTTTTTCATCGATTCTGCAGTCTTCACAATCCCAAGGTGAAGAAAGTGACAGCGACCCAGAGGATTGAATGCAAGTTATCCTGGAACGAGAGGCTGCAGATTTCTATGGCAGCGTCTTATCTTATAAAATTTTTGACATCCCAATAGACAAGAGGGACGTGGCAGAAACAATCGAATTCTATAATTCCATTCCCCTGGCTCCGTTCATCCCTTCGTCAATTCGCAAACCCGAGTTTACAGCAAAGTGGGCATCGGATGCCCTGGATGAAGCAGGGGAGCGAATTGAAAAGAAGCTCTGCCCTACCATTAAGGCCCATCTGTTGGCGAGAGGCGCAGCACACGGAGAAGCAAAGACACAAATCGAAGATGCGCTCACTCTGGTAACGGCAGCATTACAGGAAAGCAGAATAACGAGAGTGGCAGGACGTCAGGGTTTCGCTGCAGCGAGAGCATTAAGAGAGGAAATGGATGATCCCTTGCTCACAGATTACCTAAAAGAAGTTATTAAACGAGCACATCCGATATCCACATACAGGAGCAGCATCGGAGGCCGTTCGCGTGGGAGAATCTCACAGAGAAGGCGGTTTTTTCGGGGGGAGAACTACGCAAAACCCAACAAATGGCGATGAAGTGGACGGAATCGAAGGAGAAACAAGAGTACAAGCAGATTCAGAAGCCGCTCTGTCGGGAGGAAGTCCTCCCAGTAGGAAAACCAGAGGGTGTCATAGGAGGAAGAACGAAATTCTTCCTCCAGGCATGGACAGACATGCCAGTGAGGAGAATAATCTCCAACGGAATCAAGCCGATTTGGAAAGGGAAGCAAGCCAGAGAAAAACTAGAAAAAGAAGTTGCTGCAGGAAAAGGATTCATCGGCACAGAAATAGAGCGAGAAGAATGCGCGCGGTGGGTAAAGGAAGGAATTCAAGCAAGAATTCTCAGGCAGCTGAAGAAAGCAGAAGTCAAATGTCTGAGCAACCTATTCTTCATCCTCAAGAAGAACGGAAAATACCGCCAAGTCTTGGACTGTCGCCCGCTGAATGCCGCGTTGAAGAACACTCACTTCAAGATGGAAGACCAACGCACTGTGGAGAAGCTTCTTCAAGAGGGAGACTTTGCAACATCATTAGACATTTCGCAAGCATATTTCCAGATTCCAGTGAACGAATCGTTCATCCCGTACCTTGCATTCAAGCTCGGCGACAAGTACTTCGCATTCGAAGGCATGCCATTCAGAATGAAAGATGCACCACGTATCTTCACAAAGGTGATGCGAGAGGTTGAAAAGAAAGTGAGACAGAGATGGAACGTTCGCTGTGTTTCGTACCTCGACGACGTGCTCCTCCTTCACCAAGACGCAGACGAACTCTCAAGGATTACGAAAGAGATTTCTCAGTGGTTCGAAACGCTGGGTTTCATCATCAACAAAGAGAAGAGCGAGACAGCCCCCAAGCAAGTGTTCACTTATCTGGGATGGATTTGGAATACGAACCAGATGAGTGTGTGCTTAGAACAGGAGAGGAGGATGAGCTTGTGTGCAATGTGCAAGAGATGGGCAAGGATCGCTATGAGAAACGTGCAAGTGAGAACGAGGCATTATGCGGGATTTGTGGGATCAATCAGTGCAATCAGGTTTGTAGCACAGGATGCATCCCTGCACATGAATACACTTGACGAATCCCTAACCAAGGCAGTCAAGAAGGCGGGGTGGGGTGGATCGTTCCGGCTCAGTCCCAAGGTTTTAGACCAAATTCAATACTGGCAAACCCGTCTTCTCCTCAACAAACCACGCAAACTCAATTCCTTCCATCCATGGCAGGCAATTCTGACAACGGATGCTTCTCCTACAGCAATGGGGACAACCCTGCAAATCGCTCGAAAAAAGTTAATCTTCCACACATCATTCAGGGCGGCAGCCAGAACACAATCATCCAATTACCGGGAGTTGCTAGCAATATTACTATCACTCCTGCACTTCCGCCCACTGCTCAGGGAACAAAGAATGAAGCGCCTGCTGATCAGATCGGACAACACGTCAGCAGTTTTCAACATCAATCGTTGGGGAGCAGGAAGGAATCTGAGATGTCTATAGAAGAAGATTCACAGCCTTGTGACAAAGGAACAGCTAGTAGTTACACCAGTTTACATTCCCGGAGTGAACAATATAGAAGCAGACGCTCTGTCTCGCCTGGAGCGAGCGGGAGACTACCAAATAAACAACGAAGCTATGGAAGAAGTTCTACAAGAAATGAAGGTTCAACCAACCATCGACGCGTTCGCCTCAAGACGAAGCCACAAACTAAGAAGGTGGAGCGGACCAGGAAGCCACATATGCGAAGACGGTCTCGCATGGAAGTGGAGTCAGGAGATAGTTTGGGCACATCCTCCAATTCCGCTTTTGCTTCCGACGCTTCGGAAGATAGCAGCAGAGAAAGCGAGAGCAATTCTGCTCCTACCGAATTGGAGAGGGCAGGTGTGGAATCAGCTCTTGGACAAGTTAATGACGCGTTGCATAATCTGGAATCACAGCAATTATTGTTTGAAGCCTGGAATGGGAATGACTCAAGCGGGTGCAACGCTTCCACCGGGACAGTACATGGCAGCAAAGTTATGGTAAGACAGAGAGGTGAACAGTTTTATTGCAGAACAGCAGAGAGAAATAACATTGACAATAGAATTGCCTTGGAAGTGAAAGGGAGCGTGTGCGAGACGACATGGACAGTTTACACTTATGGCTATGCATTATTTGGCAAGTTCACAGGTTTTCCGGATGGGATAGATTGCCCGAAGGAGTGGAGCAGTTGGATAAAAGGTTGTTGCCTCAGCTTTATTTCTTTAAGGGACAACGGAATTTCTTATTCTGTGTTAAGTCAAACACGCTCAGCTATGTCACTCATTTCAAAACTCGTGTTCGATAAAGACTTAGGAGAAGCAGCAATTGTGAACTCTATCTTCAGATCGTTTGCCAGAAGTCATATCCCTCGAACACCGTATACCTCAATGTGGTCGCCAAATCAATTTTTCGATTTCTATGAAAGACAACCAACGAATGAGCAGCTCACATTTTATGACCTCACATTAAAATGCATCGTTTTATGCATGTTATTTTCATCGTACCGCTTTGCTGAGTTAGCAGCCATCTCCATGCAACGTTCAATTGTTACGCAGGATGCAATCTACCTGAATACGAAGATGAAGACACAATTACAAAGATCTTTCATAACTATCGCAGTCATGCGCCCGGATCAAGAAAAAATTTGCCCCTATTGAGCAGTCTTGGAATTGTGGAGGAGGGTGAAAGAGACATATCCTCACAATGACACATTCCTTCTTTATACTGTGGTGAAAACCCCACTTTCAGTTAATGGAATGAGAAAGCTGGCAAGACGGACGATGGACCAGGTTGGGATTCCTGCGGAATTCAGACCGTACACATTAAAAGCTGCTTCCATTTCAGCTTACTCCTTAAAGGGGGTGCCAGAGGTGCTTATCGCGCATCACGCAAGGTTGTCGCCTTCAGCACATACACCTTCACGATCATATTTCAAGTCCAATATATCATCCGGAATGCAGCAAATATTGGCTAGACCTTTCCCAGAAGCCTTCTCCCCTCAGTTGTCCCTCAACCCAATGCAAATGTTCCAACAGGCACTTGTCCCTCAGCCTCCAAGGTCCTTATCATCAGAAATGAGAGGTCACTTGGCGTTTATCCCACAACCGCCTTTGACAAGCCAGCCTGGTGAAATGCCCAGCATAACACTTAACACAACTGGTCAGGCGGACTGTTTGCTCCCTGTATCCCCTTCTCATGCAATCGCCACAACAGCAGATACTCAAAATGAACTGGCTGCAAATGCAATTGATCAACAGCGAGAGGAAAAGATTGGAAAAATAGAGGCAACGGTTACAATAAGAGAGAGTGAAACTGTAAGATCAAAGGAAATTACTTTTATGAGTGATGGAGTGACGAAGCCCAATTAACGTTACTCCCATTACAAGAGGTGTTGTAGATTAACCGGTCGTTCTTTAGAATTAATAGGCTTGCGCCTTTTAATTCGAAAAGAACAACCTAATCTACAACACCTCTTTCCCACCTCAAAGTGAACTTTTCCCACCCTTTTCTCTTTATTATTATCATTATTATTATTTTCCTTATCATAAAAGATGATTTTTCATTTTCACCATTATTAACATTCGTTTTTTGCAACGCCTCAGTGGTTTTGTTTATCACACAGCACATTTCTCATATCATCTTGCCTTTTTATTTCATTTCTTTGATCGACTAGCCCCGTTATTACAAGGGTCTACTCCCATAACAAGAGGTGTTGTAGATGAGGTTGTTCTTTTCGAATTATTTGCTAATGCTATTTGCATGAGCGAGACTTTTTGGAGCATGTTTATTCTTTGAAAAAGGAATAACTGATAGCACACATTTTCAAAAAAAACCTGACAAATTTCAAACCGGACGAATAGACCTAAAATTGTTTTTTTTTTCTATAATGCCTTTATCATAAACTCTAAACTATAAAAACTGAATTTCAGTACGTTTCATATTGCAATTTTCGAGCAAAGTCACATTTTTCTGTGCAAAAACAATTTTTTTCCTTTTTTCGTTGATTTTCTGAGGAGTGTTTCATATGGAAAATGTGAATCAATTTTGCGCACAAAATACAGGACAAGATCGATTTCTCAATAACTGCAAGAGGAATAATTCTGACAATTTTCCTCAAAATATATCTCATCAATGCGAACTCACGTGATATACAAGACTTTCAAAATAGCCTCATTTGTGCTCAGAAAAAATAATTTTGAAAATTTCGGAGAAACTGAATTTTGAATTTTTCCGATATTTTCAAAATTGTTTTTTCTGAGCACAAATGAGGCTATTTTGAAAGTCTCGTTTATCAATTGAGTTAGTATTGATGAGATGTATTTTGAGGGAAAATGTCAGAATAAATCCTCTTGCGGTCATTGAGAAATCGATCTTGTCCGGTATTTTGTGTGATGCCCGGTATTTTTTGCGATATCTGTTAATTAGTAATTTTTTGTCTTTTTCTGTGAAAAGTGGCATCGTATATTATCAAAATCGGACATTGTCACAAAAAATTGTGCAAAAACCGATGTTATTATTAACGATTTGGACTGTGCTCCAAAAAATGTTTAGATATCAGAAATATTCATCCACATGGAAATAATAATGTTTTGAACATTCTTCATTTTTCAGAACATATAAAAAAAACGTTTTCGTTTTTTCCATTTGAAATACAACAATATATAAGAACTTTTTGTTTGTCTTTGTTTTGTTAATGGTGATGTAAAAAAAAATATCGAAAAAAAAAAAAAAAAAGTAAAAAAAAAAAAGAAAAGAAAAAGAAAAAGAAAAAGAAAAGAAAAGAAAAGAAAAGAAAAAAAAAATAAAAAGAAAAGAAAGGAGAATATTAATCGAACATAACAATAAAAATAAACATTATTTTGAATGAATGAAACAGATTGATGGAACATGCTTCAGGAACAAAAGCTTGATCATTTAGGACCAAATTCCTGCATAAAAAAATTATTAAAAAAATTAGTTCCATTCATTTTCTGATGACATATCATCTTTTATCTTTGATTTTCAATCAAAAAACAAAAAAAATTTTTTTTTAAAAAGAGAAAAAATAAAGAAAGAAAAAATTTGAATGGATCAATGTTCGAAAAAGCAAAAAGAAAAAAAAAAAAAAAAAAAAAAAAAAAAAAAAAAAAAAAAAAAACAGTTCATCTGAAATTTATGTCTGAATTTATTTTTTTCTATTTTCAAGTTTCTAAAAATATTAAAATTAAAATCTTCATTTCAAGAAATCTTAAAAAAGATTCGTCCCATTCATGTGTTGCAGATATTTTATTAAAATTCAAATAATGCCTTAAATATATATATTTTCCGACAGTTTTATAATTCATGTCAATAAACCTCCATTTTTGAAATAATTGTTTTTGAAAAGTTCATCATTTGTTTGACTGATTGTTGCGTAAATATTCCACAGCAACATCATTTTAAGTTCATAGAAGTTATAAAAGAACATTTTATAACATCGCACATTCATTTCTTTTTTTCCTCAACTTTCTTCAAAATTGATCAAACACATTATTTAATACAAATAATAGATTGCATGACACAACCTATGACTCAAGGTCAAATGGCTCCTTATGGCCAAATGCCATACGGTCAACCTTACGTTCCTCAAGGACAAGTAGTATATTCACCAGCACAACCAATGATGGCTGCTCCTGGATTTCAGCCAATGCCGCAAATTGGTCCAAATCTTTTTGATCCACGAACGTATGAAGGTATCCAATGGTCTGATTCCATTGCACATACAGTTTCTGGAGGTGTTCCCGCTTGGGGAAAAGGGCAATTTGAGTCGACAATGGCTTATCTTGCATGGTTTGCTGCATGTTTTGGTTTTTCAGGAATGCAGCGAATTTATCTCGGAGATATGGTAATGGGAGTACTTTATTGCTTAACGGGAGGATTTTGTGGTATTGGACAGTGGATTGATCTTTGCCTTTTAAGTGGAATGATTGATGATAAAAATGGAGAGATAATGAATGCTGTAAGGTCAAAAATGGTTGCTCAGTCAAATGTTCAACCTCAAGTTGTAGTGCAAATGGGACAACCTGGAATTGCAACTCAAGGAGCATATCAAGTTCCAGGATATTCTCCACCAACACAAATGAGTGCAGATAATGTAATGGCTGAACCTCCGAATTCAGTTTCAAAATAAAATTACCTACACCGAACAGTTTTGTGATGCAGGAATATTTCTTTCTTTTTTTAATGAACGAAAAATTTATGTTATCGTTCATACAGAGGTTTTTTATAGCTTTTCATACATATGGAAGATTTTGTGATTTATTTTTTACATGTCTCTTTTAACTGTTTAACTTTTATCTTTATTAAATTTCTTCTAAGTGATCTTTGTGATTATAACACATATTCACATTTATAATTATTTTTAAATTGTCCTCTGTAACTTTTAAATGTAAAGATTTATTTTTGATATAACTGTTTTCTTGCTAGATAACAGAGCATTAAATATATATTATAAATATTTGAAAGTTTGACAGTCATTCCTGAAAAAATTTAGAATAACAACAAACTAAATATTAAGTAAGAAAATACCCAGAAAACAGTAATTCGAAGGAGTAATAGAAATCATTTATTGAAAAGTCAACAGATGGGTGCATTATTGCAATTTTGGACGCTTGTCGAAGAAAAACTCTCCAATAACAACAATGATGCGTGGAATAAAAGACACAGGAAGATTGTGGCCAACAAAACCATCTCTATGAATCGGCCAATCTAAATTATCATAAACAAACAATATCGAAACAAAAAAAGAAAAAGCAAAGAAAAAATCAATTATAATAAAAGCATTTGAAACACTTTATAAATAAGAAATTATGAAGCAATACAAAATTATGAAAATAATCATCTCCAAGAAATCTTTTCCAACATACCATCTATTTCCCCTTCAGAAATCTTGAATAAATCACTCCTTTCTGCTAATCCTCTTCGAGACTCATCATTCGAACCAGTAACTTTTCGATAGCGTTGAGGAAGAGTAATAAGTTCAGCCTTTTCTGTTACAAGAAAAGCAAGAGCTACCCAAATGAAGCACAGAGTCTTCCCAAATAAATGAGAAGCCAACATATTTCCAAATTCTCCGGTAACCAACTTTGAAAAAAGCAATGTCAGAAACGTTTGAACAGTTCCAAACCCCATGAAGTATCCCCAATTTTTTTCGCAAAATACGAACATATCCATCACGTCCATTGAACAAGGCAATCTAATATTCTTCATTCCCTCGTTTCCTACAAGTTTCCAATTATTTGAAAAACAAATAAAAGCCGAATAAATACACTGAAGGGGTATTGAAACAATAAATCCAATATAAGGAATGCTTCCAATCAAAATATTTTGAAATATAATTGCAATTGTTGGAGCAAGAATCATGCCAATATCAACGAACATATAATACAACTTCATAATTGAATTATTGCCTTTGGTAGTGTGAAGGCGAGTGTATTGTGGAATGTATGAAGGAACATTACAAAGAATAGGTGATTCCTTTCGAAGGATAGAAGAAAGTTTCTTACACAAAACAGATGAAGTTAATGCCAAAACAACCACATAAGGAATTGCAATAAACAGTAAATAAACTATTGAGGGCGATAGAAAAGAAAAATGTTTATATATCCCTTATGCATTATGGTAAAAATTTGAACAGTAAAAGGAAAAATCAAATAAAAATAAAAATACTTCAAATTTGGAAAACCTTCTCCATAATCAACAAAATAATTTTTTGGATTATATGCGTTGTTGATATGTTTTGCGATTGACCCAAATATTGTAAGCATTGACAATAGTGATATTATTAAAACAGCAAAAAATTGTTTTCCTCGAAGACATAGCCCAATAAACTTCTTTAGGTTCAAAGAATCTTTGACTCCTGACCACCATAAACTTCTTATTTTCCCAAACCATTTCCAAAAATATTTTTTATTTAAAGATGCTGGCATTTTTCTTTTTTTCTCTTTATATTTTTGAAAACAAAGTTAAGGGTAGTACCATACTAAGATGGCGTACCCAGACGGAGCTATCCACCTCAAATTTATAGTTATAGGTGAGTTATTATAAGAAAAAATCAGTTTAGTTTGATTGAAAACAATATGCTTTTTATTTTTTAGGTGAGCAAAGCTGTGGAAAAACAGCATTAATGAGAAGATTTACAGAACAACGATGTGTGCATTTAATGTTTATTGATTTCAAGTTTAAACAAAATCTTTTAATTCATTATATAAAATATAGTTTATTCTAAAGCACCACCAACGCTTACAGTCGATGTTACCAATAAAGCTATAATTGTTGAAAATACAAATGTTGTCCTTCACATTGCAGTTTGCATTTAGTGAATGATTATTTTATATGAAAGAGAACTAATATTTTTTTAAATGAATGATAATTAGGATACAGCTGGCCAAGAGAGATTTCGGTTTTTGTTTTTAATTAAATATTTAGATTTTCTTAACATTAATTATTCTTTAAAATCTTTATGAACGAAAGTGCCGTTACGAAGTCATATTATCGAGGCAGTGCGGCTGTAGTTTTAGTTTTTGATATCACACAGTTTGCAAAATTTAAATGGAGCAATTATTATATCAAACATTAATTTGATACTTTTTAAAGGCACACTACTTTTGAAAATCTTGGAGTTTGGCTAACTGACATAGAAAACCTAACAGATGTTGGAACTGTATGTGCGCTTGTTGGCAACAAACTTGATCTTCAAGCAAACAGGCAAGTGTCCTTTGGAGAAGCACAAGCGTTTGCCATTGAGAATCGAATGACTTATTTTGAGACTTCAGCCAAAACAGGTCTAAATGTGGATTCTGTATTTCTCACTCTTACAAACATGATCGTAAAGAGAGTTAAAGGAGGAGAAATGAGATTAAGAGGTGATAAGAGCGATAGTGTAGTTGTTATTGGAAAGGGATCAGATGATGATGAAGACGAAGATGATGATGAGGACGACGATGAAAGAAGGCGGAGGAGAGATGAAAGGATAAAAAAGCAAAATGAAGACAGCTGCTCATGTTGATGTTATTTATAAATGGAGGAGTTAACTTGAATTTGAATTTGGTTCGAGAGGTTCATTTCACTACACATTCAGTTCTAGCTATTCTTTACTAACTGCTGTTTCAACTTTTGTTTTTGAATGCCAACGTTGGCTTTTTCTTTTCTCTTTTTTTAGCACTTTTGTCATCAAACTTATATAAGTTTAGAGGAGGGCATCGTTCTTTGTGAATGATACTTTTATTTATGATATTTTTTTGCCATATCAAATATTTAGAAAAAGCGTATTGAAAATTGACCAAAAAGTTCGAAGCTTCAAAAAATTTTTGCAAAAATTTCAACTTCAACATTTCAAAAATGTGAGAATTATAATTGTGATTGAATGCTTTTAACATGTTGTTATCAAAAACTAAAAGTGAGTTGAATTATAAAAAATGTTATTCATCAAAAGATTCTAATATTAGTAAACAAACGCTCAAAATAAGTTGTCTGTTCAAATTAAAATAAATATTTATTTTCAATCCGAATATTTCAATTCAACAAAAATAACATTATTGCCTTTTCGTTGTGCCTTAAAGCAAGGCTTTGCAAAAGCACAAACAAATTCATACTTTATGCTGATTATTTTTCTCTGTTTCTGTTCTTGGTCTCTGCATTTCCTGCAAGGAATACACAAGTCAAAACAATCGTAATTCCGCAAGCTTGCTGTATAGTTACCGAATGACCAAACAGAACAATTGAAATTATTAAAGATATGCACTTTGAAAGAGAGGAATTATTTGAAGTTCAGAAAATCTAAAAATACACACTCTTCGTAAAGAAGCAACTACATTTTTCCAAAATATTCCATATTTTCGCTTCAGAGAAGCCAAGAAAAACTGAGACAATGTGTGATGACAACTAATAATTATAATTGGAACAAGTTCTTGCAAGTTTGTTAAGGTAGATATCACTTGTTTGATGTCACCTAAAGTTATAATAACTACAAAAAATTAATAATAACACGAAAATATATGATTTATAAAATACATACGTATACTCGTACAACATAAAGCAAAAAGCGAATTCCAAAATAGAGCTACTGGAGTTGATTGCCTTTTATGACCAACAATTTATTAATAACAAACAAAACATCATATTTATCTGAATAATCAAACAATAGCATTGTCATACAATGAGCGAAGGAGCAACATTTGATGTTGATCATAAAAACAACCTAAATTTATGGAAACAAAAATGAGAGACTACATAATATGAGTTGTTGATTATTTTTTTAACAAAATCAGAATGATAAATGAAGAATGCATACAGCTCCTTTAATCGAGAAGTTTTCCAGAAGACCAGGCGCAGAACCAATAGGAAGCAAAACAACAACCAATCCAATAAACATTACAAATGAAATTATTATTTCATATTTTTTAAACGACTTTTTACTATTTCCAGAAGACTGGAAAGTTGTAATTATAATCGAAGCAGGAATTGCTAATATTATAAATAAATCTAATAGGGCAAACAACAAAAATAATGACATACCAAAAAGTATTTTTGCAGATGAAAAAATGATTTTGAGAGGATAAGAGATATATTGCAATGAATAATGAGAAAACAACGTTGAAGAGGATTCATAAAACCCAGATAGGAATGCATGTTTCAACTCTTCTGATGAAAGAGTAAATTTTCGATTTTTTCGAAGTGTGATCATCGCTAATAACAAGTTTAAAAAATGAAAATTATTTTTAACTTGTTAATATTAATAACAATAACAAACAAAATCCATATATGATACATGACACTATATTATTCACAAACGGAAGAAGAAAAACATTTAAAAAGATCTTTTTCCCTTTGCATCGCGAAAGACTTTACAATTATTTGTGAAAAAATGATTTCTCGGAAATAGATGTGTATATTGGAGAAATGCATACAATCTTTCAAAAAAATATGAATATGTTACAGATATGCAAAGTGCAACGATAGAATGGAAAATGAATGAAAAAATATTCCTGGGGGAACGCATTTCGCCTCCATTCATCTATCATAAAATATGATGGGTGAGATAAATCAATTCGAGAACTGTTCCCATTCATGTTCGTTATCATTTGCTGGATTAACTGGGTTAGTGATTGCTTGTAAGAAAATAATTCTTTTTAAAACACTGTTTGAAAAATCAAAAAATTTGAAAACAATTAATTTAACTTTTTTTCAAAGTTCAAAAAAAACTATTTCACTTAGCGTTTTGCTGGCGAAGATAAAAATTTAAATAAAACGAAACGAAATTTTCAAATACGTCTGCTGTGAAATAACTATTCAGCTGATATTTCCTTATTGTCTTTTTCATAACTTCTAAGCAATTCGTAATTATTGAATCACATATATCTGATTAACAAAAATACAAAAAAAAAAAAATGACGCAACACAAATTCAGTGTAAATAGAAAAACTTCTTTGTCAAACGAAATAAAATAAAGAATTTGCAATCAATATAACATTTTCTTTTTCATACATTTTGTTATTTCTCAATTATTCAAACCTTCAACAAGATGCTTCCGCTTCCATTTCAATGAACGAATTAGCGCTGCAGTTTTTGTTGAGATAACAAACAGCATCGCCTTCACGTTATGCACAACACGACTATAAGAATTGATAGTGGCATCTAGAAGAAGAGGATTGAAGAGCAGAGACAGTTGCGTCGTCAGTGTCGAAAGGAATGTTGCAACTGGGCGCCGACCAGGGCGAGTGTAATACGACAGAACAGCTTCACAGAGCAAGCGAATAAAATACATTCACACACAAATCAGATATAGCAAATACAAAATGAAATTAATTAAAAATAACTTTAAAGAAAAAAAAAAAAAACGCAATACCAACCTCGAGCTTTTAATGAATGCTGATCCTTTTGCCATTCCAACGTCTTGCTGTTCAGCACCAATCCACACCATTTGATAGAATATTTTGAATGCATTTTTGGCTGCCTATGACTTCTGCTTTTGAATTTTCCATTCGACAGATTTGTTGAAAGCGAATTCAGTGCATTTGAACAGTGTGCTGCTGAAGATGTCGAGAATCCTCTTTGCGATTCACCTGAAATCCAAGACTGTGTCAATGGAAGATGGAAAGGCGAAAGAAAGATCGGCATTTGTTCTTGTGAAGCAGCCGGGGCCTGAACAGAAGGTGAACACGAGCAATTCGAAAGAACATCGCCACATTCACCTTCTGTCCGAGATGCATAGGAAGCATTTGTCATTTGGCTCATCCCAAACATTTTCAGGAAGTTCGCAGCAACATCGCTGGACGATGTCTGCAGCGACGACAGAAGCTGGCTGACGATTGTGCCTCCTTCCTGACTCTGCCCGAAGAAGCGCGTGGGAGACGAAGGCGGACCAGCAGCTGCCCTGAACTTGTTCTTGTTGATGGACAGCCCCCACTTCTTGAGGGTGCTGTTGGCTGTGCTGAGGCGCGTGAAGAAGAACAGATAGAAAAGCGGGTTGTCTGTGATGACAAGATAGTCGTCCACCAGCCGCGCCACAAAAGTCGATCCGCCGCCGAATGTTGTCAACGGGGTGCTTTCGTTTGTACCCAGCATCGCATTCCACTCTTTCTCCCACTCGCGCTCCATAAATGCCAAATAGAGATTGCAGAAGAGCGTGGAAAGGCAGGAGCCCTGATGCACACCATCAGTCGTCGTGAAATAGGCATACTTCATCGATGACATTGATGATGAATTGGACGAATTTGGTTCTTTAGACTTTTCTGAAGAAGCTGAAGAGTTAATTTTCTTTGAATCTTCCTTTTCCTTTTTTTCTTCTGCTGGCTTTGATTGATTGGAGGTTGATGCTTTTGAAACAGAAACAGGAAGTCTGATGGTGTGGTTGTTTATGTGCTCATGTATAATAGATAGAGTTAGAAAAGGTGTGTATCTACAAATAAATAAAAAGAAATTGGATAAAAAAGTTAAGAAAAATTAAGAAAAATCAAGAATGAAATAAAAAGTGACTGAGAGAAACTGTTTGGAGCAACAGAAATATGAAAAGAAGAATTGATGTTAAGGATGTTAATTAGAAACTTTGTAAAACAAAAATACCTTTTTCACAAATGAACAACTATTTGCTGAGAAATACGGATTGCGTGGAGTCACAAAAGCAGATTCTGTTTGTGATTCGCCAGAAGCTGTCGACGGAATAATCTGCACACATTTCAATGCAGATGTGTTTGTTCTCTTAACGGAAAATGTCTAAACATGAGCAACATACAAAACATTCATGAAAAACACATTAATTGCAACAATAAAAACACTCCTTCATGCATCATTCATTTGTCTTCTGTTAAATAAAAATTACAAATACAATTTATTTCTAAAAAAAAAAGCAAAGCGCCTTTTCATTGCCCAGCATACGTGCTTTATGATGGAATCAAGTAATCCCATCAGTCTCGTTCGTTGGATGTGATCGAATGCTCCTTCGATGTCAGCTGTGAGAACTCCAAAACGATGTTTTCTTCTCTTTTTGAAGGAGTAAAGACCTGTTTTTGGATTAACCAGTGTCTTGTAGAAGGGAAGAACACGCGAATAAAGCTCAGTAATTCCAAAAAGAGATGCACCAAAAAGTTGAGGATTTGCCTTCTGTTTTATAAAATAAATCAAAAATGTGAAGAATACACACAAATGTTTTGTAGTGAAAAATTATAAAGCATTTTAGAAAAGAGGAGTTATTTGAAAGATAAAATGGTTGAAAATAATGATAAATAAGAACAATCTTATGATGCCTGATGAAATAAGTCATACCCGAACATGAGTGAGTATATAAAAGCAATCTTGAACTTGATATTGCATTCGCTGAGAAAGTTCAAATGTTTGCCATTTCACTTTGTTTTTGATGTTTTCTTCTTCTTTTGATAACGTTCTTCGAATCCATGGAGCTTTACCTTGATTTTGGTCACAATTGGATTTTCCTTCATATTCTTTCTCTCCTTCCTTCTTTTTCATTGAAGAGTAGCAACCCATTCCAGTGCGCTTTGATGCTGGTATATTTTCATTCCACAACATCTCTTCCTCTTTCTCTTCCAACGATTGAATGTCACAATCGCCCAAAAGTGCTCCAAATGCCTTGAAAAAAGGATCCTGCGAATCAAAGCAAGAAGCAGGACTGATTTCACCGATTGTTCTTGGTCTCCCAACAATTTGTGCATTTCCATGATTCAAACCCAGCAGCATGTTTCGCTTCGTAATGTAACTCTGAGAAAACAGTTTGGCTACTCCATCTTCAGTCATATGCACACCATTCAAACAATTGAACGATTAATGGAATAAAAATAGTTTTAAAAACAATATTCACAAAATTTAAATCAACAAGACGGCATATGTTACAACTAAGTGAATTCATACTATGTTGAATTATCAGCCGCATTCCAGTTTTCTTTGGAACAAAACGTGTTCTCAGAACTGATACTAATGATGATATTCTTGTATTAATTGCAGTTTCTTCTCTGCACTTGGCTTCAAAAGGAGGAGTTGGAAGCGAACTGGTCACAAGTTTTAGTCCATCTTTTTTCTGAAGGTTATCAATTGAAGTTTCTTGATGTTGAAGCCATTGGTCGAGCATGTAATAATACAATCTATTTCCTTCTTTACCTCGTTCTGTGATATAGAAAAAATGTCTCAGTAGAGGATAAACAATTTCAAGTGTGAAAAATGAATAAAGAGATGTTGCAAATTGCTGGAAGTCGATGTCACATGATTTTGTCGAATTTGATGGAGGAGGTAAAGAGTTACGATAAGGATTTGTTTTGATTCCGCTTAACATATCTGTAAGTTGCATTGTTTCAAAGTATGATAAACCTAGCAATTGCTTGAGATTCAAGAAATACTGATCTCTATTTTTGGTTGAACCAAAAAGCTTTGCTGGAACAAGTCGCTTCAGAAGAATACACAAAAAATGATGAACTTGTCGCTTGTTTAAAGGTTTTAGTTGGGCAGGTACATTTTTTTTATCGAAAAATTGAGTATAAATAAGCTTAAAAGGGCAATGGTCTCTTCTTTTTAAAAGCTGCAAAAAAGAACCAGCAAGACGAGAGTAAAAGCAATTAAAACTATTTGTATGATCAGGGTCCTCTTGCTTACAATGAACTATTGACTTGGAAAGATCGGTTGCATCTTTTATAGTTGAAGAAAACTGAGACAAAATCGGAAGTGAATTATTGCTTCGCTTTCGTTCAAATGTGCAAGTTGAATGCATTACTGTTCTCAAGGAAAGCATGTGCGTAATAGGCGAAAGCACTTTCGTGTTTCTGTCATGCTCCATTAAATTGGAGACTGAACATAGCACGATTGAGGGCTTGATCAAAATTCTGTTCATTTATTAAATAAACAAAATCGTTAAATATTCTTAAAACTTTCAAAAACATAATATTCGATGAGAGGTGAAGATGCCTTAACAAAAAATAAAACTCTTACGAATTCCTTTTTCGAAATTTCAAATAATTGAAAAAATGTGACTTTACTCCCGAAAGGTGAAAAACCAAAAACAAAGACAATAATTATAATAACAATAACAACAAAAAGAAAACGGCAAAAATATTTCACAATTTATAAAACATGACAGGTACATCAATCAACGCAAATAACCACACAACGATTGATAAGTGGTTGCCTGTATATCTGTTGTGACCTAAGGTCGACAATAGAAAAGTGGCAAAGCTCAATGCAGCCAGTTTGGGAAGCGATGAAATGCAAAGAGCAGCTGAGCTTCTGGGCTCGATTAAGTTCGCTATGGAATTATATTATTATTTTTTAAAATAAACAGTTAAATTAAGAATAAAAAAGAAATTCGTAAATGAATTCATTTCGAAAAACAATTAAAAAAAATGCAGCATACCCCAAAAGAATGTCATTTTCCAGGCACAGAACAGGAGGATAAAAAGTATTATTGAATAGGCGATGCCTTTGGCCTTCGCTCCATTCGCTTTGCTGAATGCTTTCTGTGTTTGAAAGCAGCGATGGAACAATTGAACAAGAACTCATTGAAGCTTCAGGATTTTCGATAAGTTGAGAAGGATTGTCAGAAACAGAAACAGAAACAGAAACAGAAGAAGAAGAAGAAGAAGAAGAAGAAGAAGGAAATAGAAGCAGTTGATCCACTGAGGATTGGGCAAATAAAGGAGCAATGGCAGAAGAATGGAGCTCAGAAGAAAATAAAGGAGCGTCATCAGCAGCATCAACAGATACATTATGAGCAGATGAGATGGAATCAGAGGAAGGAAGAAGAGGAGAAGATGAGATCACATTGGAAGCAGCAGAGGAATAAGGCGATGCTGTCGAAGGCCGTTCTTCTTCTGGAAGTGGCGATGGAGTGAGTGAAGGGACAGGAGTGAGAGAGCGATGGGCAGAAGAGATGAGGTCCATGCGGCAGGAAGGAGAAGGGATGGCAGGAAATGACAGACGGCTGTGTGAGTGTGAAGGAGAAAGCTGAGCGAAAGAAGGATGAAGAACATCAGAAGCAGCAGAAGCAGCAGAATGGGAAGAAATTGGAGAATAAATTGGATGAGAAGGCTGCTGAGAAGTTGCGTCTGATTCAGATGAATGCACATTTTGAGGCAAATTAGACATGTCCACAGAAGGAGAAGAAGATGTTGAAGAAGATGATATTGCAAAAGGAGGAGGAGAAGTAGTTGAAGAGATAGCTTTGCCAGAAGAGGAAGAGGAAGAGGAAGAAGATGAAGCTGAAGAATTTATCGAGGAAGATGAAGCAGATGCGTTTTCCGAAAAAACAGAATGATTTCCAACATTTTGCTGAGGATTTTCTGTTTGTGCTTCGCTCTCCTTTTCTGTCTGCTCGTCGAATGCTTCTTCAGATTCCGAGTATTCTTCGTATTCTGACTCATACTCACTTTCATATCCGTCTTCTTTCACTGGATTCTTCACAGTGAGATGATTTGAAGATGAGCCATCTTTTTCTTTTCTCTCATCGTCAATGCGCTTTTCTTTGAATTCTTTTAATGTTTGAGTGTTACTTCTGTTATGTGCGCTTTCGTCTGATTTTCCTTTCTTTTCAACATTTTGTGATACCTCATTTGGCAATGAATGAACAGATATGACTCCACCATGCTGCTCTTGTTTCATGTCAACACCCTCTTCATTTCCTCCTTCTTCCTCTTTTTCTCCTTTTCTCCTCTTTGTGTTCATCTCCTCCTGCTCCACGTCCACATACTCCTCCAACAGTACTGGAGACGGAGTTGAGTCCACAGACACCACAGAAGGCGACTTTGACTGAGAGGGAACAGGCGAGCTGGCATCGCTCACCCGACACGAAATGAGGCAGAATGAGTCTGAGCGGCGTGATCTGCCTTCTTTCTGTGGGCTGTCTGTCTCTCTCTCTGTCTCTGTTTCTCCAATGTTGCTGTATCTGCTTCTGGGAGACGCAAACGGCACTGGCCGCTTCACCGTCAAGCGATCTATCCGTCTCCTTGAGATAAGTTCTTCTCTTTCTCTCTTCTTCTCTTCTCGTATCTTCTTTCGATTTGCAATCATCTGCTTTTCCCGTGCTGAAATCAATGCTACAAGACGAAGATGCTTTTCATGTGCTTTCTTTCTGTTTTCTTTGATCTTCTCTTCTTTCTCCTTTTCAGCTGCCTCTTCCTCTGCTCTCTGTGCAATCACATCATCATCCTCTTCCACATCCCACAGCAGGCAATCTTCGTCCATCGAAGCACAGCCAAATCTGAGGTCATTCACATCAGAAGGCAGAACAGCAGGTGGAATGGATGAAAGAGAAGTGTTGTGCAGAATGGGAGAGGCAGCCAGCGGATGAGAATGAAACAGTTGACTCGAAGAGGTCTCACCAGTCGGAGACAAAAGAGTCAAATTGGATGTTTGCTCAAAGGAATGATCGATTGCTTGTGGAAATGCTGATTGAATGAATTGTTCATAATTCTCATTTTCACTCGTCTGATCAAAAGGCGGAGGTGTCAAAACTGGTGGAAGCGAAATGGCTTTCAGATTTGTTGAAGAAGAAGAAGAAGAAGAAGCAGAAGAAGAAGATGATAACGAGGAGGAAGAAGAAGTTGTTGTAAGCGCTCCAAAAGAAGAAGCGAAAGAGGATGAAAAGCAGGAAGGTTTTTCTGGAATTGGCTGGGCAATTAAAAAAGGCTCAAAAGAAGAATGAAGAGGAATCTTTGCAGCAGAAGAATAAGGCCTGAAAATAAACGAAGAAGTTGACTGTGCATTTTCATCTCCAGATGCCAATGTTTTTGCAGGCAAAGAAGAAGAAGAAGAAGAAGAAGCAAAATCAGTAAAAGAATCAACCGAATTGTGCAGTTGTGGAGTTTCATCTGAAGAAAACAGGAAAGCAGACTCATTGTTTGTGTCAGCTGTTGATGCGATTGAATTCAATGGCTGTCTGATTGATGGCTGCTTCTGTGCTGCAATTGAGTTCTGTCTATCTTCAGATGCAAAAGAGACATCGTCTACAAGAAAAGAGGGAAGGGGAAGCATATTCTGCGAACACGATGAAATTGGATCTTCAACATGAAGGATCAAAAGAGGAGGTGGTTTGCTTCTTTTCCTCTTTCTGCCTTTCTTCTCGCTGAACAAAGGCGATTTCCTTTTTCTTGGCTTCTTCTCTTGAAACTTCCATTTAAACGAAACATGTTTTGTTTCGCTCTCTTCGTCTTCGTATTCGCTTTCTTCCTCTTCTTCCTCTTCTTCTTCGTTCTCTTTGCTGCTTTTCAATCTATTTGTGGAGATGATCTCAATTTGCACTGTGAACACTTCGTTTCTCCTGACAAAGCGAGGCATGCTGAACATCACAACAACAGGAGGAGGAGAATAGAGTGACAGGGCTGTTGAGAAGAGGGACTGGAGATGGACTTGCTCAGACGAAGACGAATCAGAAGGAGAGGAAGAGGAAGAAGAATGTGTCTTCTCTTGATTGGCGTGTGAATTCAAAGAAAGAGGAAAAGAAACATTTTCATGAGAGTCAGAAAAAGGCAGCACAGACGAAGAAGAAAGACAAGAACTGAGCGAAGAAGCAAACAGATCATCCAAAGGCGAAGGAGACAGAAGAGATGGCGGATGCTGATGAGATGTGTTGTGTTCGTCTGAAAATGTGGTGGGAAACAGAATATCACGAGCATATGGATGAGAAGAGGAAGAGGAAGAGGAAGAGGAAGAAGAAGAAGAAGTTGATGATAATTTTATGGAATGTGTCTGATTTGATTCAGAAAGAGCAGAAGTGTCTGAGTGAAGTGGTGCGTGCGATGAATGAATGCATCCGCTCAACAACACAGACGATGAATAAGTTCGAGTGATCTCATCACTCAAAATTCCAAAAGTTGCATTTTCAGCAAATTCATCTGTGGTTGAAGAAGAAGGAAAGAAAGAGGAAGGGTCAAAAGAGGAAGAAGAAATAGATGATGATGATATGTCACAATTCTGTGTGTCAAAGCAATGGTCATCAAAAAGAGGAGACCAAGCGACACAGACATCGATTGGAAGAGAGACAAGTGGAATGGAACAGCTGAAGAACGAGCGATGAAGTTTTTGTGAAGTTGGCAGGAGATTTGAGATAGATGAACTGACATTCAAACATCGAGAAGAAGAAAGTGGCTGACAAACATCTGCTGATTGAAAAGGAGCAATTTGACTCTGTTTGAAATCAGATGTTTGTTCTTTGAGATCAAAGGGGTACATTTCAGATGCAGTCAGTTCAGAAAAAAGTGTCTTTGATACAAAAAGAGGTAGAGAAGATGCGTTCTGTTCAGATGAAGTGCCATTCTGCCTTGGAGAAGGCAGACGCCTCATCGATGACTCAAAAGCGCTCTCTGTAGATTGCAGTGGTTGTGTGTGAGGCAGAAAAAAGGAAGGAGAAATGTTGTGTGAACTGCTCTGCTGTGAAGGCTGGCGCTGATAGAGAGAAGGGACAGTGTTTGAGGATGAGGTGAAGGAAGGAATGAACGAAAGACGCGTCTGAAGTGTAGGCGGCATTTGGTGTGCAGGAGGCAACTGCTGAGGCTGCTGCTGAGGTTGCAACGGTGTCTGTGCAACAAAAATAGGTGAGGTGGAATGAGAGTACTTTGGCAGAGGAGAAAGGAGACGAATGGGCGAGGAAGGATTTCTGGGGGAAGACGGCGATGTGATTGAGATGTCGACAGATGAGTCGTTGATCGAAGTGGCAGAAGCGAAGAACGAGGAAGAAGGTGACTGAGAAGGTGAGAGATCAACAGAAGATGCAGTTGCTGCATGTCTACCAGCATAAGAGGATGTGTTTTTTGTTGTGTCATTCACAGAAAGATGTTTGTGTTTGTAGTAACTTGACTCAGAGCGGCGGGGAAGAATGCGGAAAGAATGCGGCTTTTTAGAAGGCTTAGCAGGAGGATTGAGGGGAGGCTGTGTTTGAGGGGAGCTTGTGCTTGCAATAGAAAACGAAGGGCGATGAGAAGATGCGACAGAAGATGAGCGACGAGGCAGTGAAGGAGAAGGAATAAGGGCAGGGAGTGGAGACGCTGATGGGTTGGCAGCTGAAGAAGAGGCAGAAATAGAGTTGGTTGACCGTGAAGAAGAAGAAGAAGAAGAAGACGATGATGATGACGATGACATAGGTGATGAACCAGGATATGCCTGCGAGATAGTGGCTGGGACAGACATTGGTGGAGTGATGGAAGAATGGCGAGAAGAAGGTGTAGCAGCAGAAGAAATGGATTTCGCCATGTCAGGCGATGATGCCTCGTCCATCAAGTCGTCGAGCACAGACGCTGCAGACACAGCAGAAGTAAATGGGCCTGCAGCAGGCGAGTGAGGAGAGGAGAAAAGCTTCAGTTCTGAGCGTGCTAAAGATGATCGAGGCGATTGGTGAATCATTCCAAGTTCATCTGCATAGCACTCATTGCGCAACGGCTTCGTCCATTCATCAGCTGAAAGTGAGGTGCTCATCTTGTATATAACAGCAACCTCGCTATTTGGACGGATGATAAAGGGAAGGTGTGTTGCTTGTGTTGAATTAGCACTTAAAATGAAAGAGAGATTCAGTTGAGGAATTGTCGACAACAGAAGTGAATGAACCAAAATCGAGAGTGTTGGATGAACATTTCGACAAATAATATTTACCAAAAATGAAGACGATGTGGAGAAATACTTTGAAGATTGCAGTTGAATAGCTGACAAAGGAAAATTTGAATTTCCGCCTGGATCTTTTTGCAATTGATATAAAAAACCTCGTTTTGATTCAAATGGAACTGGAGGTGGAATAAAAAGATTAAGCGGGACCAATCCTTCAACAACGAAATTTATTGTTTCAGTGTAGCATCTGCTGTTCGACGGACCTTCGACAATTGAATCCAGTGATGCATCAAACTGTTGATTTTCATTTAACATAAAGTCTTCCTCTCGCCTTATACGTTGAAAAGTGATGGAAATACGAAAACGTCCACCATCCTTTTGATTTGATAGCGGAACCTTCCCTCGAACAAGTAGGCAAATTGAATCTATTTCATGCAAAAATTCAGATTTTATGAGACAATTTTCAGTGCACAACAGATCTTTGTCCTGTTGTTCAATTTCTGGATTTTTCTTATTAGATGCTTCTACTGTGCATGCTGATGGCACGAATGACAAATAATCTGGAAAAATTTCATTTGGATGAAGCTTTGATAAACGATTATTGTTATCAAAAGCTTGATTTCGTTCAATAGAACTAATCGTTGTGGAAACAAATGTCGAATGGGTTCCAAATACACCCCTTTTATTGTACGTCTCAGCAATTTGAAAGATAACATAAAATTGAATTTGTTCTCCAGGAATAACAAATCTTCGATTTGGAAGCTTCAGGTCAATGCGTGCATTTTTTGTAACTTTTCCGTTCGGAAGAAAAAACACTGGGGGTGCGGCATCCGTACTGAAATAAATATCAGTCATTCGTACAATTGTTTAATCAAAAATCAAAGAATTTGCTATATCTCATAGATATTATGGCTTCATGGTGTTATTCTTTCTTTTCATGTTTAAAAAGTTTTAATAGAATATTTGTGATATTGAAACAATTATTAACAAGCTTTAGTTTTTATTTTTGTAATTGTTTGCATTTTTCTTGTGGAAATGCTATTTCCCATTTTGATTAAGTGTTTGGTAAACTGCGAAATAATTGATTTATTTGTCTATTGATTATTCATAAAATTTGTCATGCCTTTTAAAAAAAAAACATGAACAAAATTGTATTAAAAAAAATTGTGCATCATGTGAAATGAAAAATTAAAAAAAAAAGCTGGCTATTTTCAGATATTTATATAATGAATACTTTTTCTAATGGAATGTTCAATAAAATAATTGGAATTTAACTATTAAAAAGAGAGAAAAGTTTGCTTTGCCTTTTTTCAGGAAGCGATTGCCATAAGCCAGCTAAAATATCAGTTGATAAACAACTTCTAATTTTCTTAAGCATCATCTGGAATTTTGTATCTGTCGTTGGAGAAACAAACTTTGTCATTGTAATTTGCATCAATATTTTCACCAGTTTAATCATTGCGCCTGTTGCAGCTGAGTCAGTCGACGGAATAAGCTGACCAGCAGCAATGCTCTGCCTGCAGCGCTCAGCCACGTCAGGTGCACCGCCAAACACGATTGGATCGTTTGTTTCAATCAAGTTGCAGAGCAAGTCGTGGCAGAACACAGCCTCTTCGTCATCATGCACCAGCGGCAGCGAGTCAAACCACATTCTGAGGCATTCTTTCGCATCGACCTCGCCTCTTGGCAGGTTCTGCTTCTGGTACTGTGCAATCACAGCCAGGCACGAAACAGCAGTGTCGCGTGCCAAATAAGGAACAGGTGGATCGTCATTCTCCAAATCAACCTCACGCTCGGCTAATGTCCCGCTGTCTGCATCTTCATCCTCATCTTCGTCCACAATCTTCATGTTCACCACATCCACCACTTTCTTCAGCGACTCAGCTGCAAATGGAGAAAATGATGCACCACCATATTTTGCGCCTGCCAAAATGCCTGCAACAGCATTCTGTCTTGTCGAGTGCTCCTTCACAACGACCTCTTCTGTGACAGTAGCAAACCGCAAAAAGTGTGGCATATAGCTCGGTGTACGTGCAGCTCCTGATGCTCCCAAAAGAGCAATGCATTTTGCCATCAAATAAAGCCCGGCTGTTCTGTCTGATTCATTTATGATAATCTCTTTCGCTGCAGCTGGAGAAGAGAATGTCGAAGGATCGTCTCCAGGAACAGGGACAAAGCGCGGATTCTTCGGGGGTGGAAGTTCAGGCAAGTTGATGAGCTGGTAGATAACAGGCTCGATGGTAACATATCCAGGGAAGAATCCTTCTCCAAAGCATTCCATGAGATTTGAGAACAATGTAACAGCATTATTCAGCATTTCACATTCTCTCGAATATTCATCCAGTTCTTTCTCGTCGTTGGCTCCCATCTCGACTTCGCCATCCCTTATGACATACTTTCTCATCTTCGCCTTCCTTTCCAGTGTTGCTTGCAAGAACAGCAAGCACTGCTGTGTCACAATGCCCAAATGAAATGGATTACTTCCTGCGGGAATCGAAGTGTCAAACGAGAGAGTCATTCCTGGGAGTGGCTGTGCAATTGCAGCAGACGTTGTCGATAGAATAAATGGAGATTTGCGAGTTGCATAGCTTGAAGAAGCAGGGTTGAGAAGAGGTCCAATATAATCAAGCGAATTCATGAGGGAGTCTGCCAATCCTTTTCGAATTATTTGCGGGATTGTGTCGTTAGTGGATGTTATCAAAGGCATAACAACAGCAAACAATCTGCAGAAAATAATCACAGGATGGTAGTTCACTGAAATGTCAGGCAAAGGTGGAAGAGGTAATTTCTCTCCAGGCTGTGCAGCTGAGGCAAGCATTGGTGCCAACTTGTCGGGATGCAACTCCGATTTGCTGTTTTGAGGCGACAGAGCAGCGATGCAACTTGCCACAATCTCAGCAGCCGAATCCGCTGCAGCTGCTGTCATCTGATCCGATGCTTCGAACCCAAGTATTTTGAAAGCCATTTCCAACGTCTGCGGAATGAAGGGCGCATAATACGGCCCCACAGCAACAATGATTGATGAAAGAGTCTCCATTGCTCGCTCTCTTTCATTCAGCGCATTTTGCGCCACTTGACGCTGCTGGTTAAGGTTGATGGTCTCGTTGTCGAATGCATCTCCACCAGAAAATGTCGCAGCGGTTGCTCTCGCAGCACTTGCCTCAATTGCAGATTCAGTTTCAGTAAAGTCCTTTTTGGCTGAGTCCAACAAAATAGGCACGGTGCTGTTCAAAAGATGGGCAAATCGTCCCCCCAGCAGCGATGCCAAAGTGGGCCACACCGATCGAATTGATACAAGTCGGGAGTCGTCTGCCGCATTGTGCACAACTGCAACAGGAGCAGTTGAGTTCGATGGCACTGTAGACGAAGAGGCAGAAACTGCAGTTTGCGCTCCTGTTACCGCAGAGCTCTGAACAGCAATACGGAAGATCTTGAAGATAACCTCAGTGAAGGCAATGATGTGGGAGCCAGCGCGCTCTTTCCCCATTGTGTTCAGCAGCGATGCCAGAGCCTCGATAGCATGTGCCTGGAATTTTCGGTCTTCGTTGGTGTCCACCTTCTCCACATCCACCACTTGGAAGAGGGGCTGCCCCAAAACTTGAAAGAACGGGATGATTGCAGTCTCGGCAGAGTCAATTGTCGCGACCATCGCCTGAATGGCAATCACACGCTCGTCACTTTCTGGAGATCTGATTTCTCTCGTAAGCGTCTCAAGGATCTTTCCCAGTTCTGGTGCCAATTTAACTGTCTCAGAATTCTCTGCAATGTCGATGAAGCATCTTAAAGCCAATGCACGAATAGTCTTAGCAGCAGCCAGTTGTGGAGAAGTGAGAATTGAAGAAAGAAATTCGACTGATCGATGAAGGAAGTTCTTTTTCATGGTGAAATCTCGCCCAATGTCACGAATCAGTGCGGCAAGAAGATGGATGGCCGATGACAGCACACGCGGAGAGGAAGACGTGGTTGTTGTTGAGACATCGCGTGGAAGCACAAGATGGTCAAGAGAATGTGGATTCCCTGCTAATCCAATGTCTGTTGACGATTCCGCTGGAAGAGCAGGCATGTCTGTTTGTAAGCTTTTCATCACCATCTCCAATAGACTTTCGTAGTGCACGGTTCGGAATACATTGCTAGCTCCTTCGACAACAGCCGTGAGGGCTAGCAAGCCAATCACACGCATTCGGGAGCAAGGAGATGCTGCTGCTTCTTGGATCTTTGGCATCATCGTCTTCATAACATATTTTCCACCTGGAAATTGAAGATAATCAAAAAAATAAGAAAAACGAAATTAACATTTTTGATATGAATGAGCAAAATAATGAATGCATTGCTATTATTAATCGATAAATACGAACCAAGCGATTTGGAGACTGAATCAAGAAATGCAACCACTCTTTCAATTGTTTCATCTGGATCGTCATACTATTTCAGAAGCAGCAAAAGCACATAAATAATCAAGCAATTTCAAAGTTAGCACCAAATACAAAAACAAAAGTAGATTTGAAAATCCAAAAAAAATAAAAATAAAAAATAAAAAATAAAAAATAAAATAAAATAAAATTAAATAAAAAAAAGTCTTTTTTAAAAGAAAAAGAAGAGAAGAGAAAGAAAAGTATTTCAATTGAACGTTAAAACATAAATTATTCATGTTATTTCATTAAGTGACTTATAAAAAAAAGTAATAGCAAAAGGCATGACAGTATTCTCAGCATACATCATCATTAACTGCCCATTTTGGATCTTCCTTAAAGTGATACATCATTGTCAAGCATATTTGAGTGAAAGAAGATCCGAACTCTTCCCACTTTTTAAACTGCTTTTTCAGAGAGCTGCAGAGCACAATCACAAACTCAAGTGCGATATTTCGCAATTGGAGCATGTAATCACGAGACGAAGCTGGAAGGAGTGTAGGCGGAGAAGCACCTGAAGGGAGTGGAGGAAATATCCAGTCAATCGACTCAAACGTTCTAATAGAAAGAGGGGGAAAAGCATCGTGTGTCCAAATAAATGAAAGAAAAGAAAAAGTTACTCATAAGATAAAAACATGCAGGACATTGAAAAATTGTGAAATAAACAGATCAATTCAAAAAATGGAAAGTATTTATCTGACTTCTCTCGACGCTCTTTCATATTCAGAGGAAAGATATTATTAAATGGAAGTTTTTCTCTATTGAGCATACCCAAGCTGTATTTTTCCTGCTGACTTTTGAAGAGCCTCTGCGCAGTCCGATGCGTGAATTGCAGTCTCACACACAGTTGCAATATGCTCCATTCCTGTTACATAGTCTGCTATATTCTTTGCAAAAAATGAAGGCCTCCTATCAATAATGTCTATCATGTGCTTTATGATCTCAATTGATCTTTCATAATCTCCACTCGAAAGTGTTACCATCAAAATCTGAAATATGTGAAATAATCAAAATGAATTGTAGTTTAATGGCACGTGTATGCAAACGAGCATATGAAAAAAAAAAAAAAAAAAGAAATGAAAAAATGAAAAGAAAAGAAAAACACACACGCAAAAAAAATTAATTAAAATAAAATATAAATTTGTTCAATAAAGAATTGCACGCCTGTATCATTGAAGGAGCTAAATTTTGAAATTGAGAAACAACTTCTTCTGTTTTTTCCATTGCCGAAAGAATAGAAGCAGTTGAAATAATTGCTGCATGCTTAACTTTTATGCTACTTTGATCATTCAACGCTTTCATCAAAATTTGAGAAAGAGGGCCAACAAGTGTTGAGAAATAATCATGTTGTTTTTCTGCAACATTTGCCAAGAGAAGAATGGCACCTTCACGAATTTTTTCATTTTGATTTTCGGCCCAACTACCAATTGATTGCATTATGCCATATCTTCTGGATTGATCTTTTGAAAAAACATTTACAAACATGAATAAAGTTGAATAAATAGATTATTAAATCAAATAGATAATGAAATTACTGCGTTTTATAATACGTACCATCACACATCATTGCGAGAAAATCTCCAAAGGCATCGACAATCTGCACAAAAAAAGAATTATCAGCTGGAGGATTTAAAAATATTGAAGTTAATTCTTTCTCAATGAAAATCAAAGTATCTCCATTCACTTTCCTCAATATTGAATTATTAGGATCATCAACTGAAATTTTTCTTCCTAAATGCACAGCAGCAAAAGATAAAAGCTTCATTTTTAATGCAAAATGTTTACAAATACGATAAAAAACAAAGACTTCGCATACAGACGGATCTAAAGTTGATTTTAAAACTTGGGTTAGCATTTGCATATATATATCAGGTGATTGCTCACAAAGCTTCAAAAGAAATTGTAAAGATCCAACTCTATCTTTTTCTTCACTTGAATAAATATTCTTAAGATGCTGCTGAAAAGCTTCTAAAGTTATTTGTGACATCTTTTTAAAATTTGAAAACAAATCAGCTTTGAAGCTTTCAAAAGTTTAAAAGATAATTTAAATGAATTTAAATAATACTATTACGGTTAACAAAGTCGAATGTTATCGTAGATTTGATGCACAAAATATTTGTTGGAAAAAAAAGGAAATTTTCTTTTGAGAAGCTCAAATATTTGAAAAAGCTTGACCCATATCAAAATATATTTGAAGAACTATTTTGATTTTTAGTGGAAAGCTTTGGTTTTTTTTAAAAGCAAAATAATAGAATTGAAATTATTATCAAATAGTTCTTTTGATATTGTAAATTGAAATGTCTCGTCCTTTATCATCAGATGTGTGATATTTAAAAGATATATGTGAATTTTCATGTTATTGGTTGCATAAAACATTTGAAAGACCAAAACACTTGTTGATTCTCTTATTCGAAAATCTGGACTGACAGAATTTCAAAAGAAAACATTAATGAAAGAAATGAGAGGTTTCTTTTAAATTATTGATAATAATATTAATTGAATGTTGCGAATGTAAATAAAGAGAGTGGTTCACTACCAACTGATGTTCCTCCCACAACACGATATATTCCTCCTCCTCCTAGAGAAGTTCATTATACTCCTCTTCCTCACTTTCAGCCAAAACGAAGCAGGGAGGCAATATTGAAAGCGACCGATAATTACAAGCCTGAACAACCTTTGTCTGGGATTGGTGCGTCCGTGCATTTATTCTTTTAAAATATTTGTTTGAAACACATTTTTATAAGGACCTGACAGAGACGAAGAAAGTCGAAGATTAGCAACTGCAATGGAAAAAAAATCTGGCCAAGTTCCTCTTATAGGGCACACATCATTTGTTAAAAAAGATAATCCAAAAGAAGAAGCTCCTCAATATGAATCGAGATTTGAGGAAGGTGTGAATGTCATGCGATTTTGTAGTTTCTTTGAATTATAATTTAATGATTCACAAAATAATTTTCAAACGGTAACGATTCAGTGTTGAATGAAATAAAAGAGCGTCGTGAGTTTTTGGAAGATATGAGAAAACTTGGAAAGGGAAAAGAAATGGAGCCTATAATTGATTCCCAGATATCTGAGGTTTTTTTTTTCTATTCAATTTTGTTTTTAATATTTCAATGGTTATATTTAAAGTTAATGATTGAATTAGAATCTATTCACAAATCCGATGTTGAGAGAATTACAGGAAAGAAAAAAAAGAAAAAATAGTAATGTATCTTTTTTCTTCAAAACTCATTTTTGGCATTGATAATTTTATCATTGTTATATTTAATCTAGGTCTTCAATTTGAACTGCTTAAAAATAGAATTTTAAAAAATTATTTCCGGAAAACAATTTTTGAATGAAAAGATTTTTTCAAAAAAGAAAAAAGGAAAAGAAAAAACTTCAAATGAGCAATTTAAACATATGCGATTTACTAATTTTTGACTGAGAATTATACGTTTCTGAAGGACTTGACAAAAAAAAATCTGTAAATTGGAGAAAATTTAAAAGAAATTTCCTCTTCAAAGATAAACAAAAAATTAAGAACAATCATTAACAATTATTTCTTAAATTCAAAAAATAGAATGTTTTATTCAAATAAAGTCTTATTAATATTTTTGAGAAATGAGAATCAATTTTGGAATTTTGAGACTTCAGTGAATGAAGTCAACTCGCTGAAGTCTGTCTAATTCATTGAAATCATACGTGGAAAACAACTTGACGAAACATTTTGCATATTCTCTCTCTCTCTCTCCCTCACTCTCGCTCACACACTCTCTCTCCTTTATTTATTTATTTATTTATTTAATTTTAGTTTTTTATTTTTTATTTTATTTTATTTTATTTTATTTTATTTAATTTTTTATTTTTTTATTATTTATTATTTATTATTTATTATTTATTATTTATTTTTTTATTTTTTTGTCATTCTGAATCATTTTATAAAAGAAAATCTAAAAAAACGTGTTCTCTGAAAGTCATATCAAATTGTAAGTCCAATTTTCATTTTTTTTAATTTTTCAAAATCTCAATAAAAAGAAATGACTGAAAAAACTTTATTTTGAAATACAGAAGTGCCATAATTAAATTTCATGGATATAAAAAGCGTTAAACAAAATAGTGTGAGTCCAAATTCGCAACAGTTAACGCTTAAAATGAACTGCCCAAAGAAAAGACCGACCACATCAAATCTTAGGAGGAGATGCTCAAGCGTGAATATTTTTTATCAATAAAAATTTAATGAAGCTTTGAAGCATTGGTTTTGGAAAACGAACGATTCTTTCAGAGACACAAGATATGCTTGAAGCTGTGCAGAGCGCGTCGCGTGAGTGCCTGCTGGGAGATTCGTTTTGCGAGCAATTGGAGCAGCTGAAAAAAGAGTTCGGGATAAACCGCTCATGCGACAAGGCCGGGAGGGAGATTTTGCGTGTGTTTGCGCTGTTCTCCATCCGCAAGGGGCTGTCGTACAGCTCTGTGCAAAAGATGCGCAATTGTGTTTCTGACCGGCTGTTCCAGAGAGAGCTGATGGATGCAGCAAAAATACCTCACACGCTGATGGATCCTGAGCTTGTCGAGCTTGTGACGGTGGGAGTGTGCTGCGCCGACGCAGACTGGCTCTTCAGCGAAAAGAGCACGCTGATGTTTGGGAGGCTGCTGTGTGGCGTGCTTGGGCTGCCCACAAGCGTGCTGCGCTGGAAACTTCGTGTGAGCCTGGCGTCTCTTGGGCTTCTGTTCCTCACATCATCAACCAGTTTGCAGCAACCCTTTCTGTTTTCCTTGCTGTTTGCTTCCCCTCCTTGTTTTTTGCTCTTCGTTTTGAGAGGACTTTGCTGTGAAGCATGAGATGCAATCTGTGATTTTCTTTTTGGCAAAGGGGTGAGTCTTTTGGGATTTGGATTGGGATTGGGAGTGAAGTCATGAGGATGTTTTGTTTGTGCATTTGCTTTCGTTCGCCTTCCACTCATTCGTTTCTTTCCCAATTCTTTTGTTTGGGTTGTGATGCTGCTTGAACAGATTTTGGCTGCCTGAAGTACATTCTGAAAGAGACATTCGAGCTGGTGCTGGAAAGGCACAAAAGAAAGAAGATACGGCTGCCGGGGATGGCGCTTGCTTGTATGCTTTATTTGAGTGTCATTCCCTTCTTTTTGGGGGTTTCGAAGGAAGACTATGTGATTGCAGAGGAAATGAAGCTGAGCCAGGGTTGGCTGTGCTTGGAGGCGCTTGTGCGCTCGATGGAGGATGTGAGCGAGGCAGAAGAGGAAGGAAGCGGAAATGCGCTGGCAAAGGAGCTGAGTCTGTTTGGGGTGAAATGGGTGTTTGTGCATGTTATTGAAAACGGGGTGGACTTCAGAGATGGCAGAGTGGCGCAATCAGACCGCTTTGCCTGCCTTCTGAGCGAAGCGTTGAAGCGAAAGCTGGTTTGTGTGAAAGAACTGGATTGCTGGGGCGATTTCGAAGAAGCAGAAGAGGGGCTCGAGAGCTTTGTGTTGTCTTTGCTGAACAGAAGGCGATTCGGTCTTCTTGCGTCTTTTGGGAAAGAAGGGATCAGACTCGTTGCAAACAACATTGCAAAGCTGCTTCGGCACAACGCAGAACATCTCAAATCCAGAGCTGGGGAAATGGCACATTATCTGAATGAAATGGCCGAGAGCTCGAAGGGGCAGCGGAAGGAGCGTGCGGCATTGCTCAAAAAGTGTTTGGAAGAAGAAGGGTTTGACGATGTGCTGGTGTTGGCTGCTGGGATGTGCAACTTAGCAATCGGATGGAATTCTGAATTGCGAGCTTCGATGCTGGCATTGCTTTGAGGATGCTTGCTTCGTTTGCTTTTTTTGGAAAAAAAAATTATAATTAAAGAAGCAAAGCTTGTTGCAGAGGCGTCTTTATCCGGATTCGAATGTTTATTTCAAATAATTATTCTCTGTCTTTTTTATTCTGTAATCTTGTTCTGTAATTGTCTTTTTTTCACTTTTGATTGTGGGTTTGGTGCAGTTTCTGTTGGTGAATGTTTCCGTTTTGTTTTGTGTTTGTGTGGCTTCTGAAAAGGAGGCGGGCTTTTAGGAAAATCTGTTGATTATCTTTTGTTTTCTTCATTTTCATTATTTTCAATTTTTCAAATTATTCTTGAAACTTGCAAAAAAATCAAAAACAAAAACAAAAATCGAACCTTTTCTTTTCCCGTTTGTTCAAAAAGCACAAGGAGTTGGAGAAAAAACAATTCATGGCGACTTAACACGGATAGCATCATCCAATGACCAGAGCATCGAAAAGCAAATATATCTACTTTCTCGGTTGGATTGCATCGCACATAAATTTGCCAGCACTGACAATTCCAAACTATTGGCAAAGACAAACAGATTTCATCTGAATCAATAAAACAAACAAATAAATAAATTGACATGAATCACCAATGCCATCAAAATCACACCTTTGTCTGCAATTCGCAACGAGCTAATTTTTATGCAAATCAACTTTCTGCACCATTCACACTCCATTGTTGTTCATGTTCGTCCACATAATCAACAATGTCTCTTCTTCCATAACCTTTCCACCAGGCCCAAGAATAGCAGCCTGTGACTCTTTGGTTCGTGAAAATCGGACTGCATCAATTCTAAAACTTTCACATGCACTCAGTATGACCTGAACAGCAATTGAGAAGCAATTGTTGCTGCTGTTTTATATCTTCACTTTCTCCGTCTCAACCATGCACATCTGCGAAAGAAAAAGCGCATCCACTTATATACAATAAATGATAGTCTGCAAAAATTCTTGATAAAAACATTGCATGGTTTCAGCTCTTCTGACTCACAAAAATCATCAAAAACAGATGAACCACTCACTCATCGCTGTGAAAAAAATGCATGTTTCATTCAAAATGCTTTATGAAAAATCACAAACAATGGCAAACATGCGTTGATGCAATCACATGCTTGGATGAAACAAAACACCAAAAAAATAAAACCAATTGCGATCATGCTCCATAAGAAATAAAAGGAAAAGATCACATCCAAACTGATTTTTGCTGCAGCATGAAGTTGCTGGTGTATCTTTTGCTCTTGCCAGCTCTCCTACAGTCGCAAAGCAATTTATATTCAGGAACTTCAGGAAAATCTGGTGCAGGAGCTTCTGTGGTTGCTGAAAGCGCAAATAAGCATTATTCAATTTTGTTGCAAGAAAAAGAATTATTGCACGGAAAGGCAGATGGCAATAATCCAACATGTACAATATCGCTTGAACATGGTTCAGCTGGATGGAATTTTTGTGAAAAGCGCGAGCACAATCAAAAACACTATTTGTTCTCAATGCTGAATTCCACTGTGCTTTTGGATTCGATTTCTGTGCGAGGGAGTGAGCGTCATGTTGTGCTTTTGAGAGATATTCAAGCTGAATGCTGTTTCCGCAATTGCCTTTTTTGGAGAAATTGGAACTCAGACAATTTCTGTGATTCGTTTGGAGGGCTGCTGAGACTCGAAAATATTTCATTTTTGTGTTCAACACCAAACGTCGCATGTGGATTTGTTTTGTCGAACTCGCTGGCACATTCCTCGAGAATCCATCTGAAAAGGAGTGCAATGCATTCGTTTTCTGTGAACTCGATGAATCCTTTTCTGAGTGCTGGGAAGATGGAATCGGTTGCTGTGGACGAATGCCATTTTGAAAACATCACCCACAAGCCCGAAGCGATGCGAGGAACAGGGCTCGTAGAAGAAAGAGAATTCATTGGAAATGGGATTGGCATGATTGAAGCGGAGTCTTCATCATTTAACGAAGTTGCTGGTGCGGATTGCGGATGCATTTTTGATGGATATCACACCTTCCACCATTACTTGTCTTTCAATTGCAGTTTTGTCACAAGCAGGGTACAGGCCAACAACACCAGACAGGTGAACTCTTCTGGAAATGTTGTTCTTCGTGATTCGTTGTTTACCGTTGTGAGTGAGGTTTATGATGGAGCAGCAGTGCTGATTACCGGAAATGCGACGCTAACCATTGAAAGAACAACATTTTTGAGTTGTAAAAGTAGTACATACAATACAGGCGATTTGGGAGGTGGTGCGATATCGGCAACTGGATCAGGATTCATAAATATTTCCAATTCCTCGTTTAAAAATAATTCATGTGCATCAAGTTATGGGGGTGCAATGTACATTTATTCGAAATCTGCTGGAGATATTTCAATTACAGATTCGACTTTTATTGAAAACGAAGGGCTGCATTATGGAGCATTTGACATTATGAATCAAATATCCGCAATTATTATTAGTTCGTGCACTTTCTATCGCAATAAGTCTAACAAGTATTATGGTGGTTCGATTGGCTTTTGGAATAACAATTGCAACAGCATGTCGCTTTCAAATTGTTTGTTCCAAGAATGCTCAAGCGCAATGTATGCAGGAGCCTTACTTGTTGGAACTCTTAATGAACATGCATTTCAGATGAATATTAGCTTTTTGTATTTTGATCAAAACACATGCGAAAATAACATAGGAACAGATATTGTAATTAGAACATCCAATTTGACATTTTATGTTGCCGACAACTTCACAACTTGCTTTTCCACATCATTGGAGAAGAGAATTGCATATTGTACTTATCCTTCTGATTGGGCTTGCACGGCATATGAACCAAAAGAAAACTGGATTCAAACAGCTGATACTTCGTCAATTCATGTGGATCCATCAAAAGAAGATAACATTGTCTGTGGAAATGTTGGACGAGAATGCAAGACAATCGGCTTTGCGATAACCAGATGGCTTCAGCCAGAGCTGCAAAAAGTGTATGTTTCGAGGGTGAACCATTTGGAGACTTCGATTGCGATAAACGGGCAAACGGTGGAAACTTGGATAAAAGGAAGTGGAGATCGACCGACGATCACCTCCAAAAACTTGGATGGCTGGCTGGTCACGATCACAACAGGCTCTTTCACCGTGACTGATTTTTCGATTGTTGTGGACACAGGCGTGTCGCTGGAATCCTCACTGTTTTTGGTTTCAAAAGCAGAAGGGAAGCTGAACCTGGTGCAATGCGAAATCTCTGCAGATTCAACAAATCGAGTGTTGGAGCATTCGCAGTTTTCTCTTCTTGGAGGAAGCGTCAACCTGACACTCTGCGAAATACGCGGCTTTTCTCTTCAAGAGTGCGGACTGTTTCAGAAGGAGTCTGCAAGCTTGCTTTTGTTTGAAGGAGGCAGCGTGTGCGACATTGCCCGAAGCAGAGGAAACGGCACGATCATTGGCAAAACACTGGGCGATGGAGAGGTTCTTGCGATTTCGAACATCACTTTCAGAAACTGCACGAGTTCAGCTGAAAATGGAGGGGTGTTTGGCTTGTGTTTGGGCAGCGGAAGTCAACTGCGAATTGGGCAGACGAGCGAAGTTGGCTTTGAAGAATGCAGCGCGCCCAACAGCGAAAACAAAGGAAAGGGCGGAGCGTTGTATCTTCTTTTCGATCAAGGAGCCAATGATTTTATATTGAAGAGCATTTCGTTCAGGGGCTGCAGAGCTTGGAAAGGGAAGAATGTGTTTGTGGATGGGAGCAATCTGCCATCGTTGGTGAAGGCGTCTTCGTTTGCGTTCAAGCCTCAAACAGGGGTGGAGCTGGCAGATTTGGATGAGCTGAGCGGATATGATGCGGGGGATCGCAGCAAGGTGATTCCTTTGGTGTTGTATTTGCGGACATTTTCATCGCCAGCGTATGTGTCTGGAAGCGAGAGCGATGCAGATGACACGTTCTGCGGATACAAAGATTATCCGTGTCGAACAGTCGAAGGCGCAGCTGCCTTTCGGTTTGCGAATTCTGCTTGCGAGTTGAGTCTGCTGCCATCATTTGCATTTTTGAAGGAGCTGACGTTGGCTTCGCAGTCGTATGTTTTTGGTGCTGCTTCGCAGGGGCAGGCAACGGAAGTGGGCTCTTCTTCGGTCAAAAGTCGCGAAATGCTTGTTTCGGTGTCCGTTCCAGCAACATTTGCGAACATAACGTTTTTGCTGAGCCATTCGATTGGGAACAGGGCATCGTTCATATCGTTGCAAAGTGCGACTCTTTCGTTAACCAGCTGCTCGATTGGAAAGACATCTGAGACTGAGTCCATTGAATACACAGCTGTGATGGCATCTGGTGGGGTGCTGACAGTCGCTTCGCTGTCGGTGGCTGCTGACCAAGCGCTTTCGTTCAGTGCGCCAATGCTTCTGCTGAGTGGAAGTGTGGTGTGCAATTTGTTTGGTGCAAATCTGTCGAGCATTGCGACAACCGGTCCTCAGAGCTTCGTTGAGACGAGCTCGTCTGGGCTGGCCAACATCACCAACTGTTCGTTTGGCGGGTTCTCTCTTGCGAAGCGCGGGGTGATACACAGTGAAAACTGTGGCTCGTTGTATGTTGGATGCTCTTCATTTGCAGATGTGAGCCTTTCGAACGGAAACGGGTCGTGCATCGATTTTGCAGCAGGAGAGGATGTGCTTCATTGTGTGACAGTTTTCAATTGCTCGTTTCAGGGATGTTCAGTGCAGAATGATGGGCAGTCGGGAGGGGGAATATTTGCTTCTCTGAAAAGCAGCTGCGAGCTGTTGATTAATTCGACAAGCTTTTTATCGTGCACAGCGCCTTCAGAAATGCTGAGTGGATTCGGTGGAGGCATTTCGTTGTTTGTTCTGCAGACTGATGCATCGTTTGCGATTGATGCGCCTTCTTTTTCGGATGAGCTTCCCAACAAAGCGAAGTGCGGGAATGATATTTTTGTGTCTTCTCCTGACCTTGCATCGAGCGTCAACAGGGAGTCGTTCTGCTTCTACGATGAGCAGAATCCGTTTTCTACTGCTTCGTGTGTGGGAGTTGACGAGAAATGGGTAAATGCTATGATTCCTCTTGTGTGCTATTTCCGAGTGCTTGGTGATGCTGTTTGCGTCTCGGCCGAGGGAAGCGATGTGCCTGTCTGCGGGTATGTTGACTTTGGATGCCGGACACTCGACTTCTCATTTGCTCGGCTGCCAGGAAGAAAGAAAGCTGTCACGATACCAAGCGAATATGCTGTTGGAGAAAGCTGTGTGCTGAGTGATGCAAAGGGATACAGCATTTCTGGTCTTGAAACGAAGACAAGACTGAAAATGGAGGGAAACGAGACGCAAACGACGTCTGTGATGGAGGTCAGAGCAGCAGTGTTCTTTTCGTGTTTCTTCATCGAGATGGTGTCTTCTCTTCATTCGACGAAAAGTGCAGTATTTTCCGTTGCAGATTCCAATGGAGTGCTTGAAATCGAAAACTGTGAGTGCCAGCCAGAATCTGGGGTCTCCTCAATCTCCTATTGTTTGTTTGCAGCCAAAGCTGGAAAACTGGCGGTGAATGGATTCGTCATGAGCAACGTGCAATTCTCGGCAGGCGCAGCTGTTGTGGTGAACGAGTCAGGAGCATGTGAAATAATGAGCATGATGTTTGAAAATGTCACGTCCAGTGCAAATGGAGAAATAATGAAGTATTCTTCGACTGGGGCGATGAATGTCAACAAAAGCCACTTTTCTTCTTCAATGGCATCAGCATCCCCAATGATCTTTGATGAGAATGGAGCAGTGTTGTGTGTGAGCAACACAACCTTCTCTGAGATTGTCCGATCGGAAGGGCAAGGCGGGGCTGTTGAAGGGGTTGTGGGAGATGGATGCCGAATGGTGCTGGAAGGGGTGGTGTTTCTCGATTGCTGCACAGAGGACGGCTGTGGGGGAGGGCTGGGGTTGAGTGTGTCAGGAACAGGGCATCTCGAAATTGGGAAAGAGGAGTTGAACTCCGTCTTTAAGAGCTGTGCAGCTAAAAAAGGCAACGGAAATGGAGGCAATGGCGGAGGGATTTCCATCAGATTCAGCGGCGAGGTGTTTGATTATGTGATTTGCCACACGATTTTCGGAGCAGAAACAGAAAAGAACGAAGCAGAGGAGAGAGGAGAGAATATCTTCGTTGAGGGAGACGATTTGAGCAGAATTGTCACACAACGGCGTTTTGCAGTTGAGTGCGATGTGAGCAAGGAGAAGCACAACGAGTTTGTGGGATTCGACAGGAACGCAGACAAGCACGTTCCGCTTGTTTCGTTTCTGTCAAATTGGACATCGCCTGTGTTTGTTAACAGCGAGGAAGGGGCTGATTATCAGTCGTGTGGTTTTTCGTGGTATCCGTGCTCCTCCATCGTATACGCAGCAGAAAACCGTTTTGCGAGTGGTGTGGCAGCTGTTTGCCTTGAGCCTAATTTTTCGATTGCTGACAAGCTTGTATTGTGCGCAATGCCGATGGTCATCAAAGGTGTTTCGAAGCCTGAAAGAGTGAACATCGCGGCAGATGGCAGAGAGAGCGGAGATGGACTTGTGATTACGCAGAACGAAGTTGCAATCAGCTGGCTTGAATTTTGTGCTCCGTGTGAGTTTTTGCATGTTCAGAGGAAGAGCCTTATTCTTTGTGCTGGATCGAAGTTGGTTGTTGAGGGGTGCAGCATGGTGATGCAAAGCGGCAATCCAAGCTATCGGTTTTTGCTGATAACTTCGGGAAGTGTGAAGCTGGCTGAGTTTAATCTGAACTCCATGGAATTCAATGAAGCGCCAGCGATTGAGCTGGTTGGCGCACAAGCAAGCGGAGTGTTTGACAAGCTGCATCTGGAAAGTGTCAACACAACATGTGAAAGCGGCGGAGTGATTTTTGTGTCTTCGGCATCGGCAGCTCAAATCGAGAATTCGACGATAAACTCGACATCCCTTCTGAGGCAGACAGCGATTTGTGTGAAGGGAGGAGCTTCGCTGACTCTGAAGAAGAGCAACTTCAGCGAGGTGAACAGAACAGAAGGAAACGGAGGAGTGGTTGTGGGAGAGGTGGACAGCGAAAAGCGCATTGAGATCAAGGAATGCAACTTTGCCAAGGTTATGTGCTACCATACAGGAACAAAAGGAGGAAGCATGCTTATTTCGGTGGCGAAAAGAGGAACGTTTCTGTTTGAGAAGAACTGTGTGAATGAAAGCAGGGTGCCGGGGATTGACGGGCTGGGAGGGGGTCTGCACCTGACGTTTTCAGATGTGGACTTGACGTATTCGATGAAGTCGGACGAATTCAACAACAACGATGCGCTGCTGGGGAAGGATGTGTATCTTGTGTGCCAGCTTCCGCGGAGGATGATCAACCCGTTGCTCTGGAGCGGGTCTGCGAAAGATGGGAGCGAGTTTGAAAAGACGATGTGGGTGCTGGATCCGAGCGATGCAGAAATGAACATGTCGCTTCTGAGGTTTTTGTTTCCGTCAGTCGACGATATTGTGTTTGTTGACGACGGGCTGGGGCAGGTTGAAGCAGGATGCGGAAGCAGCGTCAAGCCTTGCAAGGAATTGAGTTTTGGGTTCACGCAGTTGGGAACAGAAAAGAACATTCTGCACATCACATCATCGGCAAAGCTGGAAGGGGAAATCAAGCAGAATCTTTCGTCGCTGACGATCAGAGGGGAATCTGTGAAATCAGACATGATTGTGGATGGTGGCGGGTGCATATGCGTGAGCGACGGAGACTTGTCGACTCAGCTGACCATCCAGAATGTCCGCTTTGCTTTTGCCACAAGCGCTGAGAGCCTGCAAGACTCGCTGATTGTTGGGAAAGTGGGGAGCATATTCCTGATTTCGTGTGATGTCTCAAAAAGTGCGAATGCTCAAATCTCCAACATAAAGCAGAGCATCTTGTGCGGAAAGGGAAGCACGATAACTCTGACGTCTGTGACATTTTCGGAGCTGGTGTTTGAGGCGGATCAAGCGATCTGTGTGATGCAGTCTGGTTCCTTGATTATCAGTGGCTGCACTTTTGCCTCGATATGCACAAGCAAGAAAAGTCTGATTGGAGGGATGAAAGGAACATGCATTGCAATCAACAACACTCATATCAGCGAATGCTCGTCAGAGTCTGGAAGTGTTGTGCACTGGGAAAATGCGTTGGAGGTTGAGATCGCAAATACCTCGTCATTTGCGAATTGCTCTTCAGAAAAAGACAACGGCGGGGCAGTTAATTTGATTTTCTCGAAGAATTACAGACTTTCGATTGCTGATGTTTCATTCAGCAACAACTCGGCAGACGAAGAAGCGAAAAACGGAGGAGCCATTTTCGTGCAATTGAGCCAAGATCTGGATGAAGCAATCGAATTCTCATCGTTGCATTTCCTTGGAAACAAAGCGCATCATGGCAAAGACATGTTTGTTGCATGTGCTGACCTGAATCGTACAGTCCTGCAATCGAGGTTTCAGTTTCCTTTGGTGAATGAGGAAGGCGAATTGATTGTTGATTTATTTGGAAGAGACGAGGTGATCACAAACAAGGAAGCAGTCAACCTGACGCTGTTTTTGTTGCAGCTGCAATCCTCGAGCATTCATGTGTCTGCTGCAGGGCGTGATTATTTGGGGTGTGGGAGCGACGAGTATCCGTGCAACACCTTCTGGAGAGGATACACGAACATGGACAAGACGGGATCAGATCAAAAGCTTTTGACTGTGGATGCTTCGACAGTTGTGCAAGACACCTACGATGTGAGCTCGTTTTCTATCATCCCGGGATATGGAAGCGCCCGATCGTCGATTGTCGTGAAGAGTGACCTGGAGTTGTGCACTTTGGATTCCATATTTTTGAGCGCAAAAAGTCTGTCCATTCAAAACATGTTGCTTTCCATCCCGCCTTCGTTCGCACCTCCTGTTCAGAATCTGCTGAGACTTAATCCGCCCAGCGCCTCGGAAGCCCAGTTGGCAGTGAAGGGCTGTGTGTTTGAGTGTTCGTCTGGATCTTGCATTGATTACATCTTGATTTCGTCTGCGAAAGGGCAGGTGGAATTGGCAGACTGCACTTTGCCATCTTTCTCGTCTGGCGTGGTTCCGCTCGATTTGTCTTCCTCTGTTCTGATCAAAGGAATGAACTTCACCAACATTGCGTCTGCATCCAGTGGCGAGGGTGGAGTGGCGAGGGTGGAGCTGACAGAGGAAGAATCGCTGAGCATTAACGGAACGACAGCAGAGGGATGCTCGTGTGCAGGAAATGGAAGAGGGGGAGCATTCTTTGTGAAGTGTTCAGAATCTCTGCTTCCTGCACCTTTTGTTTTTGGAAGCGAAATAATTCTGGCAGGTAACGAAGCCATGATTGGGAAGAACGTATTTATTGCATCGAGCGACCTGAATCGAACAGTCACAAAGAGCACTTTTGTGTTTCTTGCTGAAAAATCCAAGATGGAACACACGCTCTTCTGTGGAAGTGATGCAGTGCATCACGACACCGATCTTTTGCGGTTTTTGTGTGGGTACAAGAACAATACGATTTTTGTCTCTTCGAATGGGTTCGACATTGCCAGATGTGGAAGCGAAGATGATCCGTGCGAATCGTTCTGGAAAGGGATGGCGCAAATAGAGCGATCTTCTCCGTCAAAGGTAATAACAGTTGATGGTTCGACTTTTGTGCGTGATGCATTTATTGTGTCGAATTACACAATAGCTTCATATTCAGCGTCGCCTGACGAAGTGAGAAAGGCTGTGGTCGAGTTCCAGAACAAAACAATCAACGATGGAGAGCCGTTTCTGACCAATGCTGTGAGATTGTCGCTGGAGAGGATGAGCCTGAGGGTTGCAGAGCATTTTGATGGCTCAGCAAGCTCCATTGTTCACAGCAAGGAAGGCATCCTTCTTGTGAGGATGTGCTCGTTTGAATCGAAAGGGCTGATGGAGGATTTGAGCAAAGTGCGGTTTGTGACAGTTGAAGGAGGAGAGCTGGCTGTTGATGATCTGACAATAAGCTCCTCCAACTTTGCTGAGAACATATTTGCAGTGAATAATATGGCGCAGTTGTGTTCCTTCACGAGCTTATCGGTATCATCGCTGAATCTGTCAGATGGAAGTATTTTTTCGCTTTCTTCGTCAATCGGGCAGGAGACAAAGCAAAATAGCAACTGGAGATGTGATTTTCGAATAAACGGATCGACGTTCTCTTCCATTGCGCGTGTTGACGATGGGTCGGGTGTTGTATTTTCTGGGATCAACAAAGTTGATCTGAAAGTGGATAAGACGGTGTTCAGCGATGTTAAGGCTGAGTGCAGCATGAAAGGAGGAGTCGTACTTGTTTCACTTTTGTCTGAAAGCTCGTTCAAGATGAGCGATTCGACAGTCACGCGATGCTGCTGCTCGAGCAACGGAAAAGGGGGAGGAGTTTATTTGGCAGCAGCAACAGCAGGAAAACTGGATTTCCTGTTCAGCCGAGTGAGCTTTATAGCGAATACAGCGTTTGTTGGGAACGACATCTTCATTGAATGCCACAACATCACTGCACAAATCAACGAAACGCAGTTTGGGTTTGATGTTGAGAAAGTGACAGACAAAGCGAAAGCGATTTTTGGGATTGACAAGACCGATCACACAGCAGACACGAATCTTCTTGATTTCATCACGATTTATCGAGCAGACACGATCATTGTCAGCTCTGATCCGTCGAGAAATGGGAAAGATGACAGACAATGCGGGACGCAATATCTGCCGTGTCTTTCGATTGATTATGGTCTTCTTCATCTGTCGAATAATTTTGTGAGCCAAATGTTTGTGGACAAAGCATCGTATCTTGGGGGCGAAGCGAAGATGGTTGAAATGGGGCTGGCATCTCGAACAAAGGCGCAATGCGTCATTGAAGTGCATTCAAATATTCTCCAGCACGAATTGGCGCTCATATCGACAGCTGGTTCTGTGTCACTGAGCTATCTTCGCTTTGTTTTTGGAGAGGAATTTGTGTCTTTCCATTCAGCATTTCTTTGCCCAGAAACAGGCGTTCTTGAACTGAGCTGCTGTGCATTCACCTCAGAAAGTGATGGTTCTGCTCAAGCTGTTCCATTTTGTCTTATTTCTGCCAATGGCTGCAAGTGCACAGCTTATGAGGTTTCTGTGTCCTTCTTGGCATTCGCGTCTCCGATGTTTCGTGTTGCGAGCTCTGGAAATATGAAGATAACTTCTTCGTCCTTCTCAGAGTCAAGTTTTGAAGGAAGTTTGGCAGAATGTGGAGAAGACTCTGTTGTGCAGATTGTATCTTCGTCTTTCACGAGCATAAATGTTTCGGGAAGACATCCGATGCTTTCGTTTAATGCAGCAAATGAAGTGGACATCGACAATTGCTCGTTTGTTTCCTGCTTATTAAGCACTCAGAGAGGGAGCATTGTGTCGTTGTCGTTGTGCACGAATGCAACGATCGACAAGTGTTTGTTTGATGGATGGAAAGGGAACAATAAAAGCGATGAAAAGAGGAACACGCAGCAGGAGGAGATCTGCCGATGGAATGGGTCACTGGTTGATTTTGCTGGAACAAGAGCAGCAATGAAGGACACAGCGGTTGTGAATTCATCAGAAGGAGGAATGTCGATTTGTGGTGGGGAGGTGAGTGTGGAGAAAGGCGAATATTATGGGAATAGCAAAGCTATTGATGGATTCCCTTCAGCCAGACGAAACATCATCTGTGAAGGCAAAGGGCAGCTGGCGATGGAGAGCTTGAAAGGAGGAGATGGGTTGCTTCCAAACACATCGCTGTGGATCCTGAATGAGGGGTGTGAGCTGTCTGGAATGGCTTCAGAAAGAGCATCTGAATTGTTCATCCCAGCATTGGAAAGAGTGGAAACAGAAGAAAAAGGAGGGAGAACGGAGCTGACGTTCAGAGGAAACCTTCTTCTGCCATGCAATCTGTCGTTCCAAATTACATCAACAATTGAAGAAGTCAGCTCGATTGAGGTGTATTTGCTGGAGGAAGATGAATTTGTTTGTGAGAACGAAGCTCGCAGTTCAATAACATCAGGGATCATATCTTCGGCTGAAGAAAGGGCAGAGGTGGCTGTTTGCATCTTGTTTGGCAACCCCGAAAAGAAAGGAAGAACAGAATCGTTTGTGGTGAAGAATAAAACAGAAAAGAAGAAAGATGAAAATGGAAATAATGAAATCGTCAAAAGTGAGACAAAAGAAGAAAAATCATTTTGGCCTATCATTGTAATTATACTTGTTATTATTTTATTGATTGTTCTTGCAATATCCATTCTTGTGACAATACGATGGAGAAAACAAAAGAGAAGAACAGAAGAATTGGAGGTGATTGTGGAAGACACAGTGAAGAAGGATCCGAAGGCATTTGAGATGGTGACGATGGAAATGTCACCTGAAGAGCAGTGGAGAAGGGATGAGAGGGAGGCAGAGAAGAAGAATGAAGAGAGGATAAAGAAGAGGGTGTACGAGAAAAGCTTGGGACATTCTGAGTCATCAGAACATCTTCTGTCTGAGAGTGGCTCTACTGAATACATTTTGGGAAGAGACTCAGACAATATTCCTCAATGGATGCTGGAGAAGGTTGATGATGAGGAAGAGGAAACAAGAAAGCGAACACCTTCTCCATCCATTTCATCCACTTCAACCACTTCAACGACTGATTCAGATTCCACATTTGTTCGAGGAGAAGATCTGTGTCCAACCACCTCTTCAATGTCGAATCTGGTGGATGCTATGACCTGTTCATCTCCACATGAGAAACTGATTCTTGATTTTCGAGATTCGTTTTTCATGCTGATGCATGGAAGGAACAAGACGAAGGAGATGCCAATTGGGAATCTTGAGGAGCGGGAGCTGACAGGAGCACAGGTGCTGTTCTGGGTGGCGAATCTTGCGCTGCACTCATTTGATGAGATGAGCAATCCACTCTCGTCTCTGGAGAATCTGAGTCCGCACATTGTGCTGTTCTCGGAGCACATGGACATTGCTGTTGCACTTCGCTCTGAATGCTCTTCTTCTGACGATTCAGATTCATCGTCCATCTCTTCGCTGACCATTGTTTCGTCTTCCTCATCGAATGTTTCGGTGATGAGCGAGAGGTTTACCGACTCTCCACCACCCTCGTCAGCGTTTGAGGATGAGGCAGACAACAGGGATGAGTGCAAGCGGTGGAAGGCACCGGAGCTGCTAATGAACAGGAACATGTGTGCGACAAAACAGTCAGTTGCATTCTCGATTGGGATGATGCTGTGGGAGTGCCTGACGCTGCAGATCCCGTTTGGGGAGTACGAGGCAGTTATTGCTGGAGATAAGATTGTGAAGGGAGAGCGACCTCGGCTGGATGTGGTGGAGAACACAACATATGGGAACCTGATTGGTGTGTGCCTTTCACCTCGGTGGGAGGGGAGGCCGATGCTGAGCGAGCTGAAAAAGGAGTTTTTTGTGCATTTCCCAGCAGAGGCGAAGATCCTCACAGTGTCAGATGCGATAGACCTGGAAGAGGCGGATGGGAGAAATGAACACAGCGGGGGAGAGGAAAGCATCATTATTGATGATGGGGACAATGGAAATGACGTTGGGAATGGTGATGAAGGTGAAGGAGAAGAGGAAGACAGGAAAACAACAAAGCAGTTATTGCTGCGATGAATGAAATAAAAGACAAATTGATGCTTGTTTTGAACAAAATTATTGTTTTTAATTTGTGAATATTTTGCGTTTTCTGTTGTGTTTATTCATTGTTCTTCCCAAATTTATATTTTTTACTCATTTTTTATTTCGTGTATATGTATGTATTTTAATATTCAAATACTGTGTGAATTGTCTAATTTTTTGCCTCTGCTTTTTGTTGAATTTGTCTTTTTTGTTTTTTTGAACAATTTGCTTGTTGAAAATTTCAGTTTTTGAGAGTTGGTTGAAAGCTGTATCTCCAGTTGTGTCTTTTTTTTTTTTGTGGGTGAGAATCCTGCACCATTGCGTATTGACTTTAGGGAACCAAAACTTGCCATTTTGCATGTTTCCATCACTTTGAGAATTTTCGCTATATTTTTATTTTGTGAATTAAACAACACCTTAAATTTTTTGTGTGATTGGAAAATGCAAAGAAGGATATTATGATTTTGCTTTTCTTTCTTTTTTCTGAGAATTATTTGACTGACGACAACATTACGAAATGTTCGACAAATCATGGAATTCACTTTTCTGGGTGATCCAAAGCTGATTGCAATATTTATTGTGAATTCAGCAAAAGCTGCTTTCTTTTCTTTTGGAAACACACAAAAATAATCGTTCGTTTCCTTGAAAATGAATTCGTCTGTAAAAAGAATCATGGTTCTAATGAAAGACGATTGATTTCTTTTGAAACTTATTTCATGTGTGCAATATAAAAATTAAATTGTTGTTTGTTAACTGCCATTGATTTTGCTTTTGAAGAGAAACAAAAACTGAAAATGATTCCAAACGTTCAAAATGATTAAACAAAAAATGATTGTTCCTTTTCGTTCTAATTCTTTCGTGAAAGTTTCGATAGATTTTTGTTTTTCGATAGGAATAAGTTCATAAGAAAATGTAATTTTTGACATTCAAAAAAATCACTAATAAAAAGATAAAAGGCTTTTGACTTCCACTAAAGAAAGAATATTTTATCAAAACATAAACGAAAGTGTGATTTTTATAAGGATTGATTGCACGTTTTTTTTTATTGGAACATTTTTTTTTGTAAAAAATGTTTAAAATGAAAGTACTTATTGAAAAAATGAACAAAACAATGATAACATTGTTTTCTTTAATAACTTGTTTCTATGCTTTGATCTGTTAAATTTATCTTCATGAAAATTTTCTTCATCATCATTCAATATTCTTCGGAAAACTCTATTCTTCTTTGAATAAAATGCAAAAATTCATAGAAGTTTTCTGTTTCTTTTTCTGCATTATCACATTTTGAACATGCTCCAAAGAAGAAACAGCTAAAATTGATCAATTTACATCGAATACAATCACATTTGTGTAGGAGTCACATTTTTGTGTTCAAGAACATTTTTTTGCTAATTTTTCATTCATTTCCCATCGCACATATTCAGCCCTGTGATTATATGCGATGGGAAATGAATGAAAAATTTGCAAAAAAATGTTCTTGAACACAAAAATGTGACTCATAAACAAATGTGATTGTATTCAATGTGATTATATCCTTTTTAGACAGAATTTGATTTTTTGAATAAACATTTGCGACTTTTCAAAATGAAAGCACATATTAATGGAAAATAAAAGGTTATTGCACAAGATTGAAGTTTCAAAATAGTTATATGTTGCAGTTATGATGATAACATGGTGTACATATATATTTTTTTCTGCCAACTGTTTTCAGAAACTGTGAAAGAAACTGTTTTTGTTTTTCGAAAAATTCAAATATCCTGTTGAATGTTGATTGAAACCATTGGATTTTTTTATGGTTTTTATTTGTTCGATTTTTTTATCACAGTTTTTAATTATAGGTTTAATCCGATCAACTGGTTGGGGTCGAATTATTTTTCAAATATTGCTTTATATTCGACATTACAGAATAAATAATCACTGATCAAAAAAGCTCTATTCGAATTGGGAAAGTTAAAGTGAATTAATTCTAAACATGATAAGATGCATTCGTATTGAAATTCAATAATCAATCTTTCAAATTTATTGTAAAGTTCATTTTGTTTTGTTATCATGTGAAAATTAAAATCGAAACTATTCATTCAAAATACTTTTTAATTCACCGATATTTGACAGAAAGGAAATAAAAGCATTGCCAAGCTTTTGTTTCCATGCTAGTGATTATTTGTGAGTTGGAATGAAAATTTGATGAAAATTATCGATTATCATTTACGCATGGTGGAAAATAACGAGTTTCAAGTTTTTTTTTTGCACAAGGTATGAAAAAATTGCTTCACTTACAATTTTGTTTCGCTTTCTCAGATTTTAAAATAAATTTGATTTTCATATTTGTATACAGACATCGTTGAAATCAAAACATAAAGTTTTCCAACATTTCACAAATATCAAAAAAATGACCCATTTTTATTGTGCATTTTGATGCAAAAAAGTTAATCGAAAATGCACAATTTTTCAATAAAAATGCCTGAAGTTAAATATTTTTCCACACGTGATAATAAAACAAAAGGAACTTTTCAAAAAAATTCAGACATCTTGGTAATTCTTTTTGAAAAGTCACAAATGCAAAATTTTCAAATAAATCAAAATTTTCATATTTTGTTCAAAATTTCGTTTCTACTTACGAATCTTCTTTAGAACGAGTGAAATAGCATTATGCTTAAATAGATTCCATATTAGTGAAGTTTGGTGTATGCCAACGAAAACTTGAGCCAAAAATGAAATTTATGATTTCTTTGAAAATTATTCATTTGCGACTTTTTAATAAGAATTACCCATCTGTTTATTGAGATTTTTGTGAAATATTGTTGATGTCAAAATTTTGTTCATTGCCATATTTCAAGGGTAATTATTATTTGATTCATTCATAAATATATGTTTCAGTTCAAAAGATAGACAGAAAAACTTTCTGAAACTGCAATCAACAATGTGATAATCATCCAAATAAATTTTGATTTTCATTCGTTTATTGTGCAATTTCAAATACTAAACAATTCCAAACAATGCAAACATTTTATTTTGAATTGATACGAATTTTTTTAAAATCAAAAAAAAAAAATAAATAAATAAACAAAAACAAAAACAAAAACAATAACAAAAACAAAACAAAACAAAACAAAACAAAACAAAACAAAACAAAACAAAACAAAACAAAACAAAACAAAACAAAACAAAACAAAACAAAACAAAACAAAACAAAACAAAACAAAACAAAACAAAACAAAACAAAACAAAAATAATATTTAAATAGAATTAAATAATGAAATGGAACTCAGAAAGACACAAATACTCAGCAACAAAACTTTTTATTCCAAAAAATATACTTCAAAGTCTTTGATAATACAAAATGCAACAAAAAAGTCGTATTATTTCAAACACGATACAAAACAAAACCATGATCAAAGGCAATCCAAAGGAAATAATTATGGTATATATATCAAAAAGAAATTGCTTTTTCAAGCAATGACAAATTTGCCCGAAGAACAAAACAAAGACAAAGGAGAAACGGAAAGTTCTTCAAAGCAGTTGCTTCCAAAGAACATACCAACAATTCTATTAGATCCAGAAGCACTCGAAAAGAGATTGGAGCAGGAATTGGTAAAAACAAAACGATGCTCAGGTTTTTTTATAAAAATTTGACTTTTTTTTTAAAAAGTAACAATCAAATTGTATTCGAACAATAATATTAATTAAGAAATTACTGTTGCTGAACAACTTGAAAACGTTATAAATGTTGCACTGTTTAATGTGAATGACACACTCCCTCAAATTCCTCTTCGATCTTGGCACGTTTTAATGTTATTTCTTCACAAGATTTTTTCTTATTTTAAAAGGATTCAGTTTGCTATTTTTTTTCTTTGGATTTTGAAATCGGACTAAATAAACTTATTTTTCAATTTAAAGCACTTTTTCGAAAAGTAATTGGAATAAAATTCAACCAATGCTTCATGTTTTCGTCACATTCGTTGCGGATGTATTTCTTATCGATCCGTTTATCCCTCATTGCGCTCGAGCTCTCGCTGCATCAATTTCAATAAAAGCCAGACCTTATACACAAGACTGCGAAAGTGGCTCAACTCCATATCTCTCTCCATCAATGATGGACGCTGTTTTACACAATAAAAAAACCATTTGCGCAGGTCAACATCAAATGGATGCTCTTGCATATTTTTTTGAAAAAGGGGTTTTATCGTTATGTTGCAGAATATTAAAGAATGCAAAGAACTATTTTCACCCAGAAAAATTGGCTCCTGGAGAGTCTATGATACATGATTTTCATTGCTTTTTAAAAATTCCAGCAAGAATGTGTTATCTTTTAAATAAAGAATGTTACAATACGAATATACGAATGGATGATCTGGACGGAGCGAGCGAGTTTCTTCTCAGCTTCGACTTTGATGCGCACAGCAAGCTGTCTGGAAGCGCAACAAGTAGTTGGAGGAGAGGCTACAATTTCCAATCAAGCGAGCACAAAGGCGGAGAGAAGAAGCAGGTCATGCGATGCATATCACGAATGGAGATTATTTCGCACAAAAGCGCATGGTGGAGCAACAGCGAGACATATGCACGTATCGAGATGGTTACTTTTGGAGTGGCTGTTCGTCTTATCAGATGCACATCTCTTGAAAAGCGTCTGGAAGGCATTCGAATTCTACGTCTATTTGGGTCAAGCACATCTTATTCCGCACTCGAAACTCTTTCACTGTGCAGAAGGTCCAACTCCGCATTCTTTGATAGATATTCAAAGCTGATTAAAGGAGATGCAATGAATATATGTGAAACAGGAAAAGGAAAAAAGGAAGAGAAAGACAGTAAAAGCTCCAAAAATGAGGAATCAACAGTTCAAGCTCCAGAAAGCAAAACTGCAAAAGAAGTGAGCATGTTACCTGATGCCAGCGAACCAGACAAGTCTTCTTCAACTCCGTCTTCAGCAGCTGATTCGTCTGATGCTCCAAAAAAGGAGATGACTGAGAAAGAAAAAAAGCTGAATGAGAAGTTGGAGTCTGCTTCTGCATTCGTAGCGCGCAACAAAGGCAACTTCTACATGGCGTCCAATGAAGAAGCGTCCTGGGAAACTCGGAATGAAATGCCTGGCAGTTCTGTAAAGTACTCGACGACTGCAACAACTCCAGCGCTGCTGTCAAAGCTGATGGAGTCAGAGCATCTGTTTGAGACGCTGCTGGGCGTTGGCGCCCATTTGGAGGTGATGAGCCAAGGGCAGCACATTGTGACATATCTGATGAAGTGCCATGCGCTGAGCGACGGGCAGATGGAGTGGCTGTGGCGGATCAGCGGGCTGCACCAGGGAAGAGCAGAGACGCTGATGAACAGCATGATGGTGGACATCGCAGCAGCTGTTGGGAAGAGAGGGCTGCATGTTCTTTCATGGATCGTCCTCACGAGAAGAAGAGGAGGTGAAATGGCTTCGAAGAAAGAGGAGGAATGCGATTCTAGTGATGAAAATGATGAAATAAGGCATAATGCAATGGAAGTGTCAAGCAATGAAACTTCTCCTTCTTCTGAAGATGTGTTGTCATCCTCATCATCTTCTTCAAGTGAAGCATCAGCTGTGACTTCTGCTTCATCGTCATCTTCGTCATCTTCATCGTCATCAACATCTATCAACTCATCTCAAAGGAAGCAACGCACCTATAGCCTTAAAGACTTCAAGCGCATTTCCAGTCCTCTACCTTTTTCACCAGTTTCAGATCTTCAAGAACAGCCATCGTCTTCTGCAGATGAGCCGTCTTCATCAGAATCAAAGCCATTTCCACAATCCTTTGCTGATGATGTAGAGACATCTGCTTTTTCTTCATCTTCTTTACAAGACACCACATCAACCTCTCTTCAGCCTTACTCTCTTCCAAATGACTTCATTCTACCGAGCCCTCTCGTTCCACACGTGGCTGTTCCATTGAATGAGCACATTCTCTCGATCATTCTGACCATTCTGTCAAGAGCAGAACGCGAGAACAACCGAGATGTAGCAGACACACTCTTCCTCTTTGTTCTTTCACTTCTGATCGACAAAGATCAGCGCATTGAGCTCAGCAGAACGAACAAATCATTGTCAGAAAGCGAAAAGGAGTCAACTTCATCAACTTCATCAACTTCATCAACTTCATCTTCATCCCCTTCAACTTCAGAATCAACTGATTCATCGTCTGACATTTCATCATCAGACACAGTTCGTCCGTCCTCTTCGTCTTCATCATCATCTTCTTCTTCCAACAAATACATCACATCTGCCCCTCAGCAGCGCATTTCACAGGAATTATACGACTTTGTGCTCAATCGGCTGTGCAGCTTCTGCCAGCAGATTCTGAATGAGAGCACAGCCGAAGACTACGGCGTGTTCCTGTGCAAACACCTCGAGGCACACAATTCTGTCGGATTGGCATCGCTCCTACTGACAAAGATTGAGCACTCGTACATGACATACAACACAATCCGGACAGAAAAGATTTGGAAGGAGAAGAAGACAAAGACAGAAACTGCCACAACAGGGGCAGAGTTTCTGATGGCGATGAGCCAGTCGGGGATGGCAGGGAAGTGGGTGATTGAAGGACTTGTGGAGTACAAGAGAGAGATGAAGAGGACTATTGCAGAGAGCATTGCGAGGGATGAGAGGATTAAGAGATGGAGAGAAGGAGAACTTGGAAAGGAGAAAGAAAAGACAAAAACACAATGTGAATGCAAAGCTGCAAATAGAAATGAAAAAAACAATGAAAACGACTCAAGTTCAACGTCACCATTTTGGGGAGTGTTTGAGAGGCAGTTGATTACACCTATTCCTTCGAAGGAAGCGAGCAACATCGAGCAAAGCAGAAAGTTGTTCGAAGAAGACAAAGCCAAAATGAAGGAGATAGAGAACACACTCAGCATTGAGCTTGGCTTGCCTGCTGATTCGCCAATTGAAGTTGCTTTATCGGCTTCTTCTGAGTCTTCAGTTTCATCTACTCCTGCACCACTTGTTTCTGAGGATGATATTTTCACTCCGGCGACAGTTCTTCCACCGCCCAGCTCTTCCTTCATCGACAACTACCGCTTCTCTTCAATGCCCCATCTGCGCTTTGTCACAACAAGCATCGACTTCATTCTGAAGCTGATGTCATCGAAGGCTGCTCTGCTGTCGCTTAAGGACCTCTTTCTGCTGTGGGACACAGTTGTGGCAGGGGCTGTGACGCGGGCTGAGCTCGAAAAAGGAGCCAACCTCTTCCGGCAGATTGCGAAAGACGGCAACGGAATTTCTGATGAGATCAAAGACTGCTACTGGAAGCTCTGGCGGAGGAAGTTTTTGGTAAGGTGTGTGATGCCGCGAAGAGACGTGGAAGAGCGAGCTGCTCTGAGGAATGCGTGGAACGAGCGGATGGGAGCGCTGATTGAGGAGAAGAAGAAGAGAATGGCTGCAGAGGAAGACGAAATAAAATCGAGTGAGATTCAAAGAGAGATCGCTGAGTTGGAAAGCAAAGTGCTGACACTTGTGAAGAAGACAGAGAAAGAGCAGAATGCTGTGTTTGTTGAAGGAAGCGGGGAAGTGCCAGATGTTCCACTATCTTCCTTGTTTATGACGCCTTTGGAGTTCCAGCTGTTCCACGACGGATTCATCGCACTGAACAAAAGCGAAGGAAATATCGTTGCAAACACACGTAGTTCTCACTTTGAGGTCAGAACAAGAAAGTTGTATGCCTCACTGAGTTTGTGGGACATTGCAATAAACAATGGCGGAATGGCAGACTGGAGAAAAGTTGAATGGGAAAGATTGTGCAGAAAGAAGGAGAAGGAGAGAGAAAGAGAAAGGAGAAAGAGAGAAAAAGAAGAATTGAAGAATTGTGCAATGGGAGATGAAGCAGCATTTGAAGAAGAAGAGGATGAAGAGGATGAAGACGACAAAGATGATGAACTGTCACCCGAGCAACAAAGATGGGTAGAACAGTTCTTGAATCATTACATTAGTGATGTTTCATATGAAGAGCAATCTCAGCCTTATTCATCGTTTGTTCATCACTCAACTTCTCCTCCTCCAAAGGCAGCAACACCAAACACATCTGCCTCAGTAGGCTCTTTGCAGTCTTCTCCATCTGCTTCTCGCCATTCAACTTCTCCCTTTTCATCTCAGCAGGCATCTACTTCGACATATCGCTCGCCTTTCTATTCGTCCTTCTTCTCACTCTCTTCTCAACTGGAGTCTGACTGGAACACATCTGAGTCTGTTGGGAAGAAAGCACGAGAGCTGATCGTTTCTCTCTTCCACCCAACTTCTGCTGTTGGTTGCGATGACTCATTTTGGAGGCGTTTGTCAATCAATAGACTCACAAGCATTGTGCAAGAGTATGTGACTGCTGCGGAAGAGGCCAAAAAAAGGAAGGAGATGAAAAAGAGAGAAAGAGAAGAGAAGAGAGGAATGAGAAAGGAAGGAGAATCAAATGCAATCTGTGAATGCACATCTTCATCTGAATCAGGTGAGCATTTGCATTCATCATCATCAATTCCTGCATCATTTGGATTTCCTCTTTCCTTCCTTTTGTGCCGAGCAGAAAATGCTGTGAAGATGCTCCTCTCCTTCATCGACGACTACGATCTCTCTCTTCCTCCTTCCTTACGCTCAGTTCGCTCAGCCAGCTGCCATGGGCCGTTGCGTACTGTCACTCCAGTCATCGCTGTCCCGTCATTAGGAAACATCACTCCATCTCTTGTCTTCACTGAGCGTGACTGTCCACAGGCTGTGCGTGCTGCTGTGGCTGCTGCACTGAATCTGCCAGACGCCACGCACGTCAGACTGTCTGTGAATGACAAGCCAATCACAGACAGAATCGAGTTCTTGGCAAAGTTAGACATCAGAGATGGGACAAAGATTGCAGCAAGAAGGCAGATTCCATTTAAAGCTGAAGTGTGGAGCAGCAAAAATGGCAAAGAAACCGGAAAGGATGAGAAAAACAAAAACAGCAGTAAAGAAACATCAGCAGCGAATGCAGAAGGAAAAGTTGAGGAAAAGAAACCTCTTGTTGAAGTTATCAATACCACTTCTGATAGAGGCACATGCACTGATCCAATGTGTTCTCCATCTGATTCATTTTCTGCGATGAATCTTCCTCTTTCTGCACATCCAGCTGCCATTTTGAGTGCATCTGGCATGCACGACTTGTTCTTCAAGGCGATGAGCCTATCTTCTTCTCAGTCATCTTCACCATCTTCTGCTTCATCCTCAAATGAAATCCTTTCATTGAAGGACAACTGCAGTCGTCTTTTGCAGCTTCTGCCTTCTTCATTCACTTTGAAGAAGGAGATTGCATGTTGCGACTCCAAAATCGAGTGGAAGGAGGTGTTTGGAGTGGGAGATCGCTTCAAAATGATATATGCGATGAGGCTTGTTGAAGGCTTAGCTCAAAAGACTCAACAGTGTGTGAGTGAAACAGAACAAAAAATGAAAGAGCTGATGGAAGCAATGAAGAAAGATGGGAAGATAAATGCATCTCAAGTTGCATTGATGGAGGAAAGTGCAAATAAAATGGATGGTTGTGAGGATGTTGGAGTTGACAGTTCTGTTGACGTTCAAATGGCAAGCGCTTCTTCATCTTCATCAACCAGCAAAGAGGAAGATGACCTATGGGAAGACTTCATGCAGCCAACAAAAGTTGGAAAGAGTTCTGAGAATGAATCAGAACAAAAGAATGAAGTTCGAACTACAGAAAGAGTGAATCTGAAGGATTGGAGATATCGCTTCATTGTGTCTGGCGGGTTGAACACTTTAGTCAATCTCTTTGTGATGACTGCAATGAATCCATCTGATTCATCAGAAGCAGCTTCGTCCAATTCTTTCTCTTCATCTTCATTCTTCCCTGTGATTTCTGTTCTTTCTTCATTCTTTTCTCAGGGAGAAGAAAATGATGCCAACAAAGACAAAGCTAAATTAGCACTTGCAGATTCTTCTTTCCAGCTGTCTGCCTCTCCAACTCCATCTCTTTGGGCGAACGTGTTTCAGTTTGCGCTGTCATCAATTGATGTTTCTGTTTCTTTTTGCTCTCTTCCTTATTCTGCATTTGGTTCTCACAACGACTCAAGCATTGTTCCTCAAAACGAAGGGCAGTTCAAATTAGACCAAACATCGTCAAGAATACTTTACTTCTTCTTGACTCTGCTGCAGCTGGCTATCTACACTTGCACAGATCTGCTTCTTCCACTTCCATTTTCTGTGCAAAAGAAGTCTTCTGCTTTGTCTGATGGTCATTCATCACATGAAAGCAATGAAAATGACCAGCCTTTCTCTTTGGCATCGCAGACACATCATAACAAAGAGACTGAAAGTAGCACTTCGACAGAAATATTATTGTGTGTTGAACCAAATGGAACAAGAACATCATCTTTTCTGTATAATCTTCTTTGCCTGCCAGAAGAAGAATTCCAAAAAACTGTAACAGAAAAAGACTACATTAGAAAGCAAATGCAACAGCTGAATAAAGATTTATTGGAGAAACAAGATAATTGCGAAGTAGATGAAACCAATAACAAATGTGAAGGTCACACACGTGCCATAACAATTGATGATGTGATTGCGTTGGATCAGAAAAGAGATCGTTCAAATGCATCTGCTTCATCCTCATCGTCTTCACAGTCGTTACATTTGCTCTTTCGTCTTCTTCTTTCCATCGCCTCTACTTTTTCTTCTCTCATTCAGCCTCTTTTGTGCTCTCCGTCGTTCCATCCATTCCTCTTTGCAATGATCTTCTGCACCCCAACATCAGACGCCAATCCCCACGTAGCTGAGTTTATTAAAGGAATTGCTGAACTTCTTCCATTTTCTGAGGAGAATGTTGCTTCTGCATTGCAATCAGCCGAGTCAGATTCATCATCAGCCTCATCCTCCTCATCTTCTCTCTCTGCATCATCACAGATCAACACTTGCAATGTTTTGTCTAAAAATAACATGGAAGAAGACAATGCTCATCTTAACCCATCGCTTTCAATGCTCGAAGCACCACTTCGATCGCATCAGCATCTGCGTCTATCTTTACTCTCTTTTCTGCCATATTCAGAATTCTTTGGGGAAAAAGCTCGATTTTACTTTCACATTCTGTCTTCGATGTTTGAGACAGCTACGCAAAGAGAAGAGATGCACTTCCATCGGAATGCAATCGAGTCTATCATCGGAATACACAACACACACAACACAAAAGAAGACGAAGAATCGAAGAAATGCTGCGATGACTGTTTATCAGAATCGTCGCATTCTTCATTCTCTCCTCTTCTTCCATTCAGCAAATCTCCTCTGTTCACATTGACTCGTCTATCGCTTGTTGTTACTCGGCTGATCCAGTCACACGACTGCAGCGAGGCATTCGGGAAGACAGCTATCGAAGAAGACACGTATTATTCTGGGCTTGTCAGCTTTCTCAGCACAATCGTTGTGCAGATAGGAGAGATCCAATACTACTTCCATCTGCTCAATAAGCTGAGACTGCTGAAAGCCGAACTGCTGGCTGGGCAGCAGATGAAGGAGGAGAAGATAAAAGAACTGAAGAAGAGAATTTTAGGAGATGAATCACTTTCTGTTGGGCACAATCTCAATGAAAATGTTGTTGTTGCTTCGCTGACTGATCCAGACGATGAGAAAGAGCTGCAGGTGCTGTCTGCTCCACACAGAGAGGAGATTATTTCTGCTGTGTGCAAAATGATTGAACAGAGTCTAAACTTTTCCGATGAAGATACCGTTTCCGGCAAACTTCCTCATCCATTGCCGCACAACTTTATCATCACCAAATTGGGAATTGAAGAACCGTTTGAGATTCTTCCTTTTGTGTTCCATTCGATGCTGATGGACATCACAGAAACAGATGTGATTGATAATTCCTGGCTGTCACCCGCATTACACTTGTCAAGAGATGATGTATTGAGGCTCCTGAAATTAAGAGAAGAAGAGGCAAAACTGAAGAAGAGAGAAAACGAAATGAAGTTCACAAATGATATGGAAGATGAAATGAAAGTGATACAAGATTTGACGGATTTCCACCCACATGCAGATGATGCCGAAAATAAGAACAGCTCTAACAACTCATCAGAATCTAGCACATCTCAGACAACAATGAAGAAACCTCCAAATGTTGTCTCAGCTAAATGCCCGCTCTGCAAACATCGCAACACCCGAAAAGAAGCATTCATTCTTCTTTCTGTGTTGTGCAGATATTCTGCAGCTAACCGTCGGAGATTGATGGAGCTGTATGACGAGCACTTTTTAGCAAAGCATTTGCCTTCACAGAAACCTGCAGATTTGCTCAAGGTTACTCCATCTGTCAATCTTCATAGCCATCATTTGTATCTCAGCCAGCTCTTACGCTCTCCTTCATTCATCCACACATTCAATTATGCTCCTTCTCTTTTCACAGAATCACGTGTTGCAACTGGCTATGCAGGACTAGTCAATCCACGAAATGTGTGCTATATGCTTTCCTTCCTACAGCAGTTGTATATGCACCTTCCATTCAGATACACCGTTCTTGCTTATCCAACACAGACTGATATGCTGATTGCAAAGAAAGGGCTGTCATTTGAAGAGGCACAAGACTTTCTGACTTTGAGAGAGCAGAAGTTTGCAATGAAAGTGGAGAGAGAGAAAAGAAGAGAAGCAGCCAAGCAGGAAAGAAGGAAGAAGGAAAAAGAAAGGAAGGATAAAGCAGAAAAGAGAGCAAAACGAAGGGAAGCAAAAGCTGCAATGGGACAAACATCATCAACATCATCATCTTCTTCTTCCTCCTCCTCAACGAGTGTGCTTATTGTTAAAAGCGATCCCGAAAGAGAAGCAAGAGCCAAGCAGCGCGAGCAAAGGAGGCGCAAGCGAATTCGGGAGCAGTCAGATGCAGCGACATGGGAATATCTGCGCGATCTGTTTGCGAAGATGCAGGAGACGGCTCGTCCGTCTGTGGACACGCGAGATTTCCTGCTGCATTACAAACAGAGAGGCGGGATGGAAGTGGTGAATGTGTGCGAGCAGATGGATGTGGAAGAGTTTCTGGGCCAGTTCTTCGACAAGCTGGAGTCGTATTTGTCTGTGCAGCAGCTGCCAAACGTAGTGCAAGTGTTCTTCGGAGGGCAATTCACCCACCAGTTCATCTGCGAGAGAGGCCACGTGAGCGAAAGAGAAGAGCCGTTCTTTGTTCTGAGCTGCGATGTGAAGCAGAAGAAGTCGCTGGAAGAGTCGCTTCGCCTTCTTGTCGAAGGAGAAACACTCGACGGAGACAACAAGTACAAATGCGAGCAATGCGGAGAGGCTGTCAAGGCTGTGAAGAGAATGGTCATCTCATCACTGCCAAACACGCTGTTTGTGCACTTGAAGCGTCTGGACTTCAACTACCAGGAGATGATAAGAGTGAAGATAAACGACAAGTTCGCTTTCCCGTTGAAAGATCTGAACATGGCGCCTTACTCAAAGGAGACATTCTCAAAACGAGAATCAGCAATTCAGAAGGACAAGCTATTTGCTTTTGTGCAACAGAAATTGGCAGATCAAGAAAAAGACGGAGAGGGAAGTGCAGAAGGAGGAGAGGAGAAAGAGAAAGAAAGAGATCCTCAGGATCAAGATGCCAAGCAGTTGCAACCTTCCCCTTCTCCTTCACCTTCTACAATGACATCATCATCATCTTCTTCTTCTTCTTCACGGGACTCATCATATTATACATACAATCTGGCTGGTGTAGTTGTGCATCGTGGCACAGCAGAGGCAGGCCATTACTATTCATTCATTCAGGAGAGGCAATCTCCATTCAAGTGGTTGTGCTTCAACGATTCGCATGTTGGGCCATTTGACCCAGCAGACATTGCAGATAACTGCTTTGGTGGAGAGGAGCTGTTTTCAGGTGGAATGAGCTTTTGGCATTATGGAAGCACGTTTGAGAAGGATGCCTCGGCTTATCTTCTTGTCTATGAGAGAGTGAATCCACTTGACGAATGGAAGAAGCAGTCACCAGCCAGCAGCGAGGAAGAAGAGGCGAAGGAGAAAGAAGAAACAGATGCAAATGACTCAGCTGAGAGAGAAAGAGAGATGGAGAGAAAGCGAGAAATGGAAGAGAAAGAAAGAGTTCTGCAGAGAACTGCAGAGGTCATAGAAGCAAAAGAACAAGCAAAGAACATCCAAAAGCAAACCGAAGAAAGCGTCACTGATTCGGTTGATACTCATCTTGATTCAACACCAATATCTTCTGTGCCTTTTGGACCTGCCAAGCCTCCAATTACCATTGCTCCTCCTGTTGATTTGTCAGATTCCAGCAAAAAAGATTCATCGAATGAAGGCGCTGCAGATGCAGAACATTCTGAACCTTCAAAGTCATTGCTTGAAACGCCAAAGCGACCAACTCCATTGAACTTATCTTTGGATGCTTATTCCTCTTCTTCTGGCCAATCATCAGATGCTGCTAAAGAAGAGAGTGGAGCAGGCAGCGGAGCATCAGAAAACTTCACTGGCGATGCATATGGCATTGGTGGAAGCACAAGCTCTGATAACGACTTCAGCTGGATAGACGAAATGGCTGGCTTTGGTGACGATGGAGACATGGATCCTGAGCTGTTGATGGCGCTTCGGCTGAGTATGCAAGATCAGCAGGCAAACGAATATTCTTCAGGAACAGCAACAAGCGAAGAAGCAGATGCAAAGGAGGAAAGCGAGGATGATGAAGAAGAAGAGCCGCTGGAGGAGATTCCGGAATCAGAACTGACGGAAGACTCGGAAGATCCGATTACGGAAGAGGATCAAGAGAAGAATGAAGCTGAAAAGGAGAAAGAGAAGGAGAAGGAGAAAGAAGACAAAGAAGAGAAAAAAGAAAGCGAATATTCAAAGAAGCTTATGGAATATCTCCCTTACTTTTCTTTGACTCATCCTTCGCTTTCTACAGCTGAGGCACGGCGATTGATTCCAGCACACATTCTGCAGTCCATTGAGACTGACAACAACAATCTTTTCCGCGAGGCTCACTTCCTTTCGCTTTCGTATGCAAACGCCTTCCACGACGCATTTGTGGCGATGAACAGCGAAGATGTGAAGGTCTGCAGCGAACTGCTGAGGCGAAGAGAAGACTGGCGAAGGAGAAAAAGCGAGTGGGAAAATCTGCGCATGCAGAGCCAGCTGAATGAGCTGGTTGAGATGGGGCAGATGGAGGAGAAAGGAGGAGAAGGAAAAGGAGAAGGAAATGAGGGAAATGCAACAAAGCTCAGCAAAGAAAGCAATGAAAAGAAACAACTTAATGCCGTTCGAAAAGAATTGATAGCAAAGGAAGAGGAAGAATTGAAACGCATCGAAGAGGAACTTTCAAAGGAAGAAAGCCAATTGGAGAAGAAGTGGAGTTCGTTGAATTGGGCAGAATTTAACTTGAGCAAACTTCCTGCTCTTTCAACTTCTGCAGACTCCTCAACCGCTTCATCATCTGAGAGTCAAACTCAAAGCACTCAAAAGGTAAGTGAAGAGACAGTTGACTCAAAACTTTCATCTTCTAAAGATTCCTTGTGTTCAGATGACTTCTTTGTCACATGGCTTCTGTTTTTGCTGCGTGTCCATTCGCACGCAAAGGCCAAGCCGCGTTTTGTGGAGTGGATGAAAGAGATCGAAGGCGTCCTTACGCGCCACCCGTCAGTCGCAAATAGCTTCCTCAAAGTGCTTGTTGATGAGCTGAGCGAAGAGAAGAGGAGGAAAACAGCAAATGCTGAGCTGAAAGAGGAAGAGAAGAAGAAGCTCTGCGGAGCTTCAGCTTCGTCGTCTGCTGCTGCCATTTTGATGCCAGCGTCTGAAGAGGATCCGCCATCGCTGCTGACTCAGTTCTTCTTTGAGTGCAGCGATCTCGCAATGCGGACAAGTTTCTGTCGTCTTCTTCTTTGTGCTCTTTCTACAATCTTCCCGAAGGCTGTGAAGGAGGAAGAAGCCAAACGGCGCATTGCAGAATACAACGATGCATTGAAAAAGGCAGAGAAGAAGAAAGAATTGCAGTCACTTGCTGAATCAATGACAGAGGAAGAGAAAGAGCAAAGATGTGTTGAGGCAAGGCTCCATATTCACTTCCAGCTGAAACCAGAGGATCTCGAATTCGCACAAGAGAATCCGAATTCCCCTTATCCATACACCGAAGCAAGCAAGAGAGAGGCACTGTGCAAAGAAATGGGCATCTCTCTCACTCAGCTGAAGGAATATTTTGTGAATGCAAAAGCGAAAGCTAAAGAAATTGAAGATCGAAAGTTTGACGAAGAATATGAATCCGTTCCAACAGTTTATGTTGCAAAGAAGGAAAAAAGCTTTCATTCTATTTCATTTGATGAGGGTATATCTCCTTCAACTAGTGTCATATTCGATAAGTTCAACAAGTCCCACTCTTTCCTTTCAGTTCCTTCTCCAAGCACTCCAAGCACTCTTTCATTTATCTCCCACTTTATTCTCATTCTTCTCGATTTCCTGCCGCGCCAACAGGGCAGCGCCGACAAGTTTGTTCCTCTCTTCCTTCTTTTCAAGGACTTTGCGCTGATCTCGCCGTATGCAGCAGGCATTCTCGTGTCCCACCACTTCTCTCAGCGGATGTCTGACTTTGTGTTAGGCACAGAATCGTTTTATCCATGGAACAAACACAAACTGGAATCTAAGCTTTCTTCTGCTGCATCTTCGTCCTCTTCTTCTTCCTTCTCAAAGTTCTCTCTTTCATTCTCAGAGACAACTCTATCGCACGTGATGTTTGTGGTAATGGAGGCGATTGCTGCTGTCTGCTGCTCTGCCTCTGTTGGGATGCCTGAATACTGGCAGACGCGGCTGGTGTCGCTGGCTGAGCATCACGCAGGTGCTCTGGGCATTCCCACAATCAACCAGCCGTATCAGCTGCCTCCTCCTTCTTTCGAAAGATTGTACTCCCCAACAAACATGCCTAAGGAAGATCCAAAACTGCCTCGCCTTCCGCTTCTGCACCCGTATTCGCTATTCGCATTGGATAAGCTGCCTGCAATCATTCTGGATGTTGCTTCTCCTGCTCGTCTGCTGTCTTCTGCTATTGCATGCTCCTGCAGACGCTATCCGAACGAGATGTTCAACTGGGGCAATTTCTTTGTCTATCTGATGAACAAAGCTGAAAAGCCAAAATTGTTTGTGGCTGTGTTCTTCGACCTGCTGATGACGCCTTGCACACGGCCTTATTATGCGAATGATAATGAGTTTGAGAGAGAAGAGGAAGAATGGGACAGAGAAAAAGAAGGAGTTGAGATAAGCCAAAAAGAAGAGGAAGATATATATCCAGCCGGAGTATTCGAAGAGAAATTGTGGAAATGGTGGAAAAGCTATGGAAAAATTGGTGAAGATGATTCTGAATCTTCCAGTGAGCATAAACTGAGCAAACTGATGAAGCAGCTTGAAGTGGATAATCTGAGTGAATGCAGCATCAATAAAGAAGGAGAGATTAAAAGCACAGCGGCTGTTGAAGAAGACGATGATTCAATTGAGCAAAAATTGCTTTTGTTGCGTCTCGAATCAATCACAGAAACGCTTAATTCTTCATCATCAGCTTCAGAATCTTCAGCGTCTTCTTCCTCAATTGCATCTACGATCGGCATCGCAATGAGCAAGAAAGACGAAGACATTGACCCTTCAATCGACTTGCCCGAAGAACCAGCTGCTTCTCTTTCGTCTCTCTTCACAAGGCGCCTGATTTCTCTGCAGACACGTGTGGCGCACTTCTATCCAATTCTATTTGTCCTCGACGCGTTCTTGACGGTTATAATGAAAGATGTCTGGAATGGACTCAAGACTCATCCACTATTTGCATTTGCCGCTTTGTGCAGACAAAACAGCACATTTGCACATTTCATCGCAGGAGGATGCAACAGAATCAAGCAATCAGACAACAATGAACAGCAAGCAGAACATACTGTCATGCAAATAGAAGGAGACAAAACAAAAGAAGAAACAGAAAAAGCGAATGAATCGAAAACTGAGGAAAATGCAGAGACAAAAGCTAAAGAGGAGCAAAGCACAAAAGTTGGCAAGAATTCAAATGATTCACAAACTGTTTCATTGGGAATGAATATTCTATCAGAACTTGTGAAAGGCACATACAGCAAAATGACTTATCCACTTAGGGAAGCCATTTCGAGAGCACTTCGTGTGGCTATGCTGGAAGATAATGGCGCAGAGAGAGAAGATGATGTTATGTTCTTTGTGAACAAGAAGAAGAAGGAAGTGAAAGAGAAACACAGAAGAATGAGAAAAGAGAAGGGAGCAGCAATGCAAGAGCACTTGAGTTCTGTTTCTTCATTGCCAAAAGATTTGAAAGGCAAATACGGAGTGAGGACAACCGAAGTGTTGCCAACGGTCTCAGAATTGCTGAAGAACTGGTCTTCGAAGCTTCCGTTCCCAATGAAAAAATCATTTTTGCACACAACTCCTTTCTCATTTGCACCTTATCTGATTGACGACAGTACAGAAGAAGGAGACAAAGCAGCCTCAGCCAAAATGAAGTTGCCAATCGAGGCGTCTTCATCATCGACTTCGTGTCTGCCTTATTCAATGCTCGATGATCCAAATGCTCCAATAACAGCATCAAATAGCATGCTGAACACTACAACAGCACCATCTACCTTCACAGATTCCTTGCTCTCTTCCTCAGGCATTGCAATCCCCGTTTCATCGTTCGATTCCTCTATCTCATCTTCTTCTTGGTCATTCGCTCCGTCACATTTGTGCCGTGTTGAAGGCTTTGAGTATTTGTCCAATTCATTCCATGCATCTTTCTTCACTCTTCCTCGCATTCTGTCAAGACCATCTGTGTTGGTGCCTTATGTTTTGCCTTCAATAAAAGGCAATTCTGCCACAAAGTCCGGCACAGAATCGTTTGAGCCGTTCTCTCTTGTTCCCATCAACGATAGCACAACTTGTGGTTCTCTTCCACCGCCATCGTCAGACATTGCACATCTCGAATTTAAAGAGGTGGAGTGGAAGAAAGACGCATTGCCTGAATATGCGCGTCTCTCTCCAACCTTCCAAACTGAAGTCGATTTGAAGGAAGACATTGAAAAGGGAGTGCTTCTCTCTCTCTATCAAACACCAATGGATCTTCAGCCAACTGCTCAATACACATCTCCTCTTTCAACATTGCTCCACAACTCGCCTGATGTGAATCCAGGTGCTGAGAAGACTCTGGCTACACTTTGGCGCCAGCAGCATTGGGAGAATGAGGCGAAGGAAGGGATGAGTGAGGCTGATGTGCTGAAGAGAGAGATGAATGAAATGGAAATTTTAGAGACGACAAAGGTCACAGAGCCGCTTCCACTGCATCTTGATGTGAACCCTCATGTTGATTCTGACCTGGAGAAATATCCAATCTTTGAGCATTTGGCGCTGAATGTGTATTCTTGCCTGCTTTCACATTTGGACTCACGAAATGTTCTGAATGCAGATGATAAATCGAAGCTTGAAACACGCTTTTTGTACCACTCTGACAATGTTGAGACTGTCATTCGTCATCACTGGATTATGACATCATACCTCGCACTTCTTATGTGGTTTGCACGCGATGTTCCAGAAGAAGATCCAGCAGAAGATGTGATACTCAAGAAAGAGCAGATGTGGAATGATTATCTGACAGAATTCACAAATAATGATGCAAAGCCTCGACAAGAAACGACTGAAAAGTCTGCTGACAGTTCAGCCTCCACCTCGCATGCTTCTGTTTCTTCCTCGCAGCCCTCAAGATTTGTTGCAGTCTTCCCAACGTCACAGAAGCTGGATGACTTGTCTCTTGTTCTGTCATCTCCTCCTTCGTCACACGGCACAACTAAGCGAATGGGACTTCAAGCACTTGCCACACGGCTGCCTCTTCTTTTGGAGCTGCTGTGGAAAGTGTACAACACAGACAAGCTGTGCAATCTGAACTTTTTGGGTGTGATGCAACTGATGGACACAGTCATCGGAAGAGAAAGCAAATGCTGCGAATGGATCCTTCGCTCGTCTCCGCTGCCATTTAGCCGCTTTATGTTGGAGCATCTGCCTATCCTGCCATACTTTGCAGCTGATGTCAACCAGTTCTTGCTGTATTCTGATGAGATGTTCCAGACGTGTATGAGCTTCTTCTGTAATTTGTGTGTGTACTGGGTGCACAACAAGGAAAGGCTTCTTGCTGAAGAGCAGAAGCATTCAAAGGCTTCGAGTGATTCAGCTACTTCAAGTGCATCTGCACAAAGCACAAATAATAAGGGCAGTCATAAGATGAATGCATTTGAAAAAATAGTTATTCAGAATTACACGACATTCTGCTTTGGAAGGTTCTACGCGAATCCTTTCTCTTTCCCGCGCTCCGCTCCGATTTTCAACGCTTTTGCTCATTTTCTCATTGACGAGAATGTCGGTGCTGCTGAACGAGAAGAGATTGAAAGGGAACTCAGCCAGTCAACATCAACTAAGAACTCATCTGAAATTGCTTCTGATGAAAGCAAAGAAGAAAATAAAGAAGAGATTGCTTTGGCATCTTCATTTTCTTCATCTGTTAAGCTTGATGAACGTCAGAAGTTTTATGGAAAAGCCTCAACATACTTTGAATTCTTTATCGTCAAGCTATTCCACAAATTCCGTTCTGTTCGTTCTTTCACTCATTCATATTCCACTGCATATTTCATGATGGCAATGCTGACACAACACACACCTCGTCTTCTCCACCTGATGGCTACATCACACAACTCATTCGTTCAAATTCCTCCTTCTGAGATCAATCCAACATTTTCAATTACTCCAACGTTTTCTTCTTCTTTCTCTCCTTCATTTTCTTCTCTCCCGTTTCATCATTCTTCGCTTCTTCACGAAACAATATCGTGCAACGCAGCTGTTGATCGCATTCTTCGTCCATCTCGGTTGTTTGACAGTCCTTCGCTGAGAAGAAAAGTCGCTCTTGTTCTTCTGACTGAAAACCACTCCGGATTTGCGCATATGCTGAAGAATTTGACTGGAGAGAGCAGCGTGTACACACTCGCTTATGCGATGTGGGACGAAACATCTGTTCTTCACAGCGCTGTCTATGCAATGGACATAATTGAGCTGGTGGTGAAGGAGTGGGTGATGATGAAGAACGAGGTAAAAAGATTTGAATCGGAAGAAGAAAGGAAGAAGAAGAACCTTCAGTCACCAGAAGATGAGGAAGAGGAAGTGCCTTCGCTCTGTGCAGATAGCATTGTGCTGTTCAATGTGAGTGAAGGCAACAATGCAGTAATCAATTCAATAGATGTGACAACAGGCATTGAATTAGTCAACAAGATGGAGTATGAGACACTTCAGCTCATTTCAACGCTGTGCTTGCGAATGCTCAGCAGCATCTATCCGCTTCAGGTGAGGCTCCGCTGCTTGTCTGTGCTGTCGCTGCTTGTTGATCAGCACGACCCACTCGCAAGCGACATCATTGAAGCACTGGGTCAATACCTGATGGCGAAGTACAATGTCGACATCACGAAGGATGGATTTATTACTCAGCATTCAAAAGAAGGTACTGAATATGAACAGAATAAAAATAAGTCAAGTTGTAGCTCATCTTCTTCGAGCTCTGTTGATCACAGCAGCACTTCCAGTGGCGCCTTCACAAAGAATCCATTGTTTGATGGAAAGACAAACCAGACTGCGAATTCACGTTCGAATGCAAAAGGAATCCCTCACATAGGCCCATCCTCTTCTCGCACCTCTTCCTCATCTTTGAGTGCTTCTGAGACATACAAGCCACCTGCAGGAACAGAAGCTGCTGGAGATTTGAAGGAAGAAGATGATGAGCTTTCTGGCCTGAGAATGCAGGCAGCGATGGTTGCAGCATCAATTGTCGCAAGTGCAACAAGAAATTCAATGAATCAAGAATATCAGTCATCGCTTGCGCAGTCAATGATGAATCCCCAGGCAAACAGACCTCGTCCAATACCGCCTCCATCGGAACCTTCTTCTTATTCAAATTATTCTACACAATCTCAATCATCATCTCCATCTTCGGCTTCATCTTATTCGAATAAAGGAATTAACAGTACTGAAGAGGAACAAGAACTTAAAGAGCCACCAGATTTCCGCGCTCGCCCTGTGATTACTGATTCACTCTTTGAGCCACCAACTGACATCGAAGTTGGAAGTAAAAATGGTGAAAACGAAACTGAAAGTGCAAATGCTTCACCATCTGATTCAGTTCATCATCCAGAACGTGGCTTTGGCAGCCTGGCAGAAGTGCAAGAAAACGAGACAGGAGCAAACAGATCTGGAAGCACAGAAATGCGAATGGAGCAAAAGCAACAGCTTTTGGATGAGATGGGAATGGCAGATGTTGTTGGGACGGAGAAGCTAGTTTCAAAAGAGCAGAAGCCACAGAACAAAGTTAAAGACAATAAGAGCTCTTCATCTGCTGTTTCTTCATCGTCTGCTGAAGAGCAATTTGCAAGGATGTTGATTGGAGTCAAATTCTTCTCGTTGGAACTTTCCACACCACCTGATCTTATTCATACAACGATTTCGGTTCCAACTCATCATTTGGATCGTCTTATTCAAAATGCACAGAATAATCTTTTCCCCACATCATCATCAGCATCATCAGAATCATCTTCATTGGATTCTGCTCATTCAAAGGATGCGCTTTTGTGTGTTGACAACAATTATCTAAACACCATTCGATCTCTGTGCAAGCCTTCATATCTCCCATCCTCATTGCTTCCCTCTTTGGATCGTTCTTCCCGTTCACCGTTGGTTTCAACCTGCTTTTTGATCAGTCCTCAGACTCCGATCTGTTCAGCCCCGCAGTTTGTGCAGCGTGTGGGAAGTGTTTGCACATGCTCTGAAACAAAGAGATGTGTTCATCACACCACGTCCCCTCATTCTGCCTACGCCAATCGTTTGTTCTTCCCTCTGCTGCGAGAAGACTTCCCAGAGAGAAAACAGTCAACAAATGCAGCTGTTGTGCAGTCGCCTTCTTCGCTTGTTCCGTTCACTTCTCCTTTACCAGTCAACACAACGGAGCTGTCATTTGATTTGAGAATAATTGCCGCATTCGGCTTTTATGCGTCAGTTTTGTTGAACAAGACATTCGATAAGTGGAGGAATGAAGTGGACACAGCTGAGCGAGTGAGAGAATTTCTGTCTTCTGTCGATGAAAAACAAAAAGATGATTTGCAGATGCTTTCTGGTGAAAATTCTGCAAGTTCTACAAACAATCTTAGCGAAGGAAAAGCAAGCAAAGAAAAACATCTGTACAAAGTGTTGGATGAAAAAGAACAGGCTGCACTTTCAGCAGGAATAGGAGTACGAGAGCTTCTGCTTGTGCATTTGTATCAATTTGCATCTGATGCAGTGAAGCAGAAGATAAAAGAGGCATTTTTGAGAGACTCATCTGAATATTTGGCTACAAAAGAAGAATTCGAGCAAAGCAACAGCAAAGAAAGTGATTCAGAAAATGGCTCAGATGAAAGCGAAGAGACATACTTTGATGGAAGTGTGGATGCGTCCAAAGGATTTGATGATGAGGAGTATCAGCTCAAGATGGCAATCAAACAGTCGATGAAAGAAGAGAAAGAAAGAAACAGGAAGATAAAGAAAGAACAGAGTGAAAAGAATGCCATTTGGACTGGACTGCCCCAAAAGAAGATGTCATCGCGCCGATATGTTTTGAATGGCTTGTATGCTTCTTCTCAGCTGCTTCTGAGTTTGCTAGACAAACAGGAACAAAATGCTTCACAAACGGAAATTTCTCATCTTATTCCATTTGCAAGCAGCGTTGCAGACTCAACCGCCATGTTTCTTCTTGATTTGATGACTTACGAGAGAAAATTCGAAATTTTGGAGACTTTGAATATCTCAAAGTAGGAAAATGATAAAATTGTGAATGCTGTTAATTCTTGCTTTTGGAAGGAATTTGCTTTGGATTCCAAATTTATCTCCATTGAGAACATTTGAGATTTTGCCAAAACGAATTATTGTTATCTTATTTTTCTTAAAAATTATGCTTTTTTAATTTTTTTAATAAAATTATTTTATTGCTGTATTTTTCAAATTTTTTTTTTTGCTTTTTAAAATGTTGCGGAACTTTTTTATTGTTATTCAAAATTGATTTTCTATTTTGAACAAATTTCTCTCTAAATAATTGTTTGTTGCGTTCATTTATTTTTAAAACTTACGCAATCTATTTTATTTTTTTGAATTTTAATTATTTGAAAACAAGAAAGCTGATTATGAATGTGATAAAACTTAAAAAATAATCTGAAAGAATTTTCGATTTAATAAATACAGGGTGAGATCAATATTTGATAAATTTTCATTTAAAAAGACAGTATATGACCTCGAACGCAAAGCCCGATTCTCGTATGGCTTTCGTTATTTTTGATATTTCATTGATAATGATTTGTTCTCTTTAAAACACATATTTTATCAGAATGGGTACATTCTGTTGGAATTGACTGGGATGCACTCGATAAACCTGATTTTTATGCAGAATGTATCGCTAGATGCGCAACTTCAATGACAGATTTTAGAGATAGATATGTTTATCCAAAGAAGCGTCTTTTGTTTCTTTCACGTGTTGCCAGTTGTGGAGTCTCACTAAAAATGGCAACCTTCATTTCAAATGAGTTTTATAAAGCATCTGAATGTATGTGCTATTATTAGTATTTAAAATTTGAACTATTTTCTGGACTTTTAGCTGAGTTAAAATCAAGTGGCCTGCTTTCTGATAAAGGATATGAAGGTTTGTTAATAGTTTTGTAATTCACAGAAGACAATATTTAACTTTAATTTTGCACGATATATTTATAGAAGCTATAGCAAATGGAATGCAATACGATAAACAGCATCCATTGGCATTTTTGCCAAAGGAAAAAGCACAACCACAACCAATAAAGTTATCAGTAAGCCGAGTAACATCTGTTCCTGGCTCTGTTTCTGGTGCTCCTAAGCCTCGCGCCAATATTATTTCAATATCCGGATTATCCGTCAAAGAGAGAGCAAAGCTTTACGGAGCAACTGGACAAGTCCTAAAGCCAATCACTGGAACAAGAACTGGAGCACGTTGGGTGAAAAAGGACGGGAGATGGGTGCGCGTGATGAGCGGTAAGTTTCGCTCAATCGTTGCAATTGTTGGAGCAGGTACTGGAAGAGGATCTGGACAAGTTGTTGGTGTCGAACAAGGAGGAGCAGCAGGACGAGGTGTTGGAAGAGGAAGAGGAGCACCTACTCCTTTGAAAACAGAGCCAATTCAATATGAAGAAGTTGAAGATGATGACAGTCGCAGAGTGAAACGAACGATTCGTGTTGGTGCAGCCAGAGCAAGGCGAGGAGGAAGAATGGACAAAGGAAGGATCGAAATGTCTGAAAAGCAAAATGAAGAGGAGGAAATCGAACCTTCTGATAACATATTGAAGTTTGCAAGGAGAAGACCAAGATTGCGAAGGGGGCCTCAGCAAGGCTCTGCTGATTCATCTGCTTCTGCATCGGCAGCCGGAGGAGAAGCTGGTTTGAACGGAGATATATATGCAGATGAGGAACCAATATTTGAGCCAAAAGAAATAATACCCCCGCGACCCCCCACACCACCATCGCCTCCCCCAACGATTGTTGCACAGCCACTTCCACCAGAGATTGAAGCTGTGCTGAAAGCAGTCGAAGAAGCAGACAAGGCAACTGCATCGTCTTCATCTTCACCTTCTCTTTCTGCCTCTTCAGCCTCGCCAGTGCTTTCATCAGGCTCCTCCGCTTCTCCTTCTTTGTCTCCTTCCACTGGAGATGGATTGGTTTCACGTCGTATTGCCATCAACAACGGAAAGAAGATGCTGATGAGGAAAGAGGACGATCCCAAGCGGAGATTTCCTGGTCCAATGGGAAAATATGAAGGTGAATGGGGTGAGTATATCCCAGGAGAGGAGAAGCTGGCAGAAGGACAAGAAATCGATGTGACGATAAATGCACAATACAAACCAATGAAAGTGCTTGGATCGAAAGGAGGGACGATACTTCTGGAGAAGAATGAAGAAGCAGATGAAAAAGAACACTCAACACAGGCAAAGCTGATAAGACAAGGAGGTGTGCCAGATCATCCAGCACATTGGAGTGAATGTGCACCAGGTGATACAACAGCTGAGGAACGTGTGGTGACAATCAGCAAAGGAAGGAAAATGATCAAAAGGAAAGACGGCGACCCGAAGAAGAAGCCGTTTGGAGAAAAGGGAATATTTGAAGGAGAATATGGAGGGTACATCGTTGGAGAAGAGACAATGGAAGAAGGCAAAGATTACATTGTGTCCATTCCACGTGGATATGAAGAATGCGAACATGTCGGAGGAAAGAAGATGTTCCGCTTTCTTCCCACTCAAAAGAAGAGTGCCGGAGGTGAATCTCCTTCAGTCACACCATCTTCTGTCCCGTCTTCTCCATCTATCAAGTTGCCTTCAGCAGAAGAAATCCAAAAGGCAAAGGCGATGAAAGAAGAGCGCGAGAAGCTGCTGGAGAGGGAAAAGGAGAAAGCTGAAATGTTCAAGAAAAAGACGTCGGAGTACGAAACCAAAATGGAAGAGTACAAAAAGGAGGTCGAGAATGAAGAAAAGCGTTATGCTCAATACGAAGCAGAATTGGCGCAGTGGGAAGAGGAAGAAGAAGAGCGGAAGAGCAGATGGAGTGAATCAGCCCGCTCGTATCAGCATACTCCTCAGATGAAAGATGTTCCTCTGCCGTCACCGCCTGTGCTGAAGGAAGGAACAGCAGAAGAACGGATTGTTGTGATCAAAAACGGAGCAAAGATGCTGAAGCGCAAAGAAGATGATCCAAAGCGCAATGACCAAACACTGTCCCCCAATGAGAGAGAATTTGAGGGAGAATATTTGGACTTTATTGAGAAAGAGGACACGTTTGAAGAAGGCAAAGAGTATCCTGTTTTGCTCCCTGCACATTTGTCTTCTGAGCCTGCAGCTGGCGGAAAGACTGTTCTTCGCCCGAATCCGCTGGAAAAAGAGCGTTTGATGCGCTTTATGCAGGAATCCGAGCAGCATAAGCTGTTGATCTCGAGCCCCGAGCTCCAAAAAGCGCGACAGACGCAGATTTTGAAGCAGAGACAGAAGGAAATGCAGCTGGCGAGGCAGAAGATGCTGTATTCGTACTCTCCTTTGGTTCCGCTCACTCCGATGACGCCTCTCTCTCCTACAACGCCGAGAACACCATTTCCTGTTCCGTTTCCACCTACTCCAAGCACTCAGACAGAAACACGCACGATTTCTGTGGTGGGAGGAAAGAAGATGCTGAAAAGAAGGCTGAACGACGCGAAGCGAAGAGACACGAAGCTGTCAGCAGAAGAAAGAGAATACGAAGGAAAGATCACTGACTTCATATTCGGAGAAGACAAGTTCGAGGAAGGGAAGAGCTATCAGGTGACTGCCCCCAAATCGTCTTACAAAAAGACAGGACTCGATGGAAAGACTGTTGTTGTGTTTCGTCGGCCGCTGTGTGTTGTTGGGATGGAAGAAGAAGCAGCAAAGGGAGAGATGAAGCTGACAGATGCAGTCAACAAGAAAATGGCATCACCTTCAACATCTCCTTCAATGAAAGCGCAAAATCAAGCTGGAAAAGAGGCCAAAGGAACACAAGAAACGAAATCTTCTGTTTCTCTTTTTTCGCTTGTTCCTGCGAAATCTGCCTCAAAGACTTCAGATTCATCGATAGATGTACAGAAATCTCCGAATCTTCCACCTTCTCTGACAATTCTAACCTCTGCGCCTCAACAACAGCAACAGTCATCAGATGTGTTCATGTCACCTTCTCTGTCTTCTGTGCCTTCGACTCCTTCTTCAGCACAGATGGAGTTTGCTGCTGTTCCAGAAAAGCGGATGATTGTTGTTGTTGACGGCAAAAAGATGCTCAAGAGCAAAGAAGGCGGTATTTCACAGGAAAATAATGCTGAAGAAAAGAAAGAGAATAAGTTCGAAGGAGAATACATTGAATACATTGAAGGAGAAGAGAAGTTTAAGGAAGGCAGAGAATATCCAGTGATGATCAAGCCTGATTACTCGACCATGTCTGGCATTGGAGGAGCAACAGTGATTATCCATCCTCCGCAGTCTCAGCCACACACGCCATTTGACCACCCAGCGGATGTCTCGTCAACACCTGCTGTTACACCACACGGGAAATACTCTCCGTCTCTATCATCCTGCAAGTCTCAAGCAAGATCAGTGCAGAAAGAGCTTGAGAAGAAAGGAGCGAAGACTCCAAAAGAAGAAGACAGGAAAATTGTCATTGTGAATGGAGAGAAGATGCTGAAGAGAAGAGAAAACGACCCAAAACGACACGATAACTCTCTTTCAGCTGAAGAAAAGCAATACGAAGGGAAATTTGTTGAATACATCGATGGTGAAGAGAAATTCAAAGAAGGGAAGGAATACAAGATCAAAATGGATGAAAGACAATACGAGATCCACAAGGGTGCTAATAATGTCAACATCATTCAGAAGAAACCGAAAGATCCAGGCTTCTGGAAGAATTTGTGGGGAGCAGCAAAAGGAGTTGTGGGAGTGTGCAAGCTGGTGAAGGATGAAACAGTGCAGGCATTGAGAAGAAGATACGAAGGAGGCTCTTCTTCGAGTGCTTCTGCATCTGCGTCTGAAAGCAAAGGTGTCAAGCCATCTGCTTATCCGCAAGTGCTCAACACTCCATTGCCAAGTGATATGAAGGAAGGCAGCGATTATCGCAATGTGGAGCTGAGCGAAAGTGGAGCGAAGTTGCTGAAACGAAAGGACGATGACCCGATGCTCTTGGATCAGTCTGCTTCTGAGCACGAAAAGCAGTATGTGGGCGAAGTCACAGGCTACATCGAAGGAGAAGAAATGTTCGAGAAAGGGAAAACATATCCAGTGAATATCAGAGACCAAGATATGCAGCTGCGCAAAAGTGTGGGGAACAAAACGGTTATTACGATTGATCGAAAGGCAGATGATCATTTGATGGAGGTGATAGGGAACGGAGCAGCTGATGATTTTCTGGCATCGCAGTTTCTGTCATCGTTGGGCAAAGATGACTGGGAAACAAGTCCAGTGAATGATGAGTACATGGACGACGATGCTTCAGCAGTCAGCAATGAGAATGCGGATGAAGGCGAAGTAGATGAACGAAAAGAACTTGGATTGAAGACATCTCAAATCCGCTATCCACCTGAAGAAAGAACTCTGATTGTTATGAATGGAAAAAAGATGCTGCTTTCAAAAGCAGCCAATGTTGATGAGATCAAAGCATCAAAGAGCGACATTTCAAAGTATGTTGAAGGAGAATATGTGGATCATATTGAAGGAGAGGAAAGTATGGAAGAGGGAAAGACTTATACTGTTGTTATCTCTCCTTCAGACATGGAAAAGAAAGTGGGAGTTGGTGGCAAAGTTATCTTCACTGCCACGCCTGAAGCTTTGAAGAGAGAGGAGGCACTGAAACAGAAGAATTTGTTGAAAGCACAACAGATTCAGGAACAAGCAATAGTGAATGCTCAACAAAGAGACACAACACTTTTGAAGGAGAAAAGAACAATTGTTGTGCAGGACGGGAAAAAGTACCTCAAAAGAAGAGAAAATGACCCTGTTTTGAATGATTCATCGTTGAATCTGACAGAAAAAGAGCAAAAGTTTGAAGGTGTTTATATTGAGCCAATCTTAAATGAAGATAAGATGACTGAAGGAAATGAATATGAAGTGTATATTCCAGTTGAATATGCACAAAAGACAGGTGTTGGAGGACAGAAAGTCATTCAAACAAAAGAAGTTCAGATTGATGAGACCATCCAACCTCATGCATCAGCTCTCAGCGGAAAATCTGAGCCTGCTGCTGTTGTTCCATTTGCTGAGGAGTTGAGGACGATTGTGATCCAAAACGGAAAGAAGATGCTTGTGAAATCTGATCAACAGAAACAAGCTGCTGTTTCTGACTCAGCGAGATTTGAAGGTGAGATTGTTGACTACATCGAAGGCGAAGGGTGCTTTGCTGAAGGAGCTGAATACAAAGTACTGATGAAAAATGACTACTTCCCAGTTAAGCGAGTGCAAACAGATGCAAATGGAAAACAAGAAGAAGTTGTTGCACTAACCCGACGCTGCCCGCAGGTTGCACAGGAAATAGTGAGCAAAGATCAATCAGACGCAGAAAATGCCTCTGCCAGTGGATCTTCGGCTTCAAATCAACCTGAAGCATCTTCTTCATCGAGTGCAGTTGCTTTCGTTGATGTGTCCCAAATTCTGGATGCGTCTAAAGCTGCTTCCACTCCTGTGATTAATGCTGCCTCAAAAGCAGCTGCAAGTGCAGTTTCTGTTCAGCCTTCTCCTTCTGTCTCCAACTGCGTCGTTGCAGAGCCTCGCACAATTGTCATCAAAAATGGGCAAAAGATGCTGCGCCGCCGCGAAAATGACCAATTGCGAAATGACAAAACGCTCAGCGAAGACGAAAGAGAGTTTGAAGGAGCAGTGATTGAGGTGCTCTGCGGAGAACATTTGCTGAAAGAAGGAAGATCTTATGAAGTGATGGTGGATCCGACATACGAGATTGTCAAGGGACTGAACAACAAGCCAGTTATTTTCGGCGCCTCGTCGGTTTCCGCTGCGGTGCTTGCTGCTTCAGAATCTGTGAGACCTCAATCATCAACATCTACTCCTTTTTCATCGCCTTCTTTGATCGATCAATCTCCTTTGTTGAAAGATATACTCGAATCCACTGAAGAACGTACAATAGTCATTTGCAATGGCAAAAAAATGCTAAAGAGAAAAGAAGGCGATGCAGAGGCTGAGTCTCCCAAATTGAGTGAAGAACAGAAGCTGTATGAAGGAGAGCTTGTTGATTATGTTCCTGGTGAATGCTCGTTTGAGGAAGGCAAAGAATATCAAGTGTCGCTTAGTGTCAAATGCAGACAAGCACAGGGTGTCGAAGGAGCACGCATCGTAACACAAGAAGCAAGTCATGATGATGGTACTTATAGCTTGCCTCTTAGCTCTGTTAGCAGCGGAAGCGATAGTCAGGCGCGTTCCAACCAGGGACAAGGAAAGCAAACATCACGGAGTGGAGGACTATTTCGCCGTTCTCAATCTCCTCTTCCTTTCGAAGCGTTGGGCACATCTCCTTCGCTTTCAAAACGCTCTTCGCAGATGTCTCCTGCATTGACATCTTCGTTCTCTCGTTCTCTTTCTCAAAGGCCTCGTTCCACTTCTGTTGCACCGAGGACAATCGGATGGAAGCAGCGAGATAAGCAAAGGTTTGTTCCGTCAATCAGAGTGGCTCCTGAGACGCGTGTGGTGAAAGTGGTAGATGGGAAGAAGATGCTCGCAAAGAAGGATATTACTCCAGAAGAGGCAGCAAAGATACAAACAGCGGAGGATTCTACCAAAGTGTTTGAGGGAGAATATGTGAACGCAATTGAAGGGGAAGAGAACTTTGAATCTGGAAAGCAGTACGAAATTGTGGTTGATCCCGCATTTCTTCCCGCCAAAGGTATTGCTGGCTCAACTGTGCTTGTGTACGACATTCCAAGCGAGCCACTGCCAGAAGAAGAAAAAGAAGAGAGAACTATTGTTGTGAGGAATTCAAAGAAGTTCCTGAAGAGAAAGTCTGATGATCCAAAACGTTTGGATGCTTCATTGAGCGCAGATGAAAGAGAATTTGAAGGAGAAGTCGAAGAATATCTTCCGGGAGAAGAAAAATTTGAGGAAGGGAAAGAGTACAATGTTTTGTTTGACCCGTTCTATCAGGTTGGCTGTGGAGTTGAAAAGAAGACTGTTGTGCGTGAGTATTCAATGGACGAGGTTGATTTGCTTCTGATGGAGCAGATTGAAGACACTGAATCTCTGGAAGACAAGCAGAAAGCGAAGAGGCGTCGTATGCTGGCAGCAAAACGAAAGAGGATGAAGGACAACCAGCTATACATCCAGCGATATCGTGCCAGGAGCAAAGCAGCAATCGCAGAGAATGCAATCAAGCGGAGAGAGGCTATTCTTCAGAGCAGCAACCGAACACCCACAATATGTGTGGAGCCAGAAATGAGAGAAATTGTTGTGCTGGACGGAAAGAAGATGCTGCGCAGACAGGAAAATGATGCGAAAAAGCACGATCAATCTCTTACTGAAGAGGAAAGAGAGTTTGAAGGAGAATATGTCGAAGTTATCGATGGAGAGAACAAGTTTCGTGAAGGAATGTCTTATCAGGTGATGGTTGATCCGCTGTATCAATCTTCTGTTGGAGTTGGAGGGAAGACCATTTTGCACGGAGATGTTATTCGATTGGAGAAAAGAGAGCATCCTCCAAAGACTGATGATGCAATTGCAAAATCAGAAGCAAACGCTACCACCTCTTCTTCCGCTTCTGATATTGTTTTGAACATTGACGAAGTTGAAGAAAGACATATTGCAATCAAAAATGGAAAGAAAATGCTTATTAACTCAAACGAAGATGCATTTGCAGGCAAAGCTGGAGGTGCAGTTGCAGTTGCAGTTTTAGATGATCATATAGAAGGAGAACTTATTGACTATGTTGATGGAGAAAATACATTTGAAGAAGGGAAAGTGTATCCTGTGACAATGAAAAAGAATTACGAGAAACGAGAAGGAATTGACAAGAAGATTCTTATCACACAGGCAACAACATCTCGCAAAGATATTGAAGCATCTCCATCTCAAAGGAGCACTCAAGATACTTCTTCTGTTACGTTTGGTATTAATACAGTTCTTCCTGAAACACGCACAATTCTTATTCGCAATGGTAGAAAGATGCTCGAGCGCAAGGCTGATGATCCACTTCGCAGCCTACCAGGAAATGAAGGTCTGTTTGAAGGAGAATTCATCACAGCCATTCCTGGTGAGTCTACATTTGTTGAAGGCAAAGAATATCAAGTGCAGATTGTGCCCACATACGATGTGGCGAAAGGAATGGGAGGGAAAACGATAATCAAACAAAAGTCATCCAGTTCTACAAACACTCCACTAATTGCTATCGGAGAGAAAACAAAGGACGGAAGCGTCAAACCTATTGAGTCGTTGACACAAGCAAGAAAGGAACAGATGCAAAGATCGAAAGAAAGTCCGTCATTATCTTCGGGCTCGTCAATAAAAGAAGGGAAAGAATATAACGAAGACAATTTGCAAACTGAATTGAGAATTATTTTTATTAGCAAAGGCAGAAAAATGCTGAGAAGGAAAGAAGATGATCCTCTTCTCCATGATATGTCTTTGGACGAAGAAGAAAGAGAGTTCGAAGGTGAGCTTGGAGATTACATTGACGGAGAGGATATGTTTGAAGAAGGAAAAGAATACCAACTTGAGTTTTCGATGGATTATGACGAAGTTGAAGGAGTGGATGATAAGCGGATACTTACAACAGATGTGCTTCCTGACTATGGAATGTTCATTCCAGAAGCACCTCCTCTTCCTGAAGAAGAAGAGTTCATCTACTCAGATTCTCCACCTGGAGAAGAAGGCGTGGATTACAGGGCAATCGTATTCAAAAATGGGAAGAAGTGGCTGAGACGTGTTCCAAACGATCCGGCAAGAAACGACGAGACGCTTTCCGAGGATGAACGAGAGTTTGAAGGGGAATATCCGTTTGAGATAGACGATGAGGAATCATTGCAGGATGGAGACATTGCATTTGTGGAGATTGGAGAGCCTGAAGAATATGAGGAGTTCGAAGAGGAAGAAATGGAAGAACCAGAAGCTGAGGAAGTTGTCGAAGAGGCGCAGGAATCAAAGGAAGATGAAGGAGAAGCAGCGCCTGAGCACAAAAGGAATAGAAGGGTTGTGCGAAAGCGCGAAACATCAAGTTCATTTGACGATGGAATGGATGCAGCAGAAATGGCAACAAGTGGAGAAATTAAAAGTGTTTCAAGAGAAAGCTCCGAAGATGAGGAGTATCAAAATATGCTCGAAATGGAAGTTCTGCAGATGAAAGAGAAACAGCAGGAAGAAATGGCAAAGCTCGGCTTTTCATTTGATTTGTCGGTGGTTTCCAACTTCGCATTTGATGAGCGAGAAGAGAAGATCACATTCCACAGTTACAATGTTTCAAAGAAGCTCTTCGAGCACATCGAGCACAGTGCAACACTTCTATCCAATCAACTTGGCGAGAGTGAGAATCTTGAGCTGCGGAAGTTGGTTTTGAAAGATCCTGTTAACAGCGCACCAAGCAATTGGATTGTTCAAGGACCATTCAAAACCGTTCAGCAGATTCAAAAGTATCTGTGCGCTGCAAAGACTCACTCGATGATAGCCTCACTTGCTTCAAACTTTAACTCGCTTAATCCTCCTTCTCCAATCCTCATTAGCGAGGCTGTAATTGTTGAATTTTCTGAACGAGCTGGCTCTCCAATGTTCTTTTCTGTCAACACAGACAAGGTTGATTTGCTTCGTGTGGCGAGTAGCCCATTGTCTATCTCTTCTTCGTCTGAGTCTGATTCATCATCTCATTATCTGATCAATCAATGCAAGGCCAGCAACGAGCTATTGGATGCATTCCAGCACTTTGTGCTGAACAGAATGGGGAATGAGATGTTGGTTGACACTGCAATTGGTGTTGCATCGGAAAAAGGCATTGAATGTGTGAGATGTGCTGCTGCCACGATGGACGTTCGCTTCTGGACAGGTGAAGATGGACAGACAATTAGGAAGAAACATGCCGTATTTATGAATGAACACAATTGCGGAACGTTGTGCGAAACCCTGAATGTGAATGACGAAGGAGAAGATGAAGGCGATTTCGGAAGCGAGGAATCAGTTGAAGCAATTATGCAACTGAAAGAAGCACTGAAAGGAACAAATGAAGACGATTTATTAGAAGCTCTTGAAAACTTTGGAGAGCAGTTCGCTCTTTTGGTGAATCGTTTGAATACAGCTGCATTGGATGATGAAGAACTTATTAGGTTAATTATCAAGCGAATGGAAGAGAGCATCGCCCAAAACTCTGATTCTGAGCAAAGCGCTGACTCTGCACCGTCAGAACTTCAAAGCGAGCTGATTCATGCCTTAGCAATTCTGACATATCGTGTGAATAATCTGAAGAGAATTGTTAAGGAAGGAGGCATTCCAATTGTTCTGAAATTCATAAAATCGTTCAACAAACAAGATCAAGTTTTACTGAAGAATGGCAGCCACATCATTTGGAGCGTCCGAGAAAAAGAGCCAAATAAGGTGATTATTCGCGAATCAAATGGAATTGAAATATTGACTGATTGCGTTGTGAAATATGCATATAATGAAGATGTGTCCATTTTATCAAAAGTTCTTGCTGTTCTTGTTCAGCTGTCACTTGGAAGCACAAACAGAGAAAGGTTTGGTGCGATGTGTAAATCAAATGCATCATCAGCCTCGTCATCTTCTTCGCAAAAGCAAACGCCTCATCCATTCGTCCAAGCAATGGTTCACCTACTCCAGCAGCATGAGACACTGCTTCTGAGAGTCTATCGAACTGTTGCCACTGTTATTTTGAACCTTACGAGCGATTGCACACTTGCAGATGAATTCCTTTTAATTCCGAAATTCTGCAAGATGGTTGAAACTGCAATGCATTTCTATCTTTCAAAGGAGCAGAACTCTCTCACTCGCATTCTTGTTTCAATCTTCCAAAACATTGCTTGGATGCCCAATGGATCTGATCAAATAGTTAAGGAGGATGCTCATAAGTCTCTTGTAACGCTTGGAAGAAATGCATGCAAAGCCATCAAAGAAATCAAATCATCAGAACAAAATCTGACAAAAGTGGAAAAGAATCTCCAGCTGGAAGAAGAAGTGACGCTTGTTGAAAGAATCTTCCATGCGATTGGAAACATGACAGTTTCTCAGATTGCAATGGATGCATTGGCAACTGAAGATGTGGCCAAATTGTCCCTTGATGCCATTTCTTCGAATTTGGATAATTCAGCCATCGTTTGTGATGCAACATGTTTCCTTCAGCACATTTCATCAACAGACGAAGTTCTGAAGTCAATCGCAACGGAGGATTCGGTCAAATTGCTTCTGAAAGCGGCGCAGACTTTCACTTTGAATGAAACGTCTGTTGTTGCAAATGTTGCAGATATATTTGTAGCTCTTTCATTGTCAGACAATCACAAAAAGGTACTTGCTGAAAAAGCAGTTCTTTCAGAGATTATTCGCTTGATGAATGTTCACCTGATGATTGAAGAGGAAGTTTCCATTTCTGCAATCAAAGTAATTATCAACTTGACACAAACAGATGAGTATCAGAAGCAGATCGAAGAAGCGAAAGTTGTTGATGCATTGCTTGGAGTCCTGGAAAAGAAAAAGGGCAAAATAGACCGAGTTGTTATGAGTATCGTTGATGCACTGGTGAACTTAGCTGTTGATCAATCTAACAGTGCTGAAATTGTCGAAGCCGGTGGAATTGCACTTATCATTTCTTTGTTAAATCTTTTAATTCATCCAACCAAAGAATCTCTCACACTTCAAAGTAATACTCGTTCAGCTTCTTCATCATCTGCTTCGTCCTCTTCTGCTGACAGAAATGATGCTGATGCTACGACAAATCCTGCGCAATTCGAGATTACTCCAACATTTGTTCAGATGCTTTCACAGAAGTGCTTCATGACTCTTTTGAACATTGCATTTGACGATGGAAATTTGGATCAGCTAATTGATGATGGAGTTGTTGAGCTTCTGATTGTGTTTTTCGCAGAAATCAATTCGAAGCATGAGATTATCACAAGCAGCAAAGCAGCCGAAAGCAAAGAAATGTTCTGGGCTCCGTCTCGATCCACATCAACTGCGCTTCGTGCTGCTCTTCAGCTTCTCGGAAACCTTCTCACTGAAAACGACATTAGAGATCGAATTGCCACTGAAAAATCAGATTTGCTTGCAGAACTTCTGAAAATCATACAGATTGGCTTGAAAAAGCTTGAACTGCATATGAATGGGAAAATGTACGAGGACTTTTATTCTGCAAACAGCTCATCTAGTTCTAAGTCTTCTTCTGCAAATGTGCAATCGTCTGCAGATGCTATGAATGAAAAGAATGCCGAAAAGAGCGTGAAAGATGAAGATTGTGATTTCATTGCAAGCGCGTGCGAAACACTTCGAAAACTGGCAATTAATCCAACTGCAAAGAAGACTCTTAATGGATTAGAAGCAGTAAAGTTGATGGTATCTGTGCTAAACACTGAAATAAAGAGAGCTGAAAAAGAAGGTACAAAACTTTCATCTCGAAAGAATGATAAAAAGAGTGATGATGAAGAGGAGGAAGAGGAGGAGGAAGAAGAAGAAAAAGAGGAAGAGGAAGTATTTATCGAATCAGCAACTGCTGCAACTGTGAATTTGATCACAAAATGCGGTTTGTAAATATCTTTTTTTTTTCACATATATTACTGTTTAATTTATTATTTTTAATTTTTTAACTGACACTGTTTGTGACTAAATTGATTCCTCAGAGGATAATGTTGTTTCGTTCATGTCATTGGACGGTCCCCGTACCATTCTTAAGGTTTTGAAGGTGTTCGGAGAAGAGCACGAAGCAACTGCAAAGCTTGCAACGCTTGGCCTTATGAACATTGCAGCTACGCCAGCTCATGCAAGAGAATTAGGAAAGTTAGAAGTGAATGAAGTGCTCGAGAACATTATGGAGGTGTGGGACGGATCGCCTGCTGCTCAGCATGCGAAGTCGTGTCTTGCCAGAATCGAAAAAGCTTCACTATAATTGTAGTGAACCATATCACATCAAAGCTGTTCTCCTTATTTCTTGTAATTCTGTCCTTATTGTGTTCATTACTGTAATTAACTATTATTTTTAAGGATTGGTTTTATTTAATTTTTAAGCGTGTTTGGGTTTGTTTTCCAACTTTTTTGCTATGCGTAGTGATTATGTTTAATGAATTTTATTTTACTTCTTTCAGAAAAAGTAAGTTAATATTTCGTTTCAATTTAAATTTGTCCCTCCTGTTTTCTTGAATAAATAACCTTTTCTTTGGATTATTCACCTTCATATTCTTTAAACTTTGTTTATTTTTTTTTTTTTTTATTCAATAAAAACAACATCAAGATATTGCAGAAAAAATGAAGATGGAACAAAAAGCGAACTTTTTTTCTTTGTATTTTTTATTGAACATAAAAATTACAAAAAGATAATCAACATAAACAATATCCTTCCATCGAATGGATTTAATAAAGATTGAGCAAAACAAAAATCAAACAAAGAAAAATTATGAAATTGAAAGGAATTCTGTGAACAATCATTCAATAACTCATCCAAAAACATTGGATTCAACTCAAACGGAAAGATAACAAAAAAATGTCTGAAAAGATGTCAATAAAACATAAGTTTCATAATTCTTATAAAGATATATGTTGAAAAAATGCTAAAACGAAATGTCAACACTCAAAATTACAGAAATAAGAATATTCAAGAAATGCTTGGCAAAATCTTCTTCTTCTTCTTCTTCTTCTTTTTCTTTTTCTTTAAACTTCCGGAATTGATGCTTATATTTGCAGAATATTTTTCTTTGTCTGAAAACTCGGCTGAATACATCTGCGAGGTGTCTGAAAGCAGATAACCTTGTTCATATTCTCTTTCAGTTTTCTCCTCTTTCATCCGCCCTTTCGCTCCATCAGTGCGACTTTTCAAAGAGTGCTGCCCTCTTCCTTCTTCTGATTGTAGCTGTGTGTTCTTCAGAGACCACAAAAGCGGATCTGTTGCGAGTAACACAGGCTGTTTGTCAAAGCCCCTCCGCTCATCTCTGCTTCTCCTCGAAGCAGACGATGACGAAGTGGTCTTGGTTGCATCAGCACCTGGAGAAGATAACGTCGATGCGCGGCGAAGTGATGGGGCAGTGTTCATCGTATGCTCATTTGTTGAATCACGGACTTCAAGTTTTGAATGTTTGCCTTTCTTTGTTTGCACTTTTAGTACATAAAACAGCAGAAGGAGATCAACAGATGGAACTATTTCCCAGAAGAATTGAAGCGTCATGGTTTGAGAAAAAAATTCCGTGCTTTATTCAAACATTTTCGAATGAATTGAAGCAAGATTCCAAAAGTAATAAATGTATATGATCATGCAAAGTCAAATAGAATTAAAGTTTTAAAAGAAATTTTGAAAACAGAGAAATTTTATATGAAAAGTGTTAATAAAATGAATAAACATCAAAAAAATACCATCCAGTTTCTTCTTGGCCACAAGTTTCCGCATTTTTTCCGATTAACGTTTGAAGTTCATTGCGGTGAATGGCTTTAAAAAACGACCACAAAAATCGAGCGAGAAACACAGCCCACATCAAAAATACGAGATAAATTAATATCATTACTCTTGTTCTTATTTGTCCATACAACCTTGATCTGAACGTAATCTGAGCAAGACGGAATCCATACACGGAAATTGATATCCAAACGATTAAATACTGAACAGAATTCACAGCCATAAATGTGCTTAAAGGGTTTGAAAAATCGTTTTGTTGATCCTAATTTTGTGTTAATAATAACAAGAGTATTCAAAAAGAAAAGTCATTAATTAGTTGTAAGTGATTATGTTCAAAAGTTTCATACTCCATAGGCAAATGTTAAAACCAACGTGATTATAAAAATGATGACAAGAAGCACAAAAATAAGTATGTTGCAAAGTTTTAGTATTTTTGCAGATGAAACGGTTGATAGGACAGCACCTCCAATCCAAATTGACAAAATTTCCCATGTGAAAAATAAAAGAAATCGAGGAAGTTGATCCGCTATGTACAGCCCTGTTTTATAGTTAAAAGGAAATGGAGTTGTGTAACAAATTATCCTCCATGATAAAAATACGCAAAATATTGTGAGAAATGCTCTTCTTGTTAATTTTTTAGTTTTTCCTCGTTTTCTAAATGATAATATCATCTCTTGGAAGGCAAATAATAAACATATGAAATATAAAACTACAATAATTGCAATGGGCCATCCTCCTTTTCCAAACATAACTTAACAAAAGAAATTAGTAAACAAAGTATTAAACTAATTTACCTGGAACAGTCGCCGATAAGTACATTTGGACAGTTGGCTGGCTACTGTTTTCTTTTTGTGAATGTTTGACTGGATAATTCATGACTTATCCCCAATAAAAAAAGCTTCTTAATTTATTTTTAATCTGTTTAACTTTTGGTTATGATGTAACAAAAGAATACAAATTTAATTAAAAAAACAAAAAAGTTAAAATTATTATGGTGATTCAATTTTTCGAAAAATTGTTAGCAACTCGGTCATGTGATTTCTTCTTAATTATAATACTAGCATCCTAAATTCAATTTAAATGAGAATAACTTTTAACTTTTCTTCAATTTGAACATCAAAATTGTCTCATTCATTTCTTCTTCAAAACACAAAAAAAATATACGATAAAACAAATTGAGATTTCATAAAAATGCTTATCAATATAAATGAAGTTTCTTTAAAAAATCTTGTTTGCTTTGAAAATTTTCATTTGACTTTTGCAAAATGTTTTCGGAGAAATACATGATCTCGAATGATTGTCTGGAACGAAATTTTAGACTTTATAAATTTTGTTCCACCTAATAATTTTTGATGTTTTAATCAATTTTCTTTTTTTCTTTACACTTAAGCATGGGAATGTTTGACATTCTATGATATGACAGGGAAAAAGTTTGTTTCAAAACAAAGTTTTTTTCATTAAAGAAAAAATTTCCCCCCATTTTCGAAATACAAATTATTATTTATTTATTTATTATTTTTTTTTCCCCGAAATTTTTGTATTTTCATAATTTTTTTATTTTGTAAATACAGTTATCGCAAAAAATACCGGACAAGATCGATTTCACAATAACTGCAAGAGGTGAAATTCTGACATTTTCCCTCAAAATACACATCATCAATACAAACTCAATTGATAAAAGAGACTTTCAAAATAGCTTCATTTGTGCTCAGAGAATATTATTATAGAAATCTTCGAAAAATTCAAAATATTATTTCTCCGATATTTCAATAATTATTTTTATTGAGCACAAATGAAGCTATTTGAAAAGTCTCGTTTATCAATTGAGTTTGTATCATTGAGATATGGGACGAAATTTTTTGCATTTAGAATTTTGTTCCACTATATAATTTCTTTTATTTTTCTCAATTTTATCAATTTTCTGTTTATTTTTTGCATGGGAAGACAAGACTTATTATGATATAATTACAGAAAAAGTTTGGAACAAATCTTTGTTTTTTTCACAAAACCAGAAATTTCATCTCAAATAATTTGAGGAAAATTGTCAGAATTATTCATCTTGCAGTTATTGTGAAATCGATTTTGTCCGGTATTTTGTGCGATGTCCGGTATTTTTTGCGATAACTGTATTATTTGTTTTATGAAAAAGAAAAGAAAAGAAAAGAAAAAATAAAGAAAATTATTTTTTCAAAAATCAAAGTGTTTGAGAAAAAAAATTGCATAGGCAAAGAGCTTCAGAAGAAAAGGAAGAAATAATATTATTTGATTAGTACACAACGATTTGTTATTCGCATTTTTATTTAACCTTTCTTCTGTTTCAATTTTAAAAAAATAATGATAATGTAATAAAAAATCTTCGGTTTAATGTATCATACAAAAGAATCGTTCACAAAATGTCAATAATCAACAAATCAATGAAAAGGTAATTAAATAAAGAAAAGAAGAACCGAATAATCATCAAATAAAACTTCTGTTCATTTTGGGTTGTAGAATTCTGAAAAATGAAAAAAATTAAAGACAAAACAATGCAAAATAAAATTGAATACATATTTAAAGAACTTTCACATAAAAAAAAATTCAAATAGTTGTTTGTTGAATTGGAAAACGATTTAAAAGAAAAGCAAAAAATATGAAGTACAAAATAAAATGTATCGCATTTTCTCAAATACTCACAAAATAATCAGAAATACTAACTGATAATTCATAATCATAGATTATACTTAAAAAATAAAGAGTTTCATGAAAGCTTGTGATGATATCTTCATATCCTTCTTCCTCTATCCTTTCAAATATCTCCATTTTTGACAATTTTCTTTTAACATCTCCGCTTTCATTATCCTTCTTTCTCTTCAATTTTCCTGAAAGTGCCAAAAAGAATTTCAAACGATGACTTGTAATTTTGTCTTCAAATGTGGGCTGTTGCATCCCTTCCAAAATCAGATCAACAGCTCCACCCTTTGAAAAAGCATCAACACTTACAGTTTCAATTTCTGCAATTGTCTTTAAAAGATAAAAACACCAATCAACTATCTCACTTTTACTCTCTCTTGCTGCTCTGCATAAATTGACAAGGCAACTTATCAGTTCGACATATTCCACTTTCCACAATCTGTATACGTAAAAATATAAATCCAATGCTTGAATCCATCTCAACAAAACAATCTCTTCTTTCGTTTCGTTTCCTTTTTCCTCTTCTTTCTCTCTCTTCCAATGAATGTTTTTTGCCAGCTCTTCTAGTTCCTTTATAGCCTCTCTGATAAAATGTAGCTCGTTCACAAAAACCTTATTCAAACTTTTGTTGCTGTTTAATCTGTTTATCAAAAACTCCCAAACAGACTGATAGGCAAGACGGGTCAGGTTATGATGTTCCTGGTGATATTGAATGACCTCTTTTATCCTATTTTTGTAAAGTTCTTTTTTCACACACTTATAAAAAAACCAGAAAAAATAACAAATTAATAAAGTTAAAACAATATCATACTGTAAACCTTTCGACGCGAGTCAAAGCCACAAAAGCCATTTCCACTTCTTTTTGAGTTTCCTCGTTTTCCTCCTTGTTCGAAGCAAAATTTAGAAGGCAGAAAACACTTATTGAAAGCAATTCTTTGCTAATCTCTGAATCATGCAGCATAAGATAGCATTCGCAAAGATCAACCAGAAGCTTTTCATTCTTTTCTTCATTTTTCTCATTTTCATCAATAATCATTGACTCAAATCTCTCACACAAAAAAGAATCTTCAAAAGAAATAATGAATGCTTGTTTCAAGACTTTGTAATATCCTATATGCTTTAATGATGTAACGATATTTTCCAGAGTCAATTCCTTTTCTTTAATCATTTTGTACATTATATTGAAGAGGTCTTCTGTTAAAATGGATGTGAATTCATCTGGATTCATTCCCTCCAACATTCTATTCATTTCCTCAACTTTTTCTTTCCATTCAAATTCACCGCAATGTTTAAGCACAGAAAACAATTCTACAAAAAAAACTTTAATTAACGAGAATTCAAGTGTAACAACTTTTGCAAACCACCAGATGGATTAGCAATGTTCTTCAACCACATAAAAAATTTTTTTGCAATATATTGTCAATATAAAGCACCACAATTTTAATTGTAAAGATTGAAAGTGCGTTTATTTCGATAAGAAAATTGTGATGAAAACTGGAAATAATCAGGAAAATATCAGTCCTCATACCATCCTTCTTTGTGCCTGATTATTTGTCAAAGCGTTTCAAAAGATCCAATGATTTAAAAACTAATTTTTATTGTTATGGATTAAATGATCATAATTAAATCAATAAACCAATTATCCATCCACCAAAAGAGATATCAACAAGATAATATTTCCTTCAGAATTGGAAACATTTTTTCTGTTTCAGAACGTAACGACAATTATTTGTAATTGAAGATAGAATTGCTTAGGATCATTTTGGAAAAAAAATTAACATTGAAGGAAAATCATTTTTTGAAATGTGAATCTTTGGATGCTTATATTTTCAAATTTCTCTCACTTTCGAAAGATATTTGCATCTGTTAGCTGTTTCAAACATCGGGATAAAAATGTTTTATAAAGTGGATAATTAACTCTTTTCAAAGTAGAAATGTAGGAATAGAGCTGAAAATGATCTTTCAATTAACAGTGCGTGCAATATGAGTAATTTTTGTAATCTATTTCAAATTTAAAATTGGCCAAGAGATGGAAGGATGTTCAGTTTAGCATTGAATAAATGAAGACCAAAGGAATGGAATTCAATGAAAAAGGAAGATCAACTGAAATTGAAAGTGGTTTAGAACAAAAATTGATGAAAACATTTGAGCGTTTTTGGATAAAGAACGCGATAGGATATCGAAGGAAGGATTGCAACTACAAATTGTTAAAAGCAAGGAAGAAATGAAAAAGATCACAAAACATCATTTTTTGGTTTGTCTGCTTTGAAATCACAGTTAACAATATTAACAATGAATATTATTACTGTTTCTATAACTTATACTGCTATTATTATTTTTTCATTTCCCAGATTTGTCTTCAACTTAGTCTTTCAACAAATATATAGATTTATCTGTTTTAAAGTTTTTGTTTGAACTATTGGTTTTTGGGTCTAAATACAAAAGACTTAATTGCGGACATCGTTTTTCACAAATCCAGCGTTATGGGAAGAAGAATAACCCACTATATTTCAAAAAAAAAAAAAAAATAGTTGCATCAACAAGGCCAACTATTTCATTCATGCTCAACAGTTTTCACATTTATCTCAATAATTGTTTGATTAACTTTTGTTGCTTTTTCAATCAGACTGGCAGCCGAATGATATCTTTCACACACAGAAACACGAACATTCTTGTCAACACAATCTGCTCCACTTAACTTTCCTCAATTGGCCAATCTTCTTTATCAATGAAAAATTGATTTAAAAAAAGACAAAAAAAGATGCGAGAGTGATAAACACATTCCTCTTCCTTTTTATTTTTTTGTGCATTTATCAGCGCATCAATTGAAGAGGAAGCAGTTAATTTACAAAAACCACAAGATGTCAAAACAAATGCCTTGTCACTTTTTCATCGATTCTGCGAAGCTTCTGATGAATGAGGCTTCAAAAACTCCATATGGAAGTCGAAAGATTGTTGATCTTTAAGCTTTTTTGAATGGCGTTGTGAAATAAAGTTGGATCTCGGAAGGAAACAGCGATTTTGGCAAAAGAAGAGCAAATGTTCATCTTGTTGGAAGAAGAAGAATTCAAATTATTGTTCACAAGACTTGTGCTGAAAAGCTAAAATGGATAGATATTTGTGTGCTTGACAAGCAGGTGATACAAACCCAGAAATTGTGCTGAAGATTCTTTTTTTGGATAAAAATCATCAATTTTGGTGGTTTTGAGTTGACTGAGGCAAAGATCGAACATGATTTCGCGATAAAGATATTTAAGGTGAGATGCCTATTGATCATATTCGTATAAATTTCATTTGTTGATGTATCCACTTTGGTAATGGTTTCTCATGTTGGCAGATTCAATCCAATAGGTATTTTCAGTTTCCATTTCTCCATTCATTCTTTCTTGGAGCTGAAAATCTGGGGATTGAAAGGGAAAGACAATGGAAGAAGGCGAGAATTGGCTGTGATTGGTTTATTTAACAGAAAACAATTCTTTTATTTGAAACACAAACCATCCTTATATCTTTTGAACACTGACAAATGATAGAAAAAGGTCATTCCTGTTGTTGACAAATTGAGGAAAGACTTGGTAATGGCATTTTTATAGAAAAATACATAAATATAACTCTGCCGTAAGTTGCAGTGTTGCCATCGAAGAAGCAGAAAGTGATGAATTGTGCTTCATTCATCCAGGAATAAGTTGAATGAAAATAAATTGCGGCACATCCATAAGATTTAGAAGCAGTCAGATTGTTATAAATAAATTGGCAATCATTGATTGAAAACTAACTTGGTTCATTTTGTGGAGGCCAATAGAATGTTAAAGAACCAGCAGCATCACCACCTGAGTTTGAAATGCACTTGCATTTGTAAAACATGAATTGACCGTATGATGAAAAATCTTCAATATGGAAATACAAACCAGTTCCAACAGTGCCTGTTATTTTACAACCTTCAACTCTATTATCTGAGAATGAATAGACAGAAGATGATTGTCGACCATCCATATAAACTGCACCTCCACGAGCAGCTGAACAGTTTGAAAAAATTGGATTTAGCGATGTTCACATTCTGCAAACAGCAAGTGTGAAGTGCTCCTCCTTCACCATTGCTTGATGTTCATTTGTTGAACAATTGTTGAATGAGCAGGAAGTGATTGTGAGGTTGGCATTTTCGCAAACAACATTAAGCGCTCCACCATAATCATTTTGTCCATTTGAATCGTTCCATTCGCACCACTCAAATATATAGCTATTCAAAGCAGTAAAGGGCAATCTTTTTAATTCTTTTCTTTGAGATTCAGTTCCAATATGCTTGACAGGATCATTTGATGAAGAGCGTGTTTGGCGAAGAAAAGATGTGTTGAAGGCAGAGAAAGAAGTGGATGGGATGTTGAGGTTGGGGAGAATGGCACCATCGATGGGGTTGTGAGTGTGGAGGAAGATGGATGAGTGGATGGAAAGGGATGAGTGAAGAGAGAAGGAGGGGATTGTATTGGTGTTGGTGTTGGTGGAAGAGGAAGTGGAAGAAGAGGAAGAAGTGGTTGAGATGAATGAATTGAGTGAATGTGAGTGAAGGGATTGAAGAGATGGATGGGATTGGGGAGATGAGATGTTGGAGAAGAGGGTGTGTGAGAGATGGAGATTGAGGTGGATTTGGAGGTGGGGATGGGATTGGCGATGGTTATGGAGAGGGGAAGAGGAAGAGGAAATCGAAGGGGAAGGGGAAGGGGAAGGGGAAGAAAAAGAAGATGATGTGGATGAAGACGAGAAAGATGAAAGAGAAAAAAGAAAGGGCTGGACGAGGGAGATGAAGGAGGAGAAAGAGGAGTGGGAGATGGAGAAGGAGGCAGGGATTGGAGAGTGGGCATCTGGTAGGAGATTGTTTGGGGCAGATAAGAGGGGGAAGGAGAAAATGGCCGGTTGGGGGGTGGTAAGGGAGAAGCTTGTGAGAGCGAAGGAGGCATGTGCAGAGAGGAAAAGTGGTGATTTTGCTGCTGGGTTGACTTGGCAAGTGGAGGAGCAGATGGTGGCAGCTGAGTGATGTTGTGACGTGATGAATGCACAGCCACTGAGAGGTTCCATGGTGAGATGGCTCACACACAGGAGGTGTTGATGAGTTCGAGGTTTGTCAAGGTACAACAAATGTGTTTTTCAAGTTGCAAACCAATTCTTTTTCATTCTGATATTGTCTTATTTTAGCTATTGAAAATTATGGATAAAACCATTCACTTATCAGGAAGCAAGCATTTTTCAAACATATTTCACATCATGAAAACATGACAAAATGAGAAAAGTATTTTTAAAAATACTTTTCTCATTTTGATAACAGTTGTTTTTGAAGTTTCTTGATTCCTCTTATTTAAGATAGTTAAAAAATAATACAGAGGTTTTGAAGAAAAAAGAAAAACATATTTTAAAATCAATTCTCATTTTGTCAATCAATAGATGCCCAAATTGCCAATACGCATTTAAGAAAAACAGAAACGAAAAATTTTTTATAAAGATTTTCATCTTTCATGAGAATTATGGATTCGATGCTTAATGAAAAAAGTAACATTGAAGATAATTAAATTTGCTATTTAAAATCAAAAATACGAAATTAAAAAATGAAAATTTCGAGAGAATAAAAAAAAAGAACTTTCTTTTTTCTCTTGATCATTTCTTTTCTCTATTTCACAACAGTTCTAACTCTTCTTCATAAAGTTCAAACTCTAATCCCATTGATTAGTTATGAATGCAGTGCGGGGACAATTGAAGACGGTTCCATGTATGCAATTCCACGTTTGGAGAGAAAGTCTCTCAGATGAAGGCAGCGATGCTGTTCAGGCTGTGAAATAACAGCATCAGACTCTCTGAATGGATGAGGAGGCAGCGAAGACGACATAACAGAAGAAGAGCTTACTGAAGAACTCGATGAAAGTGCAGAATCTTCTTCTTTAAATGGATCAGATTCAAATATGCGTTTTGGGAACCAATTTGAAAACAATGTTGCAGAGACAGAAAGAATGGTTTGTGTGGATAAAGAAGCAGATGATTCAATGGATGTTGATGGGCTTGCTTCATTTTCTGCGGAAGCTGCCAAATCTTCTGAAATTTTCTTTTCATCTTCAGAAGTTCCTTCTGTCTGTTCATTTTGCTGCAGTTCATTAGGCCCCTCCTTTCTTTCTGTTTCAGAATTATCCAACTTTTCTTTCTTTTTGGTGCAATCTTCTCTTTTTTCTGGTTTTTCACTGTCATTTCTGCACAGCAAGCGCACTTCTGCATTCCACAGCTTGAAGTCTGCCCAGTCTCCGTGTTGCGAGCGCCAAGGCTTCTCCGTCACAAAGTGGATAAGAGCCGTTGAGTCACTTTCCAATGCGTCTTTTGCCTCTTCGCTGGATGTCTGCTCTTCGGCTTTCGCTTCTGGTGTTTCTGTTGATTGCGACGCTTGCAACTGGCTCAAATCAGAACTTGGCTGATTGTTGATATTTGTCGTTAAGCCTCCGAATCTTTGCCTTCTTCTTTCAATCTTTGCTTTGTCTTCGTCTGTTAACTCAGCAGGTTGAATCAATTGAGTCGTTTTTTCTTCTCTTTCTTTTCTTTTTGCACTTTGCCATTTTCCTCTTTTCCCAAAACCAATAAATTCTTCGTTATCTTCAGAACCTCTCTCCCTTCTTTTTGCTCCCTTATGATTACTTCCTTTTGGCTCTTCTATTGTTTTTTCATTTGGTATCAACTTTGCAAGTCCCTCCACAAGCTTCGACTTCCAGCCAGGAATAGAATATTTGGATGGCAAATAATGCCAGCATTTGTTTTTCTTAAGAAAATACTGTGCGACAAGTTGTTCGTCGGGCCCTGCATTGAATCTTTCATTCCCGTAATGTTTGTTTTGCGTAAGTTCAATTAGCATCCCTTCAAAATCCTTAACATTAGGCTCGAAAAGCAAGCTACAACCGCTAATTCCATAGCACATTCGAAGTGAATCGACAACACGCGTTCTATTTACTACAGCGCCTAATTCTAAATTGCTGCATTCATCACCGGTAACAGTTCCTAAAGGAAGATTCTATTAAAAAGAAAATAATTAGATTATGATTTTTTTTTTAGAAATGGAAAAATCACGAAGTTCATAAATATGAACGCAATTAACAGCAAACAAATGTATTTGTGAAAAGTTCATCAACTGAACCAACTGCCATCATATCAGCGTCAAGAAGAAGAATTCTTTGATAGCAAGATAGTTGAAATGCGTTTAATTTCGTAAAGCAAGAATAAATCCATTTGTAGCTGTCTTTAAATCTCTTCCATTTATCAATGTTGCATGGCCATTCAATCTTTTCAATTTCAATTACAAAATCTATCAAGAATAAAATAATTATTTCTGAATTAACACGAAAACACGCAAATACCAAATATCTTGGTTAAAGTTAGTCTAGCATCGTTTGTAACATCAGAAGTTACTAAGCATATAAGGTCGCAAGGCACTTTAAGGTGTCTTTTGATCGAATGTCCAAGAACTAAAGCGCCACCAACATAATCATTACCTTCATGTTGCCAAAGGTTGTCGTACATTGTTTTGAAATAAAATTGAAAACATCAATATTTTTGAATAGCAAATTAATAATTTGAGCAATCTATTTACCATTCATAACATTCGTGACAATTGCATTTGATTTTAACATTTATAAAAACTTTTGTAACGGGATCGCAATACAAATACTCTCATGTCTCCTTATAATTTCAAAAATGAATGTGAAAATAACAGCAATATGCACAAAGAAACGCATTAACAAGTTTTCTTTTCTGCCCATTACATTATCTTTCAAAAATGAATGAAAGGATTTTGTCTGTTTCTCCATTCATTAGATCGAATTCGAGAGCATCCAGAAATAGTATGCTTTAATAAATAATTATACACTTGATATTTAATTTGTTTCTATTTCAGAAATCAGGAATAACCGATTTCCCATGCTTTTATCGTTATAGCATCACTTTTTTAAACACAACAACAAGGACTGTACTTGGAGAAACGTACGAAGGAAGACTTCACGAGCGCCAAGAAATAGAATCCGATGTTTTCCAATGTATTACAAATGATGCTTTGTTTTTCATTGCAGATGACATATCCTTTCAAATAATTATTGAGTTAACATTCGTAGGTATGCCTCATTTCATGATTTAATTGCTATACGAAGGATCAAATTATTCAAACTATAATTGATTTTTTTTTTTTAGTTTTGGATCAATACAACAGAGTTTTCAGAGAAACAGGAATTGGGTGGACCACAATTCAAAAAGATCACATAAAAAGTGAAGCGGACTTCAGCAACTACAAGAAATCATCATTGCTTCCATTTCAAGAAACTGTTGGTGTTTGAACTTAAATTTGATTATCTCTGTCTCTCTTTCGTTCTCAATGGTTTTTTTTCTTGATTTGTATGAATAATTCTATTATTCCTTATGAAAAAAGTTGTCGTATGGTTCGCCACGAGTGCTATTTGTGCAAACAGATCTTGGCGTTCAACGTTTGTTGTTTTGCTAATTTGCATTATTGTCCAAAAAATGACTGATTCTTTTGTTTTTTCAGCCAATCTCCTTCCAATGCAAGAATCAGAACTAACTTTCACATTAGTTCCACACAAGATGCTCACAAAGCTCAGTAAGGCTTTACCATCGTATGCGATCATCGAAGAGCGTAATGCATCGTTGTCACAGGTTGGCGTCATATCGCCAGCGCTTCGAGTGATTTTGAAGCAGACGATGAAGAAAGAATTGCTCGAACAAAAAGACTTCATTGAAGCAGAGCTGTTAGAATTGTATCCTTCGCGAAAGAAAAAGAAAGCAGAAGAACAAAATGTTGATGAAAGCAACACTGAAAATATGGAAGATTCAGAAGAAGACAGAAATCTTAAAGGAAGAAGTGACAAACCTTCATCAAAAAGTCAAGCGAAAAATCAAAAAACCGAGAAAATGAAAACAACCCTATTGAAAGAGAGAAAGCCAGAGAAGAAGGAGAAAGCATTTCGCCAAAGCAAAAAAACACCTCAAGTTCTGATTTTGGAGCGGACATTGAATCTGATAAATTCAGTTCTGGAAGAATCAGAAGAAGAAGAAATGAGAGAGAAGCAGAGGATAATCGATGCATTCACAAAGGAAAAGATTCAAAAGCAGAAAACAGCAAAAGGCAATGAAAATAAGAAAGCAGCCCAAAAGAAAAAGAAGAAGAGCGGGCAGATGAAAAGAACTAATTCACATTTGAAGCGAAAGAAATCGAAGAGAAAAAGAAGTTCTGATGAGGGAAGCGACGAAGATGATGAAGATGACGATGAAGATGACAAAGAAGAAGACAGTAATGAAGACGAAGAGGACGACAGAGAAGAAGACGAATACGCAGAAGCTACGCTAAGGGAAGAGAATAAGTACGAAGACCTGTCGAAGTCGAAGTATAAATCGAAATATGTTCCCTTTCTTGGTTCATCCTGGCTGGATCAGAATTTTTGGGAGCGCGACGACTTCTGCGAGAAGCCAAGCACCGCAAAGAAGGAGCAAGTGAAAGAGAGGAATCAAGATTTCATCTTCTCCTCTCTCTCTCTTTCGCTCTTTCCTTCTGGTTATCGCACGCTCCGCACAATTGTGACACAACGTCCACTCTTCTTTGGAAATTGCTTGGCGAATCCGATTGAAGTTGTACCGCTGACACTGAAATTAGAGAATGTGTGTGTGAAGATGGATGCATCACTCGAAGAGCAGATCAGAACAAAAGTGAATTACGTCAGACTGGCAGAGAATGGGATAGACAACGGTTTGTGCTTTTGAAGTGATTATGTTCAATAATTCATCCACATTAACTTCTTATTTTTATTATTTTGTATATTAATAAATTTTATTTTTCCCCTCAGATGATCAGTCTGTCATCATCCTCTCCCGCACCCTCCATGTCTTCGTGCACAACACTTACAAAATGTTATCTGAAAAGCCTCTTTCAATTCCTCTTGTGAAAGGCAAAGCTTCTTCGATGCAAAGCAAAGACGCCAAAAAGATGAACGTTGTCAATTACTTCCCTTCTTCAAAAGCCAAAAAATCGACATTTATCCGCTTTTGCTATCCTCACCCGCTTTTGACGCTGATATTTCTGGTCGAATTTGAGCTGCTCATTCCAATTCCTCTTCCTCTTCCGCGCCCTCCTGTTTCAGACAGCTCTTTTTGCTCTTCGAAAGAAGGAAGATTTGAATACGAGGCGCTGAAAGTGATGATTCCGGACAAAGTGAAGAAGAAAGTGTGTGTCGGGTGGAAGGAATTCAGACCATTTGAGGCGAATTCGGAGAGAGAGAAGGCAGAGAAGAAGGAGACGAGAAAGATGAAAGAGAGGGAAGGTGATGATGATGAAGAAGAGGAAAAAGAGAAGGAGGAGATTAACAAAGAAGAAGGAGAAGAGGAGGAAAGAGAAGATGATGATAACAATAGATATGTCGAAGTGGAAGAGCCTTTTTTCATTCGAGGGGATGGAATGGTAGAAGATCCTTTTGCTGCTGTTGAGTGTTTCTGCCGTAGTGGAGATGATGAAGAGAAAGAAGAAGATGATGACGAAAGAGAAGAAGAAGAAGAAGAAGAAGAAGTTGATGATTATGATGATTGCAATGATGATAGTGAATCATTTTGCAAACCACACAAAGGAAGACTTTCACGAAATCAATCGAAAAGAAGCTTATACAAAATGAGTTCACCATCTTCCTCCTCCTCCTCTTCTTCTTTGAGTAGCATGCCATTTCCTGATGCTTCAACAGACAAACGAATGAAGCAATTGAAATCGTTGATCACTTTGAAGTGTCCTTTTCTCAACCCTCCTCAAGATTATGACCCAACTTCTTCTTCTTCTTCTTCTTCATTGGATTCAGCGTCTAGTTCTGAAGTGAAGAAGAAAGAGAGAAGGGAAGATGGAGGTGGAAGTGAAGAAGAAGAAGAAGAAGATGATGATGATGATGAAGGAAAAGCTTCATCTGCTCAAAAGCAATGGAATTGGAAGAAGAAAGAAGCCAAACTGACGTTGAACACAAAGTCAATTCTTGGATATTATTTTGATGGTGTGAAAGATATACACTCTTATCATAATGGTTATTCATTTCATTCTTTTATTGTATTCAATATATTTTCCTTCTATTTATTTTCTATCAATCTTTCTGAATAATCTCCACTTCACTTCTCAGTCATTCCCCACCAGTTTATCTTCGATCCCACACACGGCGCCTCCAAAAGTGGCATTCAAACTCCTCCTCCAAAAATCATCGAACCACAAAAGGAGAGCCTGAATGCTTCGACTTCCTGTTCCACAAAGCAGCTGCTGACAAGTTCAGACATTCCGTGGCTGTCTCTCAAAGAATATGACCCAAACGCAGAGAAAGCTGCTTATTCTTCAAAAACTGCTTTTTCCTCTTCCATCCCGTTCACAACAGTTGAAACAATCTTCCCCTTTTCTGTGTTAACACCCTCCGCCTCCCTCTTCATGAAGGAAGACTATCGGCCTCTTCCTCACCCACTTCCATCAGAATATCACTACCCTTCTCCCATTGCTATTCCTGAGCCAAAATCTCCCTCTGAATTCTTCCCAACACTCGTCTCTTTCGAACTGGTGCTGCCGGAAAGCCAGTTTCCTCTTCTTCCTGTTTGGGTGAAGACTCCCTTTCTGTTCGTGAGAGGAGCAATGAAAAGAACAAAAATGGAAGTTCAGACTGCAACAGAAAGCGAATCTGAAGATATGACACAAGTTCTGCTGTCTTCCAGACACAGGCAGACAATTCAGTTAAAAGGGGATGCGAATGAAGTATGATTTTTTTAATCTTTGGGATTCTATTTATTTTTTTTCATGATATTTTCATATTTAATATCTTTTATTATTTATCATTCATTTAATAATTTATTTTAATTCCATTCCTCATTCAAGATCCAATCAGCCTCTTCAACAAATTCATCTCCATCAGCATCTCAAACACAACCTCAATTACAGTTTCAATCGCAAATTATTCCCTCTTCTTCTACCTCCTCCTCTTCTTCTTCATCGTCCATCATTCCATCTCATTCAGAAGACAACATTTCAGCAACACTTCGCACTTCAACCAGCAACACTTCATCTTCCCCCAAATCGCCGTCTTCTTCTCAATCACAATCGCCTTCTCCATCATCTCCTTCATCGTCTCCTTCATCATCCTCATTTCAATCTAATTCTTTTCCAAAAAGCATTTCATCCAATTCATATCCTCATTGCAACACAAATATCATCCCCCTTTCTTCTCATTCAATCCACCCACATTTCACTTCTTCCTCTTCCTCCTCTTCCTCTTCTCTTTCTTCTTCTTCTTCTTTTTCTCCAACCTCCTTCTCTTCTCTTGTTGTATCTCTTTCTTCTGCCCAGCTGTCTTCCTCTTTTCTCTGTCGCTGTCTGATGACCCGCCAAGCAGACACAGCACGCTCTCTCCATCCCTTCCACACCTCTTCCTCTTCTCTCTCTTCGACCTCTTCTTCTTCCTCCTCTTCTCATTCTCTTGCTCCTCTCGCCCTCTCTTCCTCTTCTGCAGGCGTTGTGTTTGACTGGCTCCGTGACCATTCTGCGCAACCAGCTCTATCAAAAGCAGAAATCGTGTGGAGAGAAGCAGCCTCTTCTTCTTCTTCTTCTTCTTCTTCTTCTGAGCACAGCAGAAATTTGAGTGCAGATGGCTTTTCAATCAAACAGTCTCCATTTTGCAGAGGTAGAAACGACAGAAGAATGAGAAAGCACCACACCATATTCAACACAGACTTTGACGCATTTTGTGCGCATGTCTGCAGAGCAGATGCAGAAATACGAAGACGAAGAGAGCTGAGAAAGATGGAAAAGATGGACTCGCTCACAAAATGCGCTACAGCATCTACTTCTGCTGGCTCTTCTTCTTTTTCTGCATCAGCATCTGTATCTGCTTCATCTGCTTCCTCCTCTTCGCGTTCGTCACTTCAGCCAACAAATGCCTCATCTGGAACGAGCGCATCACTTTCAACAACAACAGCAACAACATCATCATCATCAATTCATTCATCGTCTGCTTTTTATTGCTCACCACATAATTCGCCCAGCAGCACCCACTCACCCAATTCTCCTTCCTGGCCCATTCCTTATTCTCCTCTTGCTCCAAAGTTCTCTTCTCGCACAAACAGCCTCTCTTCTTCTAATGTATCAACAGCATCTGCATCGCTAATTTCTCCGTCGACACCACTTCGGAGAATTACAGCACTTGATGATTTCTCAACATTTGCTGCAATTGTAGACAGATGGACAACAACAAACGTGAATGACGTGCAGATCATCTTCAAAGGCGAAGGAAGTGCGTCTGAAGATGAAGGAGAAGGAGAAGGAGAAGGAGAAGGAGAAGAGGTCATTAATGAAGAGGATCTCGATAGCATTCATATGATGAAAAAGAACAGAGGTTTGCTTTTAGATGAAACTGAAAACAGGACGGAAAGAAAAGGAAAACGTGATTCTGATTCGGAAGAAGACAATGATCTGACTCTTCTGCTTCCTCCACACACATCTTCTCCAACTTCATCATCATCATCATCTTCTTCTTCTTCCTCATCAACTGTTTCATTTGCTCCTTCCTCAGCTGCATTTTCTCCTTCATCTTCCATTCCTTCCCTTTCAACATCATCTTCCTCTTCTTCTTCTCCTTCCTCTTCCTCTCCTTCCACTGGCACATCCTGGTTCTTTTCGACTCCCCAGTCACACAGAAAGACTCGCTTCACCAAAAACTCAGCATCTCCTCATCGGCAGCTGTCGCATTCACATTCACAAGGCCATCCAACACAAAGATCTCACTCACCTGCTTTTACTGTCTCTACTTATGCTTCATCCTCTTCCTCTTCTTCCTCCTCTTCTTCTGTCTCCACATCCAGTTCATGTGCCTCTGTTGCCTCGTGCTCTTCTTCTCTTTCTGGCTCCTCCTATCTCTCTGCGAAATCTTCTGCTTCCCCTTCTTCTCTCCACTCTTCTTCCTCCTCTTTCTCCTCTTCTCCTTCTCACTCACATCAACACTCACACTCTGCCCATTCCTCAGTCAGCTCTCTTTCTCTTCCCTCGCATCGCCACCAGCACAGCAGTTTTCCCCACAAAAGCTCTCAACCACACACTCTTCCCTATCAGCTCCTGAAAGACCAAGAAAGCTACCCGCTCTGTCAGAACGAGTCTGCCTTCCCTTATTCAATGCGCTCTTCTTCTCATTCGATCTCTTCCGTGTCTGCCTCTACCTCTTCCCGCTCTCCTTCGCCTCCTCCGTCACCTCCTTCAAAAGCACCTCATCTTCCATTTGTGTTCATCAGACGCGATGCTGCTTCGTATCTGCCTTCGTCTTCTTCGTCTGTCTCTTTGTCAGCACTTGGATCAATACAGGATCTGCAGAACTTGCAATCACACGATGCAAAGAGTTCTTCTTCTTCTTCTTCCTCTTCTTCTTTTTCTTCCTCCTCTTTCTCCTCTTCTTCTTTACAGGAAGGCAAAATACATCTGCTCAAAAGTGATCCATCATCAACAGTGAATGCTCAGATTCCATCATCTTCTCCTTTGTCTCTCTCATCTGCTACTTTTGACTTGAGCGCTTCTTCTGGCTCTTCCCATTCGATTGACAAGTCTTCAAATTCTTCTCTTCCTCCTCTGCTTTTCTCTTCTTTGAAGGCAAACACAAACAATAACAAAGTCAACAACACAGATGCAGAATCAACTGATTTTTCGATGAATCATCACGACATTTCATTGGAAAGTGGACAAAGCTGTTCAACTTCTGGTGCTTCTTTCTCGAATCCTGCTTCAAATCATGTGGCTCACCAGGAAATGAGATCTTCTACAGAGGCAAAAGAAACTGACGAACACTTTCAAACAATTCCTCAATCGACAGCTGCATCTGTAATGATGTCAGCCTCTTCATCATCATCTTCTTCTTCTTCTATTGCAAATGAGTCATCAGCTTCTTCTCATTTAGACTATTCTGCCCAGCCACACATCAGAACAAAGCAGTCAATGCAGTCATTGAAGTCCACCCTGTCGCCTGTTGCACTCCAACTTCTGATGAACAAAAGGAAACGGAAGGGAAAGCTGAGCCAAAGAGAAATTGCATTGGAAGAGCTGCTGCAAACAGAAATGGCTGCACAGAAAGCTCAACAGCAGCAATCAAAATATTTGCATTGCAAAGCAGATGAAGAGAAAGAGAAAGAGAAAGAGAAAGAGAATGCATTTAATGAGAAAGCTATAAATGTGCATGAAAACGAAGAAGAGAAAAAATCGGATCTTATTTCTTCAGAATCAGCTGATCATTCCAAACAAGCCAGTGACAATATTCAAACATTTCAACTTTCTGCTTTGGAGAGTGAAACAACTCGAATTGCATTGAAACACTCACAAAACACCAATTTGACACAAAAGCCAGAAATTCTGCATCCGAAGGCGCATCACAACGAATACTCAGTTTTGTCTCCTTCACATCGTTCTGAGCACAAACACCATCATCCACACAAACAGCACTCGACTCATTCACATCGCTCTTCTCACTCAAATGCAATGTCTGCCTCTCAAATGGCACATGGAACAGTCAATGTGCCATCTCACTCAAAGAAGGAAGAAGACAGCAGATCAGCTTCTTTGGAGGATAACACAAGGAATAGTGAAAGAAAGAAGCATTCAGACAGAAAAGAAGGATTGAACGAACATGAAGAGGTAGTTGTGCCAGCAACCACGGAACCAATATTGTTGCATCGGCACAGCAGCCATCGTGAGCATCGCAATGCACATCACACACACCACACACATGGCAATCGGGAAGGACAAGACGATACCAACATTTCTCAGAAAGAGAGAAAGAAAAGAGAAAGTGAAGAGAGATCATCCCATCATCATCGCCAAAAGAGCCTTCACACAACAGTCTCAAAGCATCATCATCACCATCATCATCCGCATTCCCACCTTCATCAGAAGAATTCAGCTGCTCCTCCTGCTTCATCTTCACTGGCATCCACACACACACGACACACCCAGCACACTCCTTCACACACTCCAAAGATGTCTCCGTTGGATCTTCCGCCCATCCGCCTTATTCCTCCTCCTTCTCTCTCTCCTTCGTCCTCTCTCAACCTCCACCGCCCACTGCGCCCTCTTCCCTCCACATCGCCCTCTGTCTCATCTCTTGCGCTGTCCAGCAAACACCCTTCCTCTTCTTATCGTTCTGCTGCCCGCGTCTTCCACTCTCGTTCTGGCTCAACTTCTGGCCTTTCTTCCCTCTCTGCGAATTCCACTTCTTCCTCCACATTTTCCATCGGCTCTGCTTCCTCGTCATCTTTGACAGGCACACGCACTTCATTCACACTCACAACACACACACTGGCATCATCTCTATCTGCTTCCTCCTCCTCCTCCTCTTCTTCTTCCTCTTCCTCTTCTTCATCATCTTGTTCTGTTCATTCTTCAGGCTCTGCATCTGGCCATCCTTCCTCAACTGTATTGCCCCTTCCACACTCAAAAAGCAGACAAAGAAGAAAAGTGTCATCTGTCCTCAGCGCAGGAACAGAACTTCAAGAAGTGATGATGACTCGAGCGGTTGAAGTTGAACGAGAGTGGCAAAGAGATACCATGAGCAGAATAATCGAGAATGGAGATCAAAGGAATGAAATACAAAAGTTACCAAAAGGAGATGGAAAAAAGGACGAAGAATCAAAGGGAAAAGGAAAGAATCGAGATCGTGCAATTAAATAATCTTTCACCTATTGTTATATATTATGTTATTTGAAACAAATCCTTTCTTGATCATTTTCTTATCCATTATAATTTTATTTTCTTTAAAAATTATTGAATTATTGTATTTTGTTGTTTTCATAATATTTTACAACTCATTTCGAGAGAAGAATATTTCCATTATTTTTAAAGATGAATTTATTTGCTAAACGACTTCTGAAAGAATGTTCTTCGGAAAAAATGATTGATTGCAATTTTGTTGAAAAACTATATGAACAAAATGAAAATGATGCAGTTTGATTGCTTCACATTAAAATAAATTCAGTCGATTATAAATTAAATATTCTTTAGCAATTTTTCCCTCCTGAACAATCTGATAGAATTCATTTTTTTGCTTATCCGCAGCAACCTTATTACAAAGAGGTTTGAATTATCAATTTGATGTAAACAACTTGCTAATTTTTAATGCTATTTTATTGTCTTGAATGCTGAATTATTTTTGAATTATTTTGAATCATTTTTTCTTGTATTTTTACTCTCATAAAAAGATCTCAAATGCACTTCTCTACATGGGTTTATTCGGAATATTTCCTTTTGAATTACCTCAAATACCAAATCTTGCAGATGATTGTTCAGTTTATTCAAATCTTTTGAATGCAGCAAAAGAAGTACACAAAATTTTTATTGAAAGTGGACTTTTAACAAGGGATCTTTTTTCTCAAATTGAATATGGATGTGTGGTTTGGTTGAAAAATCCATTTAAAAAATTATCTGCTACTTGAAATTGTTTTCCACTTTTTATAGTTTCGGAATATCCTTCGTCGGATGTCTGTTTGATGGAAACATCCAAAGATGCTCGCCGTTCAGAAATTGATCAGCTAGTAACTCATCCAACCTTTTTACCCCTTCTAATGAGCAATGAGATGAAAGATATGGCAAAAGTGCACAGTCAACAGAAAAAAGAATGCGAAGAGTTGATACCACAAAAAGAAGAAGATGTCAAAACAAATGAAGAAGAAGAAAAGAAAGTTAATGATCAAATAAAACAACAAGGCGAAGAAACATTTAAAACTAACGAAGAATGCGCACAAAGTCAGTCATCATCAAAGAGTTTCGAAAGTAATAAAGATGAGCCGAATTCATCGAAAGAGAAAAAACAAAAAGGATCAAAGCAGCCAAAAGAAATAGCTGATCCTTTTCTAAATGCAGTGAAAACACAAGTTTTAACACAAGTTTTTCTTCCGAAGAAACTGCAAAACATTGAAAACTTAATTTCTTGTGATGAAAAGATGGATGAAAAGTCATCATGTTCGGAGTTGTTATCATCTCATTCGCCTTCATCATCTTCTTGTGTAACTTCTTCATCTGCTTCTGCCTCTGCTTCTGCTTCTGAATCAACTCAATGTCTTTTACCATCAAATGACTCGAGTGAAGATTCATCTTCTTCTAATTGTTCATCTCCACAAATGCCATCATCATCGTCATCATCTTCTTCTTCCTCATCTTCTTCTTCCTCCTCGCCTTCAACAGTTACACCTAATTCCGGTTCACTCAACTCTCAATCATATTCTCACTTTGAAGAAGAGTCTGTATTTTCTGTTCTTGAAGATCCCTCTTTTCCTTGGCATTGCCAACTGAAGAAGATTTTGTGTGAAGAAATTGGAGAGAAAGGAATGCAACGGATGCTTCGGATGCGATCTTCGCCTGGCTCTATTGCTGGATGTGCACAAAAGCATGAACCATCAAAGAAAAATGAGGAGCAAGAAAAAGAAAAAGAAAAGGAAAAAGAAAAGGAAAAGGAAAAGGAAGCGATGAAACCAACCGAATGCAACGAAAAGAAGAATGCAGAAATGAGTCAAAACTCGGAAGAAGTTGTTGGAGAAAGTGAAAAGATTTCTAAAGTCGAAGGAGAAAATATAGAAAGCGCTCAGCAAAACAAACAAGAGGAAGACTCACGATCTCAATCATTGCCTCAATCATCATCATCTTCTTCTTCTTCTTCTTCAGAAATATGTCCGCCAACAAAGACATCCCACAAACAGCCCCCTCAGAAACGGAAGCTTCCTCCTCTTTCTTCGCTGCATTCAGAAATGCCCGCCTTTGCAGTTCCTCCTTCGCTTTCCTCACTTCTTGCATCTGCCCAAATGCCTCACTGTCCTCCTCAGCTGCTTACAGTTGCCGGAAGAGCACTCACAAAGCATGGGTCGCGATGTCTGTGGTGGATGCTCCCCAAAAAAGGAGGGGAATCCACAAAGAATGATGCCGCTATTAACGCTATTAAGGCCTTTGCAGCGAATGCTGTGTGGATAAACGCTCATGCTATCGTTGTATGTGCAAATTGAAAATACATTTATTTTTAAATGAATTTTTGATTCTATTTTCACTTTCTGTTTTATCATATTTTCATATTTTGGCCATTTATTGTTTTTAAAATAGCATGATTATCCTCTTTTTGAAATAAGAATAGCCGAAGGGTATGGCGCACGTTGGACGGTTGAAGGGCAATTTTTCCGTGGATTTATTGAACCTCAAATCATTGGAGGGCATGAAATCGGGTGGAAGCACGATCCATAATATGGAGCCATAACAAATTTCTTTTCATTTTATTTTCTTCATTTCATTTTTATGGAGGAGAGCAAAAAGATAATTTTCTTCGCATTACGTCATGGGGATAGTGAAGCTATGAAAGAAGGTGTCATAGCTTCGAATCCAACTGAATGCATTGAAAATTATGGTCTTACACAAAATGGACGTAAACAAGCTTGTAATGCCGCTTGCCATTTTTTTGAACAGAAAAAAGAGGATTTACTAAATCATTCTGCTGTTTGCGTACGTGTTATTTCCAGTGACTTTAAGCGAGCAGCTGAAACTGCAGCTCTCTTTACAGAAACATTGAATGATCTTATAAAAAAGAATTTATCAAAGGAAAGCGAGGAACGCTATAATCCAATTAATGTGACCCATGACATACTTTTGCGAGAAAGATATTTCGGTGAATATGACAAGACTGTTTGAAATGCCATTTTTTCATCTATCTAATTTTTTGTTAAATAATATGGTTAGCCAATAGATAATTATCAAAAGATTTGGACCAACGACGAAATGGATGAATCACAAGAAATTTGTGGTGTTGAAAGTTGCATTCATGTTGCTGAAAGAGCAAGAAATCTGATAAATCGTTGCTCAAAGGAAGCCACATCATTTGAAAAGCAATTGTTTGTTTCATCTCTCTTTTTAGCACAAGTGAATTTTGAAACTGTTGTTTCCATTTTTAACTTCACTTTGTAAAATTAAGTGTAATTTTTGTATCTCATGGCGATACTCTTCAGATAATGTCCACACTATTCAACTCTCTTTCACCAGGAAAGCACAGGCATTTGCCCCATTTGCCTACAGCTGAACTTAGAACATTAGGTGAATGGGCTTCTAAGGATTGATGAAAAAAGCACATAGACTTTTTCTAACAAAAGGAAAAAAAAAAAAAAAAGAAAGAAAGCTCACATGTCCAATATGTTATTTAAATAAAAGTGAAATCAAAAATGAGTAAAACACTGTCAAATGCGAATGTTGTATTACATAAAAAAATTTCAAAATAGGTTGTTGGTATGTTGTTTGACGCAACAAATTACTGAAAGAAATTGCTTAATTAGAACATAACAGGGTTTGAGAAAGAGATAAAAACAGAAAAATGAAAAACTAATTTCACATGAGAACATATTAAAATTTAAATGTGCTTTGACATTCTTTCTTTGTTTAATGGTTCTCCAGCAAGTGCAATATATTTCCCTTCATCTTCGAATTCAGCTAATGTTTTAATCTCTTTCCCCATTGGAGAAACAATTTTTCTGCAAGATCCAGTTACGAGATGGACCTCTGCATTTACAGCCTGATATAATTTATCCATTGTGGTTATTGTAGTCTTTAATGTTATTTTTGTTCCCGAATCATGGATATCGCCATTACGAAATACGAAAATTACTTTTGGCTTTGTAACCTGAGTTCCAAATTTTGTCAGTGGTTTTGCATGTGTAACTGGCTTTGGAGCAGCTGATGGAGTTGCAGAAGAGCTTGCTTGTTCTTCAGCTGGTAATGGTGAAGTTGATTTTTTGGTTAATGCTCTTGGTAATTTTTCTTTGTTCAAAGGCTCTCCAGCACAAGCAATATAATTACCTCCATCAACCAAATCAGTCAGAGCATTTACAGTTTTTCCTTCAGGAGTTACGACCTTTCTGCAAGCTCCTGTAACAAGTCCGATATCTTTATTAATCACATCGAAAAACTGTTGCATAGTTCTTCATATACAAAAGAAAAAATTCAACTTTGCAAAACGCTTCAAATTACAAACCTAATTGTGGATCTCATAACAATTTTTAATCCAGTGTGATGAACATCTCCATTTCTGTTTGAAACAAGTAGATTTTAAAAAACTAAATATGCATCAATTTCTACATTTGCAAACCTAAAAACAGTAACAGATATTGGTGTTGAAGCCATTTTGAAAATTTTATTTTCTTTTGAAAAGTGTTTGAAATTAAACGCTTTGATCTAATTTATACTTTGTGAATTATGATCAAAAAATTATTTTTAAGTTTTGCGAATGTTATTGTTGATAAAAGCAATAATGTGTGTAGAGATGATTTCAATGATGTCGGATGCGAAATCTTACGAAAATGAAAAGAAAAATCGTTCACAACTTTGAAATACAATAAAGAAGTTCGCAAACAAAAAATATGTCTGAAAAAGACCAGCATGTACATATCCAAATTAATTAAGATGCCACATAATTTTCGGAAATGTAAAGCAAGAGTCAAAAACAGAACAAAAAGTGGCGGCTGATTATAATATTCTGATTGGGAATATTATCTAAATCAGACGATCAAATAAAGAAAAAGAAAGATAAAGAAAGAAAAAATAAAGAAGAAGATAACTTGCCTAATACAGACACATAACAAAAAACAACAGATAATTTTGTAAAATAAGCAAGACATAGTGTCATTGCTTTATGCAGTACAAGAAAAACAAACAAACAAACAAACAAACAAACAAAAAAAAAAAAAAAAAAAAAAAAAAAAAAAAATACATATTTCTTAATGAGGTGGATCTACATAAATTAAAAAAACGAACTCTTCAGAAAAAGAGCAGTTTAAAGGGTAATTAAAAATCCATAATTGGATTTTTTGCAAGACGTTGACAAATAAACTTGAAAAATCTAAAATTTCAGCGAAGATTGAAAGTAATAAGTCAAAAAGCTTTTAAAAGCAATCCAAAATCATTTCAAAAAGAAAGGCAAAAATACTGTAGGATACTACAGAATCAATGGGTAGAACTAATTGAATAAACTGAAGTTAAAAACGAGAAGCTTAAGCACTTCAGAGAAAAGGAAGCAAGTAGAAAAGCCGGCTAACACGAAAAAAACATTATTTAGAAGAATAAAAAGAAAACATATAAATTCAAATAACATTGTAAAAAAACTGGACATCTGCATATTACAGATGAGCTATATTTATTCTAAAGGTGTATAGTAAGACAAAAACGCCAAAAACTTATCATAAGTGTCTGCCTGATCAAACAAGATTCCATCATCAGGTATATTCTCGTAATCATATCCATTCTGTAAGAAACGACGACCTTTCCATTCAAAAGTCAATCGATAATCAAGAGCTGAAAGAACTGCAAGCTCAGATTTATTCAAAGATTTTAATGGTATTGAATACAGATTGCTCCAAAACAAATTTTGCATTGGCTGATCAGTGTTGAATTTGTTCACTAACATTAGACAAATAACAACAATCATCGTCGCATTCTTCAATTTGATAGGCATCCCTCTATCACCTCCTTCTCGTAACAATCTATCCATTAAACAAAGGCAGAAAAGAATGTCAGATTCCATCATAACACTTTTCCCAGAAGCTTTGTAAAAAATTCGTTCAATCGCTTTTGTTAATTTTTGATGCTGCTCTTCATATGATTTATCAATTGGCAAGCACCAGAGCTTACAGAGTAATGGGTTTTTGAGGTCGCTTAATGGACGTCCAAGCAATGGGATTAAAAATGGTGAGTTGGAATATTCAGGCAGTGAAGGCACATCAGTTTTTGGAATATCAAGATGATAAGTGAGAAAAAGAAAAGACAATGAAATGTATGACGATAATAGCGGAATAAGTTTTGTATGAAACATTAACTCATGAAATATTGGACATGTTGTTGCAAGAGCATAGATAATTGGATTATCGAACTCGCAAAAAGTTGTAACTCTCGAATCAGAAAAATCATCAATTATGCTTGCTAATTCTTTTTGTTTTGGTGTTTCATCTTCGCTGTCATCGTGAAGTCTGAAAGGAGATTTTGATAAGGGTAGCCCGATGGGACTGGATTCGAAAGAAGAATGACAAGCTCGAAAATGCGGTGAAATAGTAGAGAGCTTCTCTTTATCAATCATCCGAATCCCGATTACGGACATTATTTCCGCGTGGCTCAAACAGTTTTTGATCGTTAATTAATTGGTCCCATAATCAGAAAAAACTTCTCAAATCTAAATATTTTCTCATGTTTATAAAAAGACAAAAAACACGAAACACAACGTGATATAATAAAGTACCATTACACAATTATTGATAAAAACATTGCGAAAATCGAACAACCATACTTATGTGTGAAATTCAATTTTCACTTTCAGATTTAGAAATAAAAATTTTAAATTCGCTCGAAATTAAAAAAATCTTAAAACAACAAAAATTTTATATAACACTCGGTTAAATAAGTAGAAACCGCTCAATGAAATTAGTTTCATCAGAGCAGAATCAATAAAACGAAAACTCTTAATCATAATCTGAATGTAAAACAAAAACGATAATACATACAAAGCAGTAACATTTCACATAAACTGTTTATTCAGATCCAAAAAATCAAAGAAAAACACCTTATTAAGGTTCTGTATTCAATCAAACATAATTAACAGAAAGTTCTTTTCATAAATGGATAAAAAATTCACAGGAATTTACATTCTCGTGAAGAAATCTTGAATGCTTTTCATTCATTTTTGTGTTTGCAATTTGTCTCCTTCTTCATTCATTGGAGATTTGATAGTCCCCTAAACTTTGTTAAGATGTGCTTGACTTATAACTCTGCTTCCTTCATCATCATCATCTTCTTCTTCTTCCTCCTCATCGATTTCTTCTTCATTCTCCTCCTCTTCCTTCTCCTCCTTATTCTTAAATTCATCATTTTCTGTCTCTTTCTCCTTTGCTTCATTGTCTGCCAGCCTTTTCTGTCTCATCTCTCTCTCCTTCATCTTCTTCTTCAGCCTCTTCATTCTGTTCTTCTTCTTCTTCTTCTCCAACATCCGTTGTGTCTTGTCAATATCTCCATGAAAGGTGCTGTTGAGATATCTGACTGAAGGCAGCTGAGAAGGGAAAGGATGAACTGATGCAAAAGTAACATTCTTCATCTGATCAGGCAACATTTGGTTGTTTTCATAAAATGAAGAGTTCAAATAACTTGGCATTGACATTGGCACAGGGAAAGATGAATATGGCTGTGGAATCTGCTGCTGCTGCTGCTGTTGTTGTTGAATGCTGACTGGATAAGATATTTGAGACGTAAATGAAGAGTTTAAAGAACTTATATTGGATGAAGGAAAATGTGGAAAAGAAGAAGAAGAAAAGGAAGAAGAATGCACTTCAGAATCAGAATAAGGAAATTCAGTGACTGAAGATGCTGTGATTGCATTGTCTGGATGGCTCAAGTTGAAAGAAGGAGCCATTTGTTGATATTGTTGTTGTTGCTGCTGCTGTACAGCTGGCAGGCTAATTGCACATTCAGATGAAGCAAATGAGGAGAATCCACTTCCAAAAGGCATATTCACAAAAGAAGAAGAAGAAGAATTCACAGAAGAATCAGAAATTCCATTGGACAAAGCCATCTTCATCTTCATCTTCATCTGCTGCTGCTGTTGAAGTTGAAGCTGTCTTTCAGGACATTCTCTCGAAATATGTCCAATTTTGCCGCAGACGAAGCAGACTCTGGTGTCTTCGTAGGTGCATTCCTTTGACGTATGCCCAATTCTGCCACATCGGAAACAGGCTTCTTTGCGGACAAGACGAGAAGAAGAGGCAGAAGAAGAGACAGAAGATGAACGAGATGCTGGATAAGGTGATTGTTTTGTATCATGTGAAGAAGAAGTTGAAGAAGATTTTGATGATTTCACTGATCCTGTTATCTCTTCATTCTCTTCTCCTTCTCTTTTTCCCTCTCCCTCTCCCTCTCCATTTCCTTCTTCTTCCTCTCCTTCTCCTTCTTCATTCCTCTCCTTCATCTTCCTCCGAAGCAGCGGGCAGTTCGCAAACTGGTGCCCGCGCTGTCCGCAGTGGTAGCATCTGTCCAGCGGAAACGAGGGAAGCAGCGGCAAATCAGAAACAGACAAGTTTTCAGAGCATTTGATGACAGGCGGAGGCTGAGGCACTCCGATGGATGAGGGAGGAAGAGACAGAGGTGGCTTCTCGGTATGATCGATGGTGCAGGGGATGGCGCTGAAGGAATGGGGGATTGGGAATGAGGAAGAAGAAGAAGAAGAAGAAGAAGAAGAAGAAGAAGAAGAAGAAGAAGAAGAAGAAGAAGAAGAAGAAGAAGAAGAAGAAGAAGAAGGAAAAGAGGAAGAAAGCAAAGATGAAGATGAGGAAGAAGTAGAAGAGAGTGATGTTGCAGGAGTAGAATCGACAGATGCGTTTGTTTGAGATAGGAAAGGTTGTGCAATGAATGAGGTTGCTGAAGAAGTTGATGAAGCAAAAATTTGATTTGCAGAAGAAGAAGCAGAAGAAGGAGAAGAAGAAGAAATGACATTAGTTGCAAAGACATCTTCTGTCACAAGAGAAGACGGAGGAAGCTGAGTTTGTGCATTTGGCATTGTCTGTGAGAAAGGAGAAGGAGGAAGTTGTGAGGATGATGGTTGGTTTATTTGAGGCAAAGGCACAGAAGAGAGAGAGGGAGGAAGGATAGATATGACAGTGGGTGAATTGGAAGGATTGAAAGATGAGTCAGATGGAATGGAAGAAGAGGCAGTTTGGATGACAAGAGGCTGTTGAATGAAAGACAGCTGTTCTGCTTGTGGAGAAGGGGCAGTGTGTGAGAGAGATGGAGAAATAGAAGAAGAAGAAGAAGAAGAAGAAGAAGTTGAAGAGGTGGAGGAAGAAGAAGAAGAAGATGATGATGATGATGAAGGCAATCCATTCACACTTTGTGTCAAAAACTGTCCAGGCGCAGAAAGCAAGACAGGAATGCTTCGTTGGAGAGGCGAAGGCAGACAATCAGCCAAGTGATGTTTCTGTTGCAGCAGCAGAAGTTGCATCAGCTGCTGTTGGAGCTTCTGTATTTCCGTCTGATTCTGCAAATTGACTGGCTTTTCGGACTCTTTCATCAGCAATGCCACGATGCTCATCATCGCCTGCTGCATCTGCTGCATCTCCAGCTGCTGGGCAAAAGACAGCTGAGGAGAGAGAAGGAGAGGAGGAAGAGAATAAGGAGGAGATACAGGGCAGTTGAGGGGGTTAAGAGAGTTGATGGAGTTGAGAGAGGGGAGAGAGGGAAGGGAAGAGAGGTCGAACGGAAGATGAGCAGAGTGAATGGAAGGAGATGGGATGAATGTGGCTGTGGGGGAGGATTGGACTGCTGAATCTGATGATGAGAGATTTTGTTCAGAGGAATTGGATATTGAAGAAGAAGATGATGACAATGATGATGGCAAAGAAGATGGCATTGCTGAAGAAGTTATGTTTTGAATTGCAGAAGTATTTGGTTCCAAACAAATATTGCCAGTCAATGATAAAGCAGTTGAATTATGTTCAGAAGAGTTAGCAACCATTTGAATGTTATTATCATTGGGAGGCTGGTTGAGATATCCAACTCGAGTGAAAAATGCCTTTTGTGTGTTGTCTGCAGTGTCTGTGTGAAGAATGTTTGGAGAAGAAGAAATCAGCTTGGCAGTCTCAGAAGAAACACCAATAGAAAAACCGTTCTCTGTCTGAACAAAAGATGGCTGCTGAGGAAAAGAAGGCGACTGAAAAGAAAAAGGCTGAGGGTGAATGTGCAATGGAGAGGCATTTAGCGAAGCAATTGGGGGAGTATGCATTGCAGAGGAAGACAAGGAGGAAGGAGGTAGAGAAAAATGAGGTGTTGATTGTAGAGAAGTTGTTTGAGGAGGGACAGATGAAGAAGCAGCTGTATTGTTTTGTGGAGTGCTGGGAAGAAGAGAAGAGGCGGATGAAGAGGTGAACAAGGGAGAGTTGGCATAAGGCACAGCAAATGGCGAAAAGGAGGAAAAAGAAGAAATCGGAGTCTTTGCAGAAGATGCAGTGGATGTTTGTATTGGCAGATACAACGATGCAGCGAATGGTGCAAAGGGAGAAAAAGACATTTGTGATAGAAGAGCAGGAGAATACGTTATGGCAACTGATGATGATGATGATGATGCAGATAATGGAGATGATTGAGTGGGAAAAGGAGGAGATGACGATGGCATTTCTGTTAATTCATTTTTTGTTGATGTACAAGAACGGGGTTGAGAATTGTTTGATGTCTCATTCAATTCAGAATTTGGCAAAAATGCAGATGTTGACTCGCTTGCCAAGTTGTTAGCATTTTGAATGAATGCAGCATTTGTATTTACATCTGCTTCTGAAGAAGCCATCTTTGCATTTATAACATCTTGTTCATTCATTTGGTGTGTTTGTTGAATTCCATCAGATGCATTGTTTCCGACAACCAACTGAATTGGTGAATATACAGAGCAAGAGGCACCAACAGCAAGAGTGCCTGTTTCAGAAGGAGTATGTGCAAAATGTGCAGATGATGATGATTTTGACGGTGGGCTATGTTGAACAAAAGGAGAGTCTAAAAAAGAGGAAGAGTTTTCCTTTGAAACTATCGCTGAGTGTTTCTCTTGTTTAAATTGGTTCTGAGAAATATCATGTGAGAAGCTGTCTTTTTGCATTGATGAATTGTTTTGGTGAATATCGTCAAACGAGCTGAATTGGCTGCTGTTGACATGACTTGCAATTGCTGGTGGCAAAGAAAAAGCAGGTTCATCCGCTGACTGGCTGAGCGATAATCGATGGGGGCTGTTGATGGCGATTGAAACAGAACGAGAGGATTCTTGATGGATAAGTAACGACGAGTTTGTATTTGCAGCTAGTTGAAATTCTTTATGCCCATGGGACTTTGAACAGAAGGTGCTTGACGATTCAATTTCTTCAACTGACAGAGGTGACAATCCTTTGAAATCCTTGCCAGTTAGCTCCTCATCAAATGTATCTGAATCTGTTATATCATCAAAATCTTCTGCGCTACTGCTGTGCTCTGTTGAACAACATTGAAAATTTTTATTTTGTGAGCTAATGTCGGAAAAAGACGATGTTTCAGAAGATGATGATGAGGATGCTGTTGAGCTTTCACTTGATTCTGAATCAATTGAAGATCCATATTTCGCAGAACTTTTGCTCAAGCTACATGACATGCAATTTGATTTGTGAATAATTGAGCAATTCTTGTTGCCATCTGTTTGATGCAAATATTTCGAAACCAAGTTTGCGTTGTTTTCTGTTGCGAAAGGCGAAGGAGGAGGTGAAGGAGATCGAGAATCTATGAAGTTTTCTTTTGAGATATCAGATTCAATTTGTAATCGTTGAGTTAGTGCTGCAGAAGGAGGTAACAGAAACCCAGATTCAATTTCAGAATCTTCAGGAAGCGCAGATGGAAAATACGGATAAAAATGAGGAGAAGTTGAGCTTATAGATATCGAAGCGTTCACATCAATGTCATTTAAAGAGTCTGTTGCAAGTGATTGTGAAGAATGAGCAGTTGTCATAAAAAGTTGAAAAGCAGGAAGAAAGAGGAATCACCTTTTTATATTCAACGTTGGTATAAATATACAATAAAAAACTGCTCGAAACAAAAATATTGTAAAATTAATATCTGAATATTAGAATTTTCACAAATTAATATATATTTGAAATGATTATGGTAATTTTGGAAATTTTTTTATCGATTTACGAAAATTTTTTTCCTTTCTATTTATTACAAATAAAGCAAAAAAAGATAAAATGAAAAAAATTCTCCATTCAAACATCAGACAAGTCTGTTTTCAGCACAATTCATTTGGCAAGGTTCAAATTAGTTTGTATTTAATCTTTATTTCGTGCAGATTTAATCTTATCTTCGAGTTTTCGATATCAGTTGAAGACACGAGAAATAAAATATAGAAACAAGCATTTGGTATTAAATTTGTTTGAAAAATATGACATATACGAAAAGACCTTGCAATTAACATAATTATCGTTTTGTAATACATATTGCACAAAATCAATATAAAACAGGAATTACTCTCTCAAATCAAGATAAAAGCTAATCCAAAATCAAGACGAAAACTAATTTAAGCCCAAGACTAAACTTATAAAAAATTAATCTCATTTTTTTGTAAGTTTTAATGAAAATTGATAACATTAATAATACTAAAGTTTCAATAACCTCAAGAAAACATTTATGATTGAAAGGATTCAACAAAGAAATTTTAGTTTTCTTTTCTTCTCATTTTTTCATGTGAACACTTTACGCTATCAACAGTCTCGTAATATTTTCTTTGAAGCTTCAATTCTAATTCCCTTGGCTTTCTAGCCAGCCAATTGTTAGAAACTTTTAATTTCAACCCTCCAACACAAAGTTCATCTATTGAAATGTATTCTTCGCTTTCATTAAATCCAAAAAGCCTCTCGCCATTCGAATACTTTGGAAGGCCAAATTGCTCCCTCAACCACAAAAACCCTTCCACTGCATAGCACTTCTCCTTTTTCAATTCTTCTGGCAAGGCTTCAAGTTGCCAACTATCCAAGTAATCTTTGTAAACCATTGACACAAAATACAAAACTAAGATGTCAAAAAAAATCAAAACAAAGCCAAAGTGATGATTGAATGCACCATCGAGCTTGAGAGGAAGCAGAACCAGAAAAACAGCCAATGGAATATGAAATATTGCATCTTTCGCAAAAACCAAAAATAAATCTTTTTTCGTGGTTCTGTTGTTGAAGTTGGCAGACTTTTTGCTTTTAACGAACGATGAAACAAGACTCATTACAAAGTGTATGTCCATCGGGAAAAATATGTGCATCCATTTAACATCATTGATAAAAGCTGCATTATCATAAAAGTGAGCTGATTGATTGTAAGTTAAGAAATAAAACAACAATTTTTGAATGTTAATCAAAACAATTCGAGCATATGAATCAAACCATTTGCTTTCATAACGATTAGCGTCAAAGACAGCAATATCAATAAAATTGGGAAAAAGTTCAAAAGTTGTTGAATGACAGTGTAGAGCGGAAGGCTATGTGGAATTGGAAAAACATTTTCGATTAAGTACACAAATATCGAATATGCAAAGAAAGGCCAAGAAAACAACAAGAAAGAACGTTTTTTCCAAAAGAAATCGAAATATAACACTAACAGCACTGCCAGAGCATATAATACTGTTAATGCGATGATATAGACCATCTCTTGTTTTGAATAAGAGATAACACATCCAATCAGCAAATAAGCGTAAATCAACAAAGCACAAAATGTCAATGTGTCGGTGAATGATTTTTTCGACGAATCGTCATTTTGTATCAATTTATAAGCAATTTCACAATTTCTTGAGAAACATATAAGCCCCAATGCAAATGAAATGAACCCTAATAATAAAAAAACTGCTTTAATTCTTCCTGAAGAAGAACTGAGTTTCTTTGTAATTATGCTTTTCAACGTTAATTGAGAACAATATCTTTTTTGAGATAGCTTTTTGTAAATCCTGAAAGCATATATTTGCAGCAACCAAAGAATTGCAAAAATCACAAGAAAAATTATTGAAAAAAAAATTTTTTTATAATTTTTATTTAATATTATTTTTTATGCAAACTGTTGTGTATTGCTCCAACCCTTTGGACTCACTCCGAATTTGTAACTTTCTTGCCAATCTTCTTCCGATTGAGGATTAAACAAAGAAATATCAAAAAATGCGCATTTTGGGATAAAATTGATTTTTTGAATGAATGGCACAATCGACCTGCATTTTATTTCCACACACCTATCGTTATTGCGCACGAAATTCAACTGAATGTTCGTTATTTCCGCAATTAATTAAAATCTTCAAACCTTGGAAGTTTTGAAAGGCGATTAAACCGAGAATTTACTTGCGACAACGCAACGATTGTTGAACAGTCGCATTTCGAAAAAATTCTATTCCAACAAAAATGGCATAAATGAAGAGACCACGATCTTATGAAAAATAAATAATTCAATGATTTGTTGCAAACAATGCCAAAAGTTCGTCTGGAAAGCTATCTGAACATCAATATTAACAGAAAAATCAATATCAATGATATATTTATTTCAAACTCAAATTTAAATCGATGGTTGAACGTTTATTCATTTTTTATTGTTTAATTCTACTTTGATGAAAGCCAAGATTCTTCACAAAAATTTTAATCATAATATTATGGGAAATTGTTTTTGTCTTTTTTTCTTTATTGAAGCAAATAAAAATTTTTTGCATAAATATTAACTGCATTTAAGTTTTAAAACTCCACCAATAGTTTGCAATAAATTTTATTTAACTTCTTTGAACATATTTATCATTCAACAGTTTTGGAAACAAAGAAACGTGATTATTTCCTTCAATCATCAACTGTTAAATAACCGAATTAAACAAAATGAAAATTTTAATATTATAAATATATCATAAACTTAATCTTTCTTTCAACGATGTGCTTAATTTTCATCTGTCATTAATTGTTCTGCTTTTATTTTTTCTCTTCTTCCTTTTCCTTTTTCTCCCTTTCGATTTTATAGAAAGGCTTTCCAGTTGGCCACATCGGGCCAAGAATCAGCTCTGGATCTATGTTTTTCCATCCTTCACTGGCATCTTCATCTTCGTTTGCCTGCGGTGCAGCAGATGCAGATGAGCTCGACTTTGCAGCATCCTTCATGCTTTCTTCTTTTTCTCTCCTCTTTCTCTCTTTTTCTCTTCTCTCCCAGAACTTCTGCAAGCACTGCTCCTGGTTGTAATACTCTGTTGTGCACGTGTCTTCGTCCTTCTTCGCCATTTCTTCAGTCAGCGGCGGCGCTTTCTCAAACAGCAAGTTCATGTCAGGTGCATTGAAACACGATATCTTCCTTCTCTCAGGATCCTTCTCTTCCTCCTTCGACAGCTCACTCACTGCAAAGTTGAACTTCCACCTGCCCTTTGGGAAGAATTCCCCCTCCTCTTCTGTCCTCGGCGTCGGGTCGAAGTGGAAGAAGCGCTGCCTCCACCCCATCCTTGCCTGCAGCCTCAGCTTCGCCCTCTGCCTGCCAGCATTCTCCACATCCAGCTTCTCATCCTTCGCCTTGTCATAGTCCAGTTTCTGAAGAGCAGCTGTCAGTTTGCCCCAGACAACACGTGACTCATACGGCTGCTGGTGAGGAAGAGCCATCGAGCGCTTGGGTAGAAACGGAGTGGCGGAAGCATCGAAGAAGAGGAAAGTGTTCGGGGGAAGATCGGGAAGTGGCTCAAACTCTGGTGCATCGGGTGTTGCTGATGAGGCAGATGAGGAAGAAGAAGAAGATTTTTTCTCATCTTTTTCCTTCTCTTTCTTCTCTTTCTCTTTCTCTTTTTCCTTTTCCTTTTCTTTCTCCTTCTCTCTCTGTTCTTTCTTTATTCTCTCTGACTTCTCAACCAACTCAACATATTCAGGTGAAAGTGTCCAAGTGGCAGGAGATCGATTGTCTGTGACGTATGAACGGCCAGCCCAGTCTCCTTTGACAGTCAGCAGCGGCTGCTCTTTCTTTTTAGACGATTCACTCTTTTTCTCCTTTTCGTCTTCAGATTTTGGATCTTTCTCGTCTTTGTGCGATTCTTCGCTGTTGGAATTGTCTTCTTTTTTTGAAGAATCAGAAGAAGAAGATGAGGATGATGATGATGATGATGATGAAGCAGAAGATGGAGTCGAAGATGATGATGCACCAGAATTGTCGTCGTAAGTGGGAATTAAATATTTGTCGCTCCGATATTTCTCCAAAATTGGTGTTGAGACCAATGGAACGTCCTCCTTCCCTTTCAGTCTTCTCACAACCATTTCATACTGATTGTACTGACCTCCAAAAGTGGGCTTAGCCTTAAAGTTGATCAGTGCCTCGAGTCCTGTTTTCTCACAGCGCATGCTAATTTCTCCCACAGTTTCCATTCTCATCTTTCCAAAAATTATTCCGTGCGCAATAAATCCAGGGTAATGCAAAGTGTACACCTCATCTCTGCACAATATGTGAAGAAAGATTGTCCCATTCATATATGTTCCAACAGAATTCCCCATAAATTTGGATTTTGCTTGTATGTGTCCATCGACGACAAATCCTGCTTCAAGATTCTCGAAATAAAAAGCTGAAACTGGAGGATGATGTTGGACTTGTTCTGCTAAGTACCATGTTCTTGCGCCATCAGGATGATCCCAAAAGCAACGAAAGGCTTCTCCAAGAATCGAATTGTATGGCTTTCTGACTTTTCTAGTTCGTATATGGAAACCAGAAAGATAAAATCGAGCCATATGGGCAATTCTTTCAACTGGATCATCCCTAGAAATTGCATATCTGAATATTTCCAAATGAGAAAACATATTCCCAGTTCCTTCTATAAATGATTTCGGTTCACATATAAATGCAGGCACTGAAAAACATCTTTGTAAATCAATAAAGGAAAAAAAAGCATACATGTAACTCTTGTCAAATCCATTCCAAATGTGACCTGCTTAAGAATATCCTTCAAAATGCTTCTTGGTTTGTCATCCACAACTGGATGTATTGTTTAGAAAAAAAGTACATGGAAAGAATATTAATGAATTTAATTTTCTTCTCAAATTCGCAGTAACCAAACCTTCTTCTTCATCATAAACCGCTTTTACAACAAGACTTTGGTGTGCAGATTCGTCCATAATCTCCTCGACTGCAATTTGCCCCTCTGAACTCATTTTTTACTTTTTCCAAAAATCTACGATAATTCCCTTTTTTTGAAATTTTGAAAAAAGACAGTAATTTCTCCATAATTGTTGAATTGACATTTATTCGAAAAACTTAATTGAACTTCTTTGAAGAACTCAAAAAGGTTCAAATTTTCGTTATTATCCAAACAAAAGACTATCCAAGGAATTGTGTCACTTTGATTTTAACTTTAAATTGTGAGAATAAGGAATCCAATATAAAATCATTTTTGCAATTTTTGGTATTTGCTTAATTATTGTCATGGGAAAAAAATAACGCAAAACAATTATTCAAAAGCATATGCTTTTTAATATGATTTACATTTTAGGACTTATCGAAAAAAAAGGAAATTTGCATGCAGATCTCACAATTTTAGGAAAATACAAACAAATCTTATTAACAATAATTGCTCAAAAATATAACAAGTAGCCCATATAACAGAAATATAATATAAAAATAAACTTAACAATTTTATAAACTAATAATTATAAAAAAGATCAACTCTTTATAAAAATATTAACACAAGGAAGAAATATTCCATGGAGGTACAGAAACAGGGCGAGCAGGCACTGCTTCTCTTTCAAGCAATGTTCTGCTGCTATTTTTAAGAGGCATATTCACTTGTCTTTTTATGCCCTCATAAACATAATTCTCAAGCGCCTCTTCAAAGGCGGAGGTGCTGTTGGAGTCATTTCTGTTGTAAAATGAGTGAAAATTGGGTGTTGGCATATCTTTTGAAAGGGGGCGGAAAGAGAGGAAGAGAGAAGAGGAATAAAAGGGATGGGAATAAGAAGAGAATGAATTGGGAGATGAAGAATTGGATTTTGCAGTTGCAAAAGAAGAAGAAGAAGAAGAAGAAGAAGAAGAAAGAGAAAGAGGAGAAGAAGAAAATGGAGAAGAAGAATGAGTAAGTCTTTCTGATTGAACTGTTCTGCTAACAGCAAGTGGGCTATGTGAAAGATGAGAAGAAGAAGGAGGAAAAGAAGGAGAAGAAGAAGATATCTTAGCAGAATGAGGGAGAGAAGGAAAAGAAGAAGAAGGGGCCAGTCCACGTGAGGCAAATGGATTTTGTCTGAGAGAAGAGAAAGAAGATGTGCGTGTTGAGGGCTTAGAACTGACTGCGAGGGAAGAGAGAGGGAGAGGCTGAGAAGGAGGAGGAAGAGAAGAAGAAGAAGAAGAAGAAGAAAATGATAAAGGAGAATGAGAAGGAGAAGAAGGAGAAGGAGGTGAATGAAGAAAAGTATTTGACGTGTTAAGAGAAGAAGAAGAAGAAGAAGAAGAAGAAGAAGAAGAAGAAGAGATAGATTTGCAGAAGGAAGGAGGAGGAGGACTTGAAAAGGCGCGGGAGCGAAACGAAACAGAAGAAGAGGAGGAAAGGAAAGGAGATTGTGAAGGAGGAGAAAGAGGAGAAAGAGGAGAAGAGGAAGAGGCAGATGAGGAGGAGGAAGAGGATGTGACAGAAGAGAAAAAAGGAGTTTGGTTGATTGAGGAAGAGGAAGAAGGAGAAGAAGGAGAAGAAGGTGTTGTTGTGTGTGGATGAGATGGATGTGAAGAAGCATTGGCAGGTTCCATTTCGGAATCTGACTTATAAAATACATAATTTGAAAGTAGATGAGAAAGAAAGCTTTTTGAGAGATCGTTCAGAAGACAGCGTGAAAAGAGAGGGAAACTTTGTCTTCGGCTGTGGAAAGGAGGATGGAAGGGAAGAGAAGAAGAAGAGGAGGAGGAGGAAGAAGAAGAGGAAAAGGAAGAAGAAGAAGAAGTATGAGAGGATAAGGGAGAAGATAAAGGAGAAGATGAAGAAGAAGAAGAAGAAGAAGTTTTAATATTAATGTTTTTGTTTTTGAGAAGCAATTTGAGATACATTTTTCTGTTTGGAGGAGAAAGAAGAGAGAGAAAATGGCAGTCGAATGGAGTGAGTCTCATTGAAGGCTTAAAGGAAGCAGATGGAGAATGAATGCTTATGTGTTGTTGTGAAGGAGAAGAAGAAGAAGAAGAAGAAGAAGAAATGGAAGAAGAATGAGAAGATAAAGGAGAAGATGAGGTTTTTGAAGGCGAAATGGAAGAGGAAGAAGAGGAAGAAGAGGAAGAAGAAGCAGAAGCTGTTGTGGATGAAGACGATATGAGTGTAGGAGTCCAATGGGGATGGTTGATATTTGAATGTGGTGATGTCTTTTGTGGAGAAGGAGAATGTGAGTGAGAATGAGTAAGCGCTAAAGAAGTGGATGTTCTCTGAAGAGGAGATAAACGTGATGATGTTAATGAAGATGAAGATAATGAAGAAGGAGAAGGAGAAGAAGAAGAAGAGAATGATGATGCTAATGAAGATATTCCCTTTGCATTCAATGAAGCATTTGCTGTGTCTGTTGACTGTCCGTATTGTCTGTATGGCACAAGTGAGTGTGACAGCTCCTTCAGATCTGCATCGCTTATCTCTGGAAGTCTCATCGCCCACAGAAACATCTCATTTTTGGAACTCAGTTTGGGCTTTGCAAGCAACTTGGCCTTTTCCATTCGTCTTTTCAAGCGCTTTTCTTTGATTTTCTCTGAAAGGGTTGTGAAAATATCTGTTTTTTGTGTGGAAATTTCATTTTCTTTGAGATCAGTTCCTGTTTGTGTGTTGTTTGTTCTCTTGTTATTTGCCAATTGCTGTCCAATCAGCTTCGCTTTCATTTGAACGGATTTGTTCTCTTCTTTCGATTCATTCAGAAGACTTTGTGAATCTGAAATGTTTTGCTTTTCATTTTTCCTGCTTTCTGGTTCAATTGAACTGTTATGTTGATGTTTTTGTGTCAATGAATGTATTTTCTCTTCAAATGTCATCTTGTTTTGTCCACTGCAACTTTCACTTTCACTTTCAGATTCATCAAACTCATCATCATCATCATCATCATCATCATCATCATCATCGAATTCATCATTAACATCATCCACTCCAACATCTTCTCCAACTCCTTCTTCTTCTTCTTCTTCGTCTCCACAGTCAACATACTCAAAATCATCTGCATTTGAAGCATCAGCACAATTCTCTTCTTTCCCCTTCCCTTTCTCATTTCCAACTCCTTCGCTCAAAGAAAAAGGAGAAGAAGAAGATGATGATGAAGTTGATGATGATGACATCTGTGTCACATTCTGATTCCCACTCACGGCAGAAGCAGTATTAGCAGCTGATGTATTTGCTGTCCATCTTTTTCTTTCCTTTTTTGTGAGTGTCGTGTGCTCCTTCAGCAAAGTCGCATGATACTTCAGCCCTTCCACAATCCTGAAGAGCATCTCGCAATTCCTCCAATTCACCCAAAACTGGTCATTCGCCTTCATCTCCGCTTTCCTCTTCCTCTTCGCTTCTTTCTTTGCTTCTTCTTCTTCTTTCTCCTTCTCTATCTCTTTCTCTCCTTCTTTCCCTTCACTCTTTTTCTCGCTTTCCTCCTTCTCCTTCTCCTTCTCCTTTGCCCCGTTCTGCTCCTCATCAAACTCCACCATTGTCAGCGCTGTCGCCTTCAGAAAAAGCGACTTCAAATAAAATGGAATAGGTGGAATCAAAGGGGAATGGAATCCATTTAGCATCTTCATCGTCTGCTCCTGCTTCAGCACAGAAAACATCCCTTCCAGCTCTTTCATCTCCTTCCCTTCCAGCACCCTCTTCACCTCTGCCCCAACCTCCTTCATCGCCTTCACATCGCTGCTCTCCATTATCCTCTTCACATACGAGATGGTGATGCCCATGAAGACAGAAGACGCACTCATAAAATTGCCCCTCTCAATCAGACACTGCTCAACTGCCAGTAGCTTCTCAACCAGCTGCACACGACGCTTCATCGAAGAAGGATCCAGATGAAGACGGGAAGAAGAAGAAGAGGAAGAAGAAGAAGAAAAAGTAACTGATTTTGCTGAATCATTTATTCCATCTTCTACATTCTCTTCTGTCTCTTTCTTCCCTCTCCTGTCATCAACTGCCTCTGCATCTGCCTCTGGATCGCACAATATCATCCACGCCACACACCTCGTCAGTCTGTTGCTCCTCTCAGTCATTTCGCAGATGACCGGCGCCTTCTTCTCCCTCACCTTGTTCTTCTCCTCCATCCACGCACACCCCACAAACTCACCAAACGTCAGCTGCGAAAACAGCTGTGTCTCCTGCTGCGTCAGAATCTGCGCCAGCTTTTTCGGCACAATCTGCTCGGGATGGCGCGCTGCTGGGTACAAATAGCGCTTCAGCTGCTGTTTGCGCTCTTGGGCTTTGATCGCTTCTGAATCATTTGCAAGTGAAAATGATAATTTTTGTTCATTTGTTGTGTCTGTGACTGTATTTGTGGATGTTTCTGATAGCGCTTTTCTTTCGCTCTGTTTTCGGATTCTTCTCATTCTCCTTCTCCATTCTTTGTCTCTTTGCTTCACCACTTCTCGTATCCGCACAACAACTGCAGCTAATTTCTCTTCTTCTTCCTCAATTCTGTCAACAAGCCTGTCAAATAACTCTCGTGCAGTCTGCTCCTTCACTCCATTTTGAATATCACTTTGAGTCTCTTTCTTTTTATTCGCATGTCTTTCTTCTTCTCTCCTCTCCCATATCTCGTAGATGTCGCTGTAATCTCTGGCCAGTCTGAACAGCAGCACAGAAATGTTGAGCTTCATCAAGTATTTCTGTGTGTTCATTGACGAACTGGCTGAAGCAGCTGAGGATGACGGCGATGGAGAGCCAGCAAAGGAAGAAGAGGTTGGTGTCGTTGGAGATGTGGGCATAGAAGAATGTGTGTGAGTGATGATTGGCGGAGGAGAGTGTGAAGTAGAAGAGCTGCTGCTTCGAATAAGCATGGCGTCGTTTTTGTTATCTGGCTCTTTTCTTGACTGGCCTGACGCTTTATCCCAAAGTGATGTCAATTCCTTCATTAATCTGGTTCCATCCCACCAATATCTGAACGAGAAGAGGAAAATACCCATAATGTCGAATTTGTTCTTCTCCTGCAGCATCCAACTTACAAGTTTTATTGGTCGAATAAACAGAATGCGAGGTATTTTCGAACGAAAATCCCAAATTTTATCAATTTGTGGGACAGCAGGTTTTGACACTCCTGCAGCAGAGCCTGTTGTTTGATGAGTTGAAGAAGCAGAAGAAGCTCTTCTTATTTTTGGAAGCGCAGCTTTATCCATCTCCCTCATTTTTTCGGCATCTTCTTCCTCTTCGTCTTCCTTCTCTTTTTCATCTTCTGCTTGGTTAGACACATTCGAAAATAATTGTGTGTACTCCTTTACAGAAATTCCTTTTCCTGAGCCTTTTGCTCTTTCTTGCATTTCTCTTTCTTTTTCTTTTTCCAACTCTTTTTCGTTCATTTTCAATTTCTTCCTCATTTTTTCCGCATTTTCTTCAATTTTTTGTTTATAATACTCTTTCCAATCGTCTTCGTCCAACATTTGTTCTAAAAGAACTGCTTCTGTTGAAAGAACTTCTAAATCATCTTCAAAGTCGCCAAATTCATCATCGGAATCGGAATTCTTTGTTTTGTTTTCCTCGGATCTTGTAACATTTGACGTAAGAGAAACAGATATTCCACCAAATGGAGCTATTTAAATTTATGAACATATGTTTATTTTATTTAACAAAACTGAATTTTTAAAATTTTCTTCAAAAACAAACAATTATCTTGATTTAGTTCTGATAAAGATGAATCCCCTATAGAAGTGTTGTTCGATTGGCGGTTATGGCCTGTTTGTATTCCTGTATTTTTTTTATTATCATATTTAAATTAATAATAAGCATTCATTCATAAATAAAAATGGATAACATGTGAAATGAAATGAATGTTCCCAATAAAAGAATAAAACCATCAAATGCATGTGGTACATTTTTAATTTTCTCGGTAATCATCTAAAACAAGAAAAAATGAATGAATATAATGATCTTATAATGTTATTAATAATGGTTTCTGAATGATATGTTTGTGAATTTTTTAATATAACTAGCTTTTTTGTTAAAATATACTTCTCACGAATTGAAATCGTAAATTTTGATTTTCGCAACATAGATTTCTTTCAAGAATTATAAACTGATAATCAAAGATTAATAAGAATTCAGAAAAGAAATGTCTTTCATTTTCTTTTAATTTCCTTTGCATTAAAGAAAGCATTAAAAAAACAAAATAAAACTCGAAATAATGCAGCAACTGCAAAAAAGCCGCTTTTCAAAACATTGTAGAATTAAATATAATACTGAAATACATAAACAAATAACAACCGCAAACATTACTAAAATTAAAAGAGAAAGAAGAAAAACCAATAAAAACCAACAAATTCTCAATGCAATCACCATCGTGAAGATTTGTGGTCGATGATTGTGAAGAGAGGGTTATTCATTTCTTGCACAGCGCTGCAGAACTCGACAAAGTCATTGTAAGTTGGCAGCAAGAAACATGCCATTGTGGAAGGATCAATGTTTTTGATGTCGATTTCCTTGACAGAATTCTGATGAAAGGTCTCCAGCGGAATATTCCTCGCATCGACAGCTGCGCGTTGTGTGGTGTGTGGATCGAGATAAAACAGAGAAGAGCTGCTGCACCCGACAAACCAGAAAGAGCGACGTGGTTTCCCTCCAACAAAGCCCAGAGACCAAGGGAGGGTGAAGAGAGAGAGGAAAGAGGGGATGACTGAAGAGTCGACAGAAGAGAGGCCAAGACGCATGGGGATGAGGACAATGAGAGGCGTCCAGCTGACAGCAGAGGGGCGAAGAGAAGAAGAAGAGGAGGAAGAAGAAGAATAATGAGTAGATGAGAGAGAAGAAGAAGATGAAGAAGATGATGATGATGAAGTAGATGATGAAAAAGAAGAAGCCAATGATGATTCACTTGAATGTTCAGTATGACATTTGGTGGAAGCAGGAACGCGAAGTGAAGAAGATGTTGATGATATGAAAGAAGAAGAAGGAGAGGGAGAAGAAGAAGATTTCGGTGTGTGGAGAGAAAGAGAAGATTGAGATGCTAGCAAATAAGAAGATGGGGGAGGAGAGGAAGAAGAGGAAGGAGAAGAAGAAGGACAAAGAGAAGAAGATGAACAAGATGATTGTGGTGAATAAAAAGAGCGAATAGACGAAGATAGCTTCACATGATGTTGTGAATCAGAAATAGAAGGAGGTGTGTTGAACGACACAAACGACGAAAATGGAGAAAACTGCGGGCTGTTAAAGCCAATTCTGCTGATTGGAGAGAGAAGAGAAGGTGTCTTATTGTTTTCATTGTTTCTATTTGTTTCAATTTCTTCACTGTTTTTATTGCTTTTATTGCTTTTATTGCCTGTCTCTCTATTTGAATGAGAATGTTCATCAATTCTGTTGTGTCTCTCAGTCTCTTCTGTGCTCCTTCTCTTCTGCTGCTGCTGCTCTATCCATCTGACTGGAACTGTCGCTGAGGCAACAAAAGAAGTGAGAAGATTGGGGGCAATTTTGGGTTTGACTGTTAGTGGTGGAGAAGGAGAAGAAGAAGAGGTGGAGGAAGGAGAGGAATGAGAGGAAGGAGAAGAAGAAGTTGATGATGATGGGGATGAAGTGGATGTGGTAATGGAAGAAGGAGAATCAGAAAGAGAAGACGGCGGAGAAAGAGGAGAAGAGAGTGGAGATGACATAAGCAAGCTGCTGCATGAATCATTCAAGTCTGACTCATCTGGTTGAGTGAGAGGAGACTGCAATGCATTCGAAAGAGAAGAAGATGCATTCTTTTCCTCTTTGTTATGAGCATTTTGAGAAGTTTGCACAAATCCCAGTGGAAGAGGAGGTGTTGAGCGAGAAGAAGAGGAATCGGGCGAAGCACATTCAGAATTCGCTTTGTGAGAAGAAGGAGACTTGGCAGGAGATGAGATTTCATCGCTCATAATGAATGGAGTTGTTGCTGCCTCCAAAAGATTCACTTTGGGCCTCTTCTTTCTTCGCTTCGTGGAAGGAGCATTGGGGTCGATGGGGGGAGAAAGAGGAGGGGACAGCTTGATCGAGCCAAGTGAGCTCGAAGAAGAATCAGAAGAATCAGAAGCAGATGAAGCTGTTGATAACATTGACACATTCATTGCTGACTGATTTGCTGATTCTGTTTCAGAATTCAAAATTGCATTCTTTCCTTTCTTTTGCCTATCGCCATCTTCTTCCTTGTCTCTTCCACAGGGCTCCTTTCTGCCTCTGTAAATGGCAGATGAAGGAGAAGCGAGTGAAGGTGAAGCAGCAAGTGTTTCTCTCTTAACAGTATTGCTTGTCTCATTGCTATTCATATGCACACTCTCATTTGAGACCTCTTTCTCTTCATCTTTGAGTGGATTGGATAGTACAACACAATCTTCATCCAGATCCACTTCGATATCATAATCATCATCCTTCGCATCTACCAATGATGAAGAGCCATCAGCTGCAACATCTGAAGAATTCTCATTCAATTGAGAAGACACAACTTTCTTGTTCTCCGCACTCACCAGCTTGACTGTGCTGTCTGAGTGGCTGAGGGGAGAGGAGAGGCAGATGTCGTTCAGAGAGCACAGAGAAGCACCCTCAAAGAACGACTGCCCCAATGGCTTAGACAACCCTCCATCGACATCAAGCTCGACTAGCTCAAAGCATTCGGTTGAGCTGTGTGGAGAAGGATGGGTGGAAGTGCAATGGGAGTTTTGTGGTTGCGAATGAGAAGGAGGAGAAGGAGAACAGGACACAAATTCGATTGAAGACATGGAATTGTTCGGTGAGTGTTGGAAGGCAGAAGAAGGATTGGACGTAGAAATGTTGGATGCAGTCTTCATATTCTCATTTGTTTTCTTCGTCTCTTCTCTGTTCTTCTGGAACTGATATGCTGCTTTCTCACCATCATTGCGCAAACAATTATCTTGTTCAATCTTTTGACTCGCATCTTTGTTTGATGCATTCTTCATAGAAAGCAATGAACGAAGATCGTTAGCATGTTTTCCTTTGGTCTCTTTTGTTTCTTTATTGATATTTTTGTACTTTAAATCAGATTTCCCATTTGAAAGAGAGTTTTCTTTCATGTTTTCTCTCATTCCTCCCTTTGCAAGCTCATCTTCCTTCCATCTCACTTTCTCTTTCTCCCCTTGTTTGTGCATAGCACTCTCCAATATTGTCGATGGAGTCTGTGCTATTCTGATCTGATTTGCAATGTTCGGCTGTGTCGAGTCAAGCGGAGACACAACTGTTGGCGCAGCACCGCTTTTTGACGGTTTGTTTGGAGAAAGAATAGAAAAGAAGTTGTGATTGTCAGAAGAACTGCTTTGAGGATGACTTTTCTGTGAAGCATCTGAAGATGACGGACTGTTGGAAGATGTTTTGCTCTTCGGGGTAGGCTTGTGTGGCTTGATGATAAAATGATTTGGAGGATCTGAAGGGGACGGAGGAATTTCAACAAAGTTTCTTTCCTCTAGTGATTTTTCAGCACTAAATGATTGTTTGGAGTTTGTCGGATTTGATGATCGGATTATCAGGCACGATGTGTTTGAAACATCTTCCCATTCATCGAGATCGCTCTCGTCTATGGTTATAGTCTCCAATTTTTTCTCGGTAGCCTTTTGGGCATCTTCTTTTGAGGAAGATGAAGGACTTCCAATCCTGTTCAATAACGGAATATTTGGTAAAAAATGATCGAGGTATGTTCCATCAAATATCCGACGAAACCAATTCTGCTTTGGTTGTAATGCTGCCAGATTTTGAATTGATTCAGATGCCTTATGCTCGTCAATTTTAAAATGCTTTCTTGAATCAGAAGCGCGTACAAATGATTGAGAAAAACGTCGACTTTCCGCATCCCGCATTTTCTGGAGTATTTCATCTGCAATTAATGTGCAGTCAACTGCTCGAATAATAATCGGGAATCTTTCATCATTGTATTTGCTTGTAATATTTTCGAACACTCTAGCCGAATCAGAAGGAGAAAACCACTGACCAATTCGTTTTCCAATATGCATTCCACCTTGAGCAATATTATGGATAGAAAAAATTGCCTCTTGAGTGTCAAGAAAATATTGTAAAATTTCTCGTTCATCAATTTGTCCTGTATACGAGCGGCGATAAGGTTCCAAGCGAATAAGTGCTTCGGCAAACATCATTTGTGATGTGCGATGAACGCATCCCCACCCACGATCAGATGTAAATTTTGATGGAATAATTGGTTGATAATCCTTTCTATAAGTGATCCACAAGCGGGATTTTAGCATATCTTGGTAAGTGTGCGGAATTGGGCTAAGATTTCCTTCAGCTCTTTCTAAAAGATGTGAAGTCGTTTTACTATATTTATTACCAAGTATCCAAATATCATTTTTGTTGACTTTACGTTCCATTTAAAACACAACAGGCGAAAAAAAATATTCGTATAATAAAAAATGCTATGGGTCTTTGGTGATAATTTTTGTTTTGATTTCATGGAGAACTGCTTTTCTTCTTTACCTGAAAACATATTGGACGCAATCATAGAGAAATTGGATTATCGTGATGTATATTCTTTGAGGAAAGTTTCGAAGATAATTTCACTTAAAGTTGGAAAATGCATGTCTCATCCTCCACCAATCGTTATTTCAAGTATTGAAGACAGATCAAAATTCAGCGCTTTTATAAGACGTTTGCCTTATTTTTTATATCTGTTTATTTTTATTTATGGACTATTTAAAATGTCAATCATCGCTTCAGGTCATCCAAATATCAAGAGCATTAATCTTTCTCATTCTTTGTATTTAACCGATAATATGATCGAAGAACTTGTAGAAGTTTGTCCACATCTTCAAAAAGTGAATGTATGGAACTGCTTAGGCCTTCATAACATGGGTGTGATATTTTTTTTTTTTGAAAATAATCGTTTTTTTCTCATCTTCTTTTCTTTCAGCTCTTCGACACATTTCAAAATTATCCGAGCTCAACCATTTAGTAATCGGAGATAATACAAAATTTACAGCTGATGGTGTTGCTTTAATATTAAAGCAATGCCCAAAACTGAAGCATCTAAACATTTCTTTGTGCACAAATGTTGATTCATCGCTTGCAAAGACTCTAGCAGAAAACTGCGAAGAACTCGAAGAACTAATTGCAGAATTCGATCCTTTATTTGCGTGTAATGATACCTTTGCAGCTCTTGAAGAGGCAAAATGTGCTAAATTAAGAAAATTGATAATTGGAAATGGAAATGTCATGGATGAATCAATTCAATCAATGGAAAAAAGTCCATTTTCTCATTCATTAGAAATCGTCGATTTGAGGAGGAATGACGGTGTTACACAACAAGGCTATGACATTCTCTTTGAACAGATGAATGTTCAAGAGATAGATGGAATGACAAGGGATGCTCTTCCTTCATCACAAATTGGCATGTTTTTCATGAATAAGCGAGCATCTGCAGGAGAATAACTATAAGAATTTTTTGGCAACACTTACTTTTGTTTATTTTACATTCATATCAATCCAATTCATTTATCTTGAAAGCTTCACTCACGAAATAATTAAAGATCAAATTTTCCTTAAGCGTTTTCTTCCTTTTCTTATGCAAAAAAAAAGTCCAACGAAAGTATTTGTTGGTCAAATTCCAAAGAATTTAACTGAACAGCAATTACTTCCAACATTTATACCATTTGGACCAGTGGTAAATCTTTCAATCCTGAGAGATAAATATACAAACGAGCATAAAGGTAAATGCGATTTTTTGATGTTATTTGAAGACTTTATTTCATTTAACTATAATTTTATGTGTAAGGATGCTGCTTTGTATTTTATGAAAAGGAAGAAAATGCAATTTCTTGCGTGGAAGCGTTGCATCAAAAAGTGACACTTCCGGGGGTGTGTTGAGCTCATATTCATTTATTTCATGTCAAAATTCAATTTTCACTCTCATTTATCAAACTTAGGGCCCTGGCAAATTACAGGTGCGCATTTCTGATTCGCAACAGGCAAGAACTGAATTTAAGTTATTTATCGGAAATTTACCAACAAGAATGACTGAACAAGAACTTAGAAGCGTATTCAAAGAATTCGGTGAAATTGTTGATGTTTTCATAACGCCTTCGAACCTTGGAGAAGGACGAGGTGCGGGATTCGTTAAATTCTCGCATCTTGAAAGTGCCACAGAAGCGATAGCTCGTTTAAACAGAACAAAATTACCGAAATCAATATTCCCTTTGGTGGTTAAATTTGCAAATTCTGAGAAAAATAAAGAAGCTAAGAGTATGCAAAATTCGCAAAGAGGTGGAAGAAAGAGGGGAGGGAAAAATGACAATTCTGAAGGGAAAAATCGAGGTGAAAGAGGAGATGTCCAGAGAGAAAGATACGCAAATCGAAGGTTTTTCGCAGAAAGATCAGATGGAGAAGACGCAATGGGAGGGTATTCACAGCCCTTGTACTTCAGCGCATCTGATTCATCGGATTCTGAATATGGTGCAGCTTCGTCATCAGCAGCGAGGGGAGTAGCAGGAACAGCAGGTTTTTCTTCATCCCTTCTGACTTCTCCAACATCACTCTCTCCTTCACATGCTTCGGCAGGTGCGCTGCTCCCGCTCAACCCTCCAGCAGGCGCTATCCTTTCATCTGATTCTCCAACAAGAATTCCTCTTCTTCCCATTCCAGTCTCTTTTTCTGCTGGTTCATCTTCTTCTTCTTCAACAGCACCCTCTTCCTCTTCTTCAATTGCTGCTGCTTCTGCTTCTTCAGTGAATATTCACAGAAGTTATCCACTCAGCCCAGTTTCAGCGCTTCCATCGCTCATCAACCAAATATCACCCACTTCCACACGAAACAACGCATCCCGTTCAGCTTCTCCTGTTTCATCAGCTCTGCTGCCATGCAATCCACCTTCTTTGCATCCACCATTGCCTCCTTCTATTTCTTCTTCCATTTCTTCTTCAATGCCTCCATCAATCCCTCAATCAATTCCTCAATCAATACCTTCTTCATTGCCTTCATCACTTCCTTCATCACTTCCAGCACCCATCTCTTCTTCTCTCTCTTCCTCCAACAAGAAGCTAGATGCTGATATTAAGCCCTTCCAATTCAACCTCGATTCTCGCCCTTTTCAGCCAGGACGTTTTCTCCACCAAATACTCACTCCTTCTGTCCCTCCACAGCCTCCTCCCCCACCTCATCTGCCTCCTCCTCCTCCTTCTCCAACACTCTTCATCAGCTCTGACAAAGAAATACCTCCTCCCCCTCCTCCTTCGTTTCCTGCTCATATTGCTGCTTCTGCTTCTTCTTCTTCTTCTTCTATGCCAAATTCTATACCAACTTCATTAACTTCTTCTTTATCTGCTTCTTCTTTATCATCATCAACTTCTTCTTCTTCTTCTTCTTCTTCTTCTTCTGTATCATCAAACTCTTCTGCCCCATCCAGCAAACTTGCGTCGTTTGAGGAGATGACTCTGCCAGCTGTCATCACTCAGCCTCTTCTGCCTGACCCTGTTCCCTCAAGTGCCATCCACCCACACACAAACACCTCAACTAGCAGTTCTTCTCTTCTTCCTCTCTTTTCGCTGGATGTGAAGGAAGCAAACGAACCTCCTGCTCCGTTCGAGTCGCTTGTCAGCAAAATGATTGACTCAACGACGCAAACGTCTCCTTCTTCTATTTTGTCTTCTTCTACAGCTCCTAATGCTTCTTTATCTACCTCTGCTTCTTCTTCTTCTTCTTCTTCCTCTTCCTCTTTCCCTTCCTCTTCTCCTCCATTTGAGACTGATCCAAATGCATCCTTTGCCCTCAATCCGATGCTGGCCACACTTCAGCAGCAGCAGATGATGTTGATGATGCTCATGCAACACACTCAAAAACAGGTGCAGGAACAGAATCAGTCTCAACAGTCTAATTCTGCTTCTGCTTCTTCTTCTTCTTCTTCTTCTGTGTTATCTCCAAATTCTGCAGAAAATGATGTTTTATCCGATAATCCTTCATCTTCCTCTTCTGCTTCCTCTTCATCAACATCTTCTTCTTCTTCTTCTTCTTCCTTTCCTCTGCCTCTCGATCCGTCTGCTGCCTCTGCCTCGCCCAATCTCTTTCTCCCTTCAATTTCCACTCCTTCTTCTTCAATGTTCGGTGCTGGTTTCACCCAGTTTCCCTTTATGTTCCCTTCTTCTCCTTCTCCTTCTCCTTCCCTCTCTCAATTCTCTTCTCCTAATCCTCTTGGGAATGCATCATCATCTTCTTCTTCTTCTTCCTCCTCCTCCTCCTCTTCCTCTTCCTCTTCTTCCTCTTCCTCTTCTTCCTCTGCCCCCTTCTCCTTCTTCAACTCTTCTCCCTCGTTTCCCTTTGTCTACCAAACAAATATTCCTTCCACATTCAAGCCAGCTCATCCAAAATTAGCTGCCCTTTTAGACACAGCAACAACATCTTCTTCTTCTTCTTCTCATTCATCTGACAATGAACAGCCTTTCGCTTCAAATGCCTCTCCTTCTGATTCATCTGCTTCATCTGCTTCATCTGGCTCAGCTGCAAAAGAAGGAGAATCATCATCTTCTTCTTCTGGTTCTAATTCTTCCTCTTCTTCTTCCTCTTCTTCCAATTCTAATTCTTCATTATACAATTCCTTGTTCTCCATCCCTTCCAATGCATCTTCTCCTTATTTCCCCTTTCTCTTCTCTTCTTCCTCTCCTTCGTCTCAAATGCTTCAGCTGCTTTCATATCCTTCTGTTTCTTCTTCTCCTTCTCCTTCTCCTTTGTTTATCGGAGGAATACCTTCCACTTCTTCTTCTTCTTCTTCTTCAGCTCCTGCTCAGATGGCTTCATCTCCTTTGTCTTTATCTTTTTCTTCTTCCTCATCATCGTCTTCTTCCTCTTCTTCTTCCTCTTCTTCCTCTTCTACAGCTCCAACTACTGCATCTTCGAATGCTTCTTCTTCTTCTTCGTTGAACTCTTCTGCATTTTCACCTTCTCTTTCTCTGCCTGCCATTACTCCAAAAGATGTTACAACTTCTTCTTCTTCTTCTTCCTCCTCCTCCTCCTCCTCCTCTTCATCATCATCTTCTTCTTCTTCACACTCTCACTCTCACTCCCACTCCCATTCTCATTCTCATTCTCATTCCAGATCTCCTTCTTCATCTTCTTCTCATCACAGCACCAAGTCAAAGTCCTCCAACAGAACCAGCTCAGCCAAACGGAAAGAGAAGGAGCCTTCTTCTGACTCATCTAATTCCCTTCAGTCATCTCCCTCTCTTTTCTCTAATGCTCCCAACATTTCCTCTTCTCCTTTGACTTTATCATCTTCCTCTCCTTCCTCTCCTTCTTCTTCCTCTTCTTCTTCTGCCACACTCACCGCATACACCCCCAATTCAGCACAATCATCCCCATCAACATCTCAAGCACACCCTCAATTACAATTACAATCCCAATCACTTTTCTCTTCTTCTCCCTCTTCTTCCTCTTCTTCTTCCTCTTCTCCCCTTTCCTCCTCCTCCTCCTCCACTTCATCCACCCCGCAAACCTCCTCCCCCTTCCCAGCATCCCCTGGCCCTCTCCACGTCTGCATCTCCCCCAGCTCTTCTGCCAGCACCTCCTCTCCTGTTCCCTTCGTCGCCCCCTTCCTCTCCTTCTTCCCTTCTCTCCTCAACTCCCCTTCGCCCATCCCTTTCACCTCCCACCAGAACTCAGCTGCTGCTTTTGCTTCAGCCTCCCCTTTCTTATACGGAGTACAGAACAATGCACAGCTCTCCCACTATCTCCTAGGCTCAAGCTCTGCCTCGCTTTCTGAAGCTCTTTCGACTCCTTCCTCGCTAGCTTCTTCTTCTTCTTCCTCGCCTTCCTCCACTCTTTCGATTTCTTCTTCCTCTTCTTCCTCTTCCTCTTCCTCTCCTTTATCAACCTCCTCTGCAGGCACATTGAAGTCTTCGATGTTGTCTCCTTCATCTGAATCTGCTGAGAGACATTCACCTCGCCCTCTTTTGGATGTGGCACTTTCATCTGCTTCTTCTGCCCTCATCTCCACTTTCTCTTCTCTTTCTTCTCTTTCCTCTCCTTCCACCCTTCTCCTCCACTCTCATCCTCCTTCTGCTGCTGCTCCTGCTTCTGCCACGCTTTCCGCTCCTGTTCTTGCTTCTTCTTCTTCTTCTTCTCTTTCATCAACATCTTCACCTTCTTCTTCCTCCTCTTCTTCTTCTTCTATTGCTTCTGCTTCTCCATTCCCCCAGTCATCAGCCTCCTCGTTTTCATTAAGCCCAGTCATCCTCTCTTCTTCTTCTCGCACTCACTCTTCTCTTTCTCTGACTGAAACTGGAGCAGAACAAGAATTCTCCTCTCCTCTCTCTGCCCCACTTGCTTCTTCCTCCTCTTCTTCCTCCTCTTCTTCCTCCTCTTCTTCTTCTTCTTCTGTAACTTCTTCCTCTTTTCAATCAAATGCTCCATCCCTTCCTCCTTCAACATTAAATCAGATCAATCAAACAGACACCAAACTGAACAAGCAAAGTGACCAAGAAATCTCTCCTTCTTCTCTGCTGCCTTCTTTCCCTTCTTCTGGTTCTCTGTCTCTTTCATCCCCTTCCACTCTGATGAACTCTATGGCTTCTTCTGCTTCTTCTTCTCTGAATCCGATTTCTTCTTTATCTCCTTCTTCCTTATCTCCTTCCTCTTCTTCTTCTTTTTCCTCTACCTCCAATTCAACTTCTTCTTCCATATCTTCCTCCTCCTCCTCCTCCTCTTCCTCTTCCTCTTCTGCTTCTTCTTCTTCTTCTTCTTCTTTGTCTTCCTTGTCTTCCTCTGCCATGTTCTCCACCCCAAACACCACACCCAACATCTTCCACACTGCCATGTCTTCTTCTCCCTCTCGCTTCTTCGTCAACTCCCCTCACTTCCTCTCTGCCAACTCTCCGATGCCTTCTGTCTACTCCCCTGGCACCTCCTCCCCTGCCTTCCCTCTCTTCTCTTCAGCTTCTCCTGCTTTCCCTATGCTGATGCCCACTGCTGCCTCAGCCACTCCTCCTGCTATCACTTCTGCTGCTTCAATAACTTCTTCATCATCACCTTCTGCCTCTATTTCTTCTTCTTCCTCTTCTTCTTCTTCTATTCCTTCCTCCATATCTTCCTCTCCCACCTTTCCTTTGCCTTCCTCTCCTTCTGTTTCTTCTCAGAAGGGTGCATATTTCCCTCTCCAATGTATGGACTTGGCTCATCAGCAGGCTGCTGCTGCCATCTACAGCGCTTATCCCTTCTTGTCTTTCCCTCTCTCCTCAACTGCCTCTGCCAATGTGGTGCCTTTTATCCCTTCTGCTCAGATGCAGCCTCCTTCTGTTCCTCCTCCTCCTCTTTCTGCTTCTTCTTCTTCTTCTTCTTCTGTTAATAATAATACTAATACAAATACTAACTCAACTTCTTCTATTTCTTCTTCTAATACTTTGCGTTCAAATCCATGTTTGCCAGCATCATCTTCAACAGTCTCTGAAGATGACAGTTTGGATTCAGACTCATCTTCTTATTCAGAAACAGGAAGCTCAGAAAGCAGCAGCACGCCTTCACAGAATGAAGAAGAGGGGGGCAACAATGAAGAAGTGAAAGATGATGGCATTGAGAATGAAGAAGACAGGTGAAAAGGAGAAGAGGGGAGAGAGGGAAGAAGAATGGAAGAGAATGAGAAAGGAAACAACTGAAAGATTGGAAGAGGAGAAGAATTAAAGAATTTTGAGTGAATGGTTTTGTTATGTGTTGAAGGGAACTTATTTTTATTTAAAAGAAGAAAAGAAAAAATGAAATATTTTTTGAATATGTATTTTTTTATTCTCTGTCTGTTTATCAATCTATCTGAATGTCTCTTTCGTTTTTTTGAATTTTTAATTTGGAAAAACAATTGCGTGTAACATTTGAGGCAGCCGGCTGATGCATCAATACAAAGCAGACGCTGCTGCTTCATTTGAAATTTTAAAATATAGTTTTCATTTCATTTATTTTCCTTTCCTTTGTTCTTTTTTGATTTGATTTGATTGGAAATAAACGGCCTTTGTTGTTATTGTCTGAAACTACTTTTTTTTATCCTTTTTCCTTGATTGTGTCTTCCAAACAAAATAGAAATATCCAAGATGTCTTATTGTATTTTAGAAAAAGAAAGTTTCCATTTTTTAGAACTATTTTTTTTTTTATTTTTTGGTAAGTGAAACATCATCACATGTTAATAAATACAAAAAATATCTTCACATTTCTTCTCCAAAAAATATAAAACAACACCTCTGTATTTTCAAATATCAAAAAGAAAGGACAATCACATTTTATATTTCAAAAAAAATTTTTTTGAAAGATGTCTCTTATTTTCAACGAAAGGAAAATCACGACAAAAACGGAAGTTGTTTTAAAAAAAGTTTGAATTGAACAATCAAATACGACTGTTTTCAGATTAAAATTGGATTTTTTTTTTTTTTTTATTTTTATTTTCTTTCATCTTTTTCGTTGTTTTTAGCAATTTTCAACATATGCTTTTCTTTTAATTTTAAAGATAAATAATGAATTGCCTTCGAAAGTTGATTTTAAATAATGTTTTCATTTAATAAACTGAGAGAAAGGATATTGCTTTTTTGTGTATTTGAAATTTTTTTATTACTTTTTCTTTGACATATAGAAAACTGTAATTATAATTTCAGATTTGATTCATTTTGCAGGAAATGTTTTTTAAGAAAATTAATGTTTTAATTATTTGATAAAAAGATTTCTTGTTGAATGAATGCAATAATCTACATCTATATGTTCTCCAATTTTGCATATGTCAAAAAAGAAAATTATATATCTCAACGATGCTTTCAAATTGTTATTTTTTCATATCATCGAATGGAGGTTGTGATCTTTTCAAAGAATTGATACAACTCATTAAGCTTCTGAGATCTGTTTTCCTTCGAGAGAAAAACTAGGGCAGTCCACGGCTTCTGGGAAATGTTTGATTGATAACTGCACAATGTCCAATTCTTCATTTCTCAGTTGTTCTATTACTTGTCAACGACTCATTGAAGTCTTCTACAAGGCTCTTCAACCTCTTTGAGTACAATTCATTGATATCTTTAAAAGTCCTTCGGAACGGATGCTCTTTCTGATTTTAAAATTTATTGAATAATTAATTTCTAAAAAATTTTTCTTGTCAAATAATAATACCTGTTCTCCAATTCCAAGGAGTTGCCTTTTAAAATCCGTAAAATGAGGCTTTATCATTGTGAGATAATCATCTATTACATAATCATTAAACTCAACCATTTTACGCATCAGCGGCTCCTTTTATGAAAAAACAAATATAATTTATTTACTATTTTTATTTCAAAATATGCATACACTACACATTGAATTATCATGCAAAGTAAAGCAACGCAAAGTTGCTCCTTGGTAAGTTCTTTGTGAGCATACCATTCCAATGCCATCTCTTCCAGAAAGAGAAGGTTCATGAGCCCGTCCAAATTTTCCCACATCGGCACGACGTGATGAAGATGTTGATGTTGATGAAGAAGAAGAGTCATCACTTTGTGTTGTTTCAAAACATATCTTTACAACTTCTCGTTCGGCTAAATGAGTAAAAATGCAATAATCTTATTAATTATAGATTTCAAATTTTTTTGTCAAACATTTTGGAACTTCTAAATCAACAGAATTGGCAAAGTTATATAAGTTTAATGCTAAGTACCAAATTCTATCAGCAGCATAGACACCCATGACATCATCTTTCCCTTCAAATACCTCTGATTGATAAAGAGGATATCCTGTTGCTTCTTCGTAAATAATAACTTTCAATGGATGGGGAACAAAGTCTTCAATAGTTTCACTCATTTGTATTTCTCTATAATTTTATTTTTATGAAAGTAATTCGCAAAGAAAATCTGTAATATTTATTATGGTTAATTTTGTTAACATTCAATTACGTGAATAATAATTGGTTGGATAAAAGAAAACAATTAAAAGACAATATTCTGATATTATTTTTTAATAAATATGGGGACATAAGTAGTTTTGTGTTTCTCTCCATTTTCTCAAAAATGGCAGTCAGTTTGAATGTGTTGCTCATAATCTTGATATATAATATAGTTGTATCATCACAACAAAATAATGATACTTCGAACTCTTCCTTACCTCTGAATTCATCAAAAAATTTTGTGGAGTTCATTTACGCTTTATCAAATAAAGTGACGAGCAAGCCCAATGCTTTGTGTTTAAATCAAGTGCAAAAATGTATTTTTGAATCCTACAATACAAATTTTGAACTTGATTGTGGTTTATTTGAGTTGTTAAACAAAACGGATATTATCAATTTTTCTGAGATACAGCCACAAATTAGCGACTGTATTGAAAATGTGAATTTTAATAAAAATTCCCGCTTAGATATTTTTGCTTTTGATTTCTCGAAAATTGAATCAAAACTTTTTAAAAAGGAACTTTTATCTTGGATTTGTGGATTGCTCTCTACTTCTCAAATTTTGTCGAAGGATGATGAATTCTTTAATATTTGTGATGCAACTCATTCGTTTGAAAGTCTATTATTATTATTGAAAGAGACGCATGATATGCATTTGTGTACCTTGAATAAAGGGAAAAAATTATATCAAACCATTAGCAACCAGGCAGAAGATTTAGAGATAAATAAAAAAGGTTTGCTGTTCATTGCCTTTTTGAATTTGCATTATTGTTGGTCAATATCTTATCTGTATTTTCTTTTTCAAAAGCTCCAGTTAATCATCACACTCTTGGAGGCTTAACTGATGTTTTGCCAAGACCTGGAGTTCCAACAATTATCTTTTCAATATTCCTTGTGGTTCTGGTTCTTTTAATTATTATGATCATTGCATGTACTGTAGCCTGTGTTTCTTGGAACATGAAAAAAAGGAGAACACTGAAAGAAGAAGAGATAAGAAGACGAAGAGCAAGTCGAATGCGTGACAAAATGAATAAAGAAAAAAAGAAAGAAGAAGAAGTGTGAAAGCGAACATATATTACTGTTATGTTTTTCAATTAAATTTGTTTTTTTTCTGTTGTTTTTTTAACTGGAATATCAGACTCGATTCAAAGCACAGCAAAAGGAAAAGCAAAGAAAGCAGGAAGCGGTAGCACTTTTAGGAAATGAAGATGATATTGAAGGAGTAGAAATGGAATACAATGTGAATGAGGCAATGCTTCAGACATTCCGTGTGATTAGCAATAAGCTGAGAATTGATGATTCACTGAGAATAGAAGACCAAGATATTACTTCCTTGCTTCCCCCTTCCTCTTCTTCTTCTTCTTCTTCTACAAACTCAAAAAGGGAAGAATTAAATAACCCTCCTGACTCCTCATTGGCAAGCAACAATTTACAGTCTTCTTCTTCCTCCTCCTCTTCTGGACAGAATGCTTCTTCAGACGAAGATTTTAACGAAGCAGTCGCAGCTGAGCGTGAATTCACGTTTCTCGAATGCAACGAGCCTGTCGTAGCTGTCTGCATTGATGACAGAGATGGATTAGATGTGAACCCGTCTTCTTTGATTGTCACTTCAACGCCAATGTATCCTTCTCCTTCTTTTTCATCTCAAGCATATCAGATGCAGAATGGCCTGATGCGCAATAGCATGATGGAGTTCGAGTGGATGAGCCCAGGAGAAAATCCACTTGAATACAATTCAGTCAAGAAAAAGAAGAAGAAGAAGAAGATAAATAAATATAAAAGATGAGCATTAAATCATTTGAATGCTGTTTTTTAAATTTGTATGATATCTATTCGATTGCAGGGTTGAAACAAAACGTAAAAAGGAAACAGTTATTTCAATAACAATTGAAATAAATGTTTTCGTGTAATCATGACTTTATGAATTAACTTTGGTGTTGATGAGTTTTGTGCTTTATGTTTCATAGTTTCCTTAGTTGATTATTTTTTTTTTAATTTTTTGACACGATTTGTGTTTCTTTAATTGGCAACTACGTTTTTCTAACTGTATGCATTTGACTATTTGAGAAGAGGAAGATCAATCTTTAAAAGAAATTTTTATCAGAAAACAAGTTGAACATAAATTTTGTTTCTCTGTTTTGTAATTTTCTGAATGCAAATACAATACATTTCTCATTTCATAACGTTTATATTTCCTCATTGCTTGTTTTTCTTCATATTTTTATGTAACTATTTGAATTTCTTATATTATTATTATTATTATTCTTTATGATGAAAGAAATTTTAAATTTTTCATTTTATTCAATTGTAATTTTTTTTTCTTTTTTTTAGCAAAGTTTTTACTTTATTAAGCATTTTCTTTTCCATTTTAGTATCTTTGTAGTTTTGTTTTTTTGTAGCAAACAAAATTATATAATTATTCATTGCTAATATTTTTTTTTAACTTTTTAAAATTATTGATAAAGCTAAATGTGGAAAAATATTTTGCTTCAAGTTTTTTCATTGAAAAATTTTTCACTTTTCATTGACTTTTTATTATTTAAAACACAATAAAAATGGGTCAATTTTTTGACATTCGTGAAATGTCACAATACTTTATGCTTTGATTTCAACGATGCCTGTATACGGATATGAAAATCTAATTTATATTGAAATCTGAGAAAGTGAAATATTGTTATGAGTGAAGCAATTTTTCAATACCTTGTGCAAAAAAACCTTGAAAGGTCGAATTTTCCCCCAAATGAAAAAATGATTTTCAACACTTTGAAACATTTTTATAAAATTTGAATTTTTGATCAACTTTTCTATTTCTTAGGAAAGTATTTTGTTTTTCCATAAAGAAGGAAGAAAATCTTGAGTGAATGGTTTTCAAGTTTTAGCGTTGTTAACAAAACACAAAATAAGCTTTTCATTGTTATTAAAAGATGAAATATCTTTTTGGAAATATGAACAATTATTGCATCCATGTTCAACAAATGTGTGATTATTTTTGGAATCATTTCTGTTATCTGTGCTTTGGTTTTTAAAAGGTCTTTGATTACAAATGGAAATTTTATATGAAATGGAGTAAAATATGGACTTTCAAGCTTTTAATGCACAAAGCATGAAAAAATTGTTTCCCTTAAAACATTATTAAACTTAACCAGATTTCATAATTATTTTGATTTTCATATCTGAAAACAAACATCATTGATATAATAACAAAACGTTTTGTGAACTCACACGTAATTCAAAAGTTGTTCTCATTTTCAATAAATTTTTTGATCACAAATAGTTAATCAAAAGTGCATAATTTTTCAATGAAAAAGTTTGAAATCTCATATTTTACCCAAAATGTCTTATATATTTGCAATTGAACCAAAGGAAAATGTTTCACAAAAAAGAAATTCGAAGACGTCTTACGTTTGCATTGTCTCTATTCATTTTTCATTTTCAAACATTTCAAACAGATTACAGAAAAGAAATTTTTCACACAAAAATATTTTTTGTCAAAAATAAACGCACAAATTGAACTCTTAAAAAGTGATTTCAAGAAAAGCAGAAAACCTGATCAAAAATTCATCCCAAACATTTGTTTTTGAAAATTGAGATACTCTTTCGAATATTTGAATGAATTCTTTGTTGTAAAAAAACGAAAATCATTTTTTTTAACAACATCCCGAAAAAAAAATAAATAAAAATGATTAATAAAAAAAACTCTCTTATTTTTCAAAAGATCAAAGACACTGTTCTCATTTTTTAAAACATTTTTTGATTTAGCAGATCAAACCATTCAATAAAAGAAAATTGATTAATTGCAAAAAAATCGAAATATCATCCCTTTTTCACATAAATAAAATGAAATGAAAAGACAAATGAGAAGAAATCATAATTTTTATTGAAAAAATCAAACACACAAATAAAAAAAGATTTATTCAAACAAACAAACAAACAAAAAAAAAAAAAAAAAAAAAAAAAAAAAAAAAAAAAGATAAAAAATTTTGTATTTTGATAATAATTTGTACATTTGTGCAGAAGACTATAAACAAATTGTCGTTTTTTGAAAAGTTTCTTTTTTGAAGTTATTTTCTTTCTCCATCTCTTTTTCTTTCTTTCTTTTTTAAAACGCGCAATGTTCACACCTTGGTAACTTTTCAAAATATTTTCTTCTGCTGAAAATTAGAAAAATAAATTGAAAAAAAAATGGTTTTTGCCAATCAAAAATCATTCAATGTTTAAAAAGGAAGACAATTGAAGAAAAATTTGTTTTTTGAATTGATCAATAAAAATAATGAAAAAAAGTACAACATAACTATCTCAAATAACTCAATAGGGAATTTTATTTCAAAAATATATTCCAAAAATTTATTATTTTGAAAAAGGCACATATACGGTCTGTAAAATGTATTCGAAAAAGACACATCTTTAAAAGTCTTAGGATCAAATTTACCACAAGGCATCATGCTAATTTCATTAAAACAATAAAGAAGTTTCAACTACATTTAGATGCTCTTTCAATAAAAGAGCCGTAAATCAACGCAAAATCTTCGTCTGATACATGCAAACGGTAATCAAGCAGTTTTAAAAACATTTCTTCAGAATCATTAATTATGGATATTGGTACTTTACAATGTCTACTCCACCAGCTATTTTTAAATGGCTTATCTCTCAACAATTTTTGTGAAAGTATAATTGAACACAGCAAAATGGTTCCCAATGTTTTGTGACTAATGATTGATGTATGTCCTTCTACAACTCTTTTCTTTTCTACTCGAACAATTCTATGAAGCAATGCCATTGCAATGATTAATTCAGATGATGTTGTTGCATTTATTGAACGTGTATAATTGAAAAAGTGTAAAATTTTGGAAAACAAATCTTTTGAAGATTGAGTCACAATGTCTTTATTTTGACATTGCAATTCGTCGTTTGAAGTTTTTCCTTCAGCTGAAACCACAAATGGTGAAACCAAACCAACAGCAGTGTTTGCGCAAATTATCACACAAGAATCAGTTGCCCGTTCAAATGGAATATCATTGAACGAATCATCTATTTTTTGTGATTGATTTTCAATAGAATTCACCGACAATTTAACAGAAGTAATTGATTTCAAAGAAGTTTCTTGTTTTTGTTGATAACTGTCTTCAGGACTTTTTAAAGCATTTTCGGTAAATGGCGAATCTAGATTTAATGGAATTGTTTGTAAAATTGATTTTGTTCGGCCGACCATGTGTATTTGTTTAAAAAATGTGATTTAAAGATTTGCAAAACACAGATACACACTAAAGGTTTAGATCAAACTGACCCTAATATAATTTCAAAAATTTCTAAATGTTCTCAGAACGCGTAAAGGGCCTTTTCAATCAGGTTAAAGAAAAGGCCCAAAAAGGAAAAGAAACCATTGCAAAACTGATTGAAGATATAACTTCACCAGCCGAATTTCAAGCTGAAGATGTCATATTACCTTGGGAACGCGATGACTTGGAAGAAGTCGTAAAAAATAATTTGAAGACTGAAGCACTTAATTTGTCACGAGTATGAGATGTTCGTTATTTTATCAAATCATGCAAATATTTTAACATTTAACTGTAAAAAGGTTCATTCATTTTTTTTAAAGCCTCCTGAAGGGATGCCTGCTGATTTTCAGGTTCGTATGGATGAATCATACTCATTTATTGCGAAACTTTTAAACGTTGATCCAAACCTAAACCCCATGCGTTATTTTCTCGTTCCTGAATTGTATGCAATTTTTCGATAAAAAGTACAAATTTAATTATCTAAATAAAACATAGTATTACCGAAGATTTATTTTGGAGAAATTATTTTGCAAGATTATATCTTCTAATTATTCAAGCAGAAAAGCGCAATCGAGATTTGAAAAAAAAGAAAAGGCAACTTCTTCACCCACCTCCATTAAAAAATGAAAAGTCAGACGCAGCAGGAAAAAATGAGGAATCTAAAACTTTCTCACCCGTTATAGCAGCACCTACTGCATCTAAGCCTTATTCTCTTCCATCTTCATCTGCAACTATTTCTTCATACCAATCAAACGAAGAAGAAACTGATTTTGGAGAAAAAATTTCTTCTTTATCTCAGCAATCACCGCTTGAATCTTCATCATCTTCACCACACAATTCAGAAAACACATCATCTTCAACTGATTCTTACTCAGAAACAATGGGAGATCACGAAAGCAATTCTGCTGATAGGTCTATTGAAGATGAGCTTGCTGCTGAACTTGCTGCTCTCGATATAATAACAACAGGCGAAAATGATGCAACTGCTTCTGATGAAGAAAAACATGAAGATAAAATTTCTTCTTCTTCTTCAACTTTTGCACCTTCTTCTTCTTCAAGCAATTCACCTATGAATACACTCGAACAATCATCTCAATCATCATCTTCTGAAACACATGATGCAACTTCTGAGACTGCAGCACAACACACAGAAGCTGCAGAAGAAACGCTTAGTGGAACCGAAGACGTTGATGTGGATGAATTGGAACAGCAAATGATGGCAGCACTTGGATTATCTGAATAAAAATATTTTATTTTATTTTTAAATTTTTAATTTTTCAATAGTTGTTTGATATCATGTGTAAATTTCTTCATTTCACTTTTGATCTTTTATTGACATTTCATCTTTATTTATGGCGAGTGTAACATTTTTTGTTGAACAAAAAGTTGATTTTATTAATTTCTTTTGACAACACTGCTATTGAAAAGTCAATGCTCAATAGAGCAAAAGTTATTCGAAAATATTACAAAAGATTAAAAGATGAGATGAAAAAATATAACACAAGAATATTGCGTCATTCTGTGTTTTTATCACACTTAAACATTTGTTGTTCATCTTTTTCAAGAGAAGAAAAGAGAGTCATCCAAGAGTGGGACATTTATGTGTACAGCTTTGATCATTAACAGCATCATGACTTTATTAATATTTGACCTCTGAAAAAATTCTGAGAGAGTGTATAACTTACTTTTTTTCAAGAAAAACTTAATTTTATGAAATATCGTGTAAATCACATCGCAATAAGCATCTTTTCATTTTATTGCATTATTAATAAAATCTCACATATGTTAAACAAATATTTGTGGCTAAAATTGGATTTTCGCCCATATTTAATTATATTATTTGCTCAATTTTTTTTCCTTTTATTTTTGACTCAAAACATGATACTGATTTTTGCTTTAATACCATTTATGTCTTCTTATTTTTTTGGCATTATTCCAAGAAGTTTGTTTTTCTTTAACTTTTGAAAATCTTGTAAGATAAGTGTTTCTGAAGCTTACAATTTTTCAAGTTCAATCCCTTGCTTCCAAAGCTTGAAAACAGAATCAGCTGCTAAAGGAAATTCGTATGCTTTGAAATATATAAAATCAATGACATCCACAACATTGCATGGAGAAACACCTCCTTGGACTGTTTTAAGACAATCTTTTCTTTTTGCTGATTTTCCGATAAGTTCAACTGAAAATTATCATATCTCTCAATACGTACCAATAAGACTTGGAATAGATAGCATCGATAACATAATCGAATCAATCAAACAAGAATCATATATGGATTTTGAAATCGATCAAATACCATCGTCTCTCTCGGGCTCAAAGCCTCGAGTTGGAATACCTCTTGGATTAATAACTACACATGATGCATTATCATATACTGCAGAAATTTACAACCATTTTGAATTCAACATCACATTTACAAAATCTAAATTAAATAGTAACAAATTTCAAATTTTGGATTTCCAAGTGGAGCCTAAATCATATGACTGGTTCGAATTTTGTAACAATAACAAATCTGTATTTGATGGATTCAAGGCCAGAGAAATGTTTTCTCTTTCAGAGGAAGAGAAAACCGCTTTAAAGACTATTGTTGTGCGAACAACCAAAGAACTAAAAAAATCTAACACAAAAAATTCTAATGCAAAAAACGATGATACGGAGAAGTGGATGGCGATCACTTATAGGGTTCATTGGACTGAATCACAAGGAAGTCTTCGCTGGTCGCATCGGTGGATTCCATTTCTTCGTAGAAGTCCTTCGTATCAGCTGCCCATCACATCACAACCTCACAAAGAATATTTGCTCTTTCCATTCTCCATTACATTCCTCATCATTGGCCTGACATTTCTCATTGTCGCAACAATAATATTTATTTCTCTTATCAGAAGGCTGATCTCCTCCCCATCCTCATCATCAAATGCCTCTTCAGGCTTTGTGGTGGGCGGATGGAGGCTTCTGGTATTTGATGCATTCCGTCCTCCGCCACATGGGCTTTTGTTTGCTTCGTCTGTTGCCTGTGGACGGCTTGTTGTGTGCGCTATCTTCAGCTTCTTTGGAGTAGCGTTTGTGGGGCTTCTGTTTGGAGTTACGAGCAAGAGCGACGGAGGAAACGGGAGAGCTCCTGCCTCATGGTGGGTGTTTGCTGTTATCTATGCGATTGCACTGTTGTGGGTGATGTGGCGAAATTCGGTGTTCCGCTCTCGCTTCCTGCAGAAGATGTATGCGGGACAGAAGGTGGATACGATAGAGCGGATGATTGCAGAGCACAATCAAAGGCTCAAAGTGACTTTTGATGCCATGGCAGCGGAAGAAGAAGACAATTCAAACGAGAGAGAAGAACTGGAAAAGGCAATTTCCGAAGGAAAAGCAGATAAAATTTCAGTGCAAATGGGGCTGATGAAGGGAAAGACAGAAGACAATGAAGATGTTGACGAAGATGACATTCTTGCAAATGACACGGCCAAACTCTTTCCATTCTCTTCTTCATCCTCTTTGCAGTCTTCTTCATTATCTGCATCTTCATCAGCCTCTGCCTCTCTTCAGATGCCAGCTGTTATTGCCCCACCCTTCCCTCCATCACGAGCCTCGAAGTCTCTGACAGCTGCATCGTGGACGACTGCCATGTCTTCCTCTCTTCCTTTCACTCTTCTCACATCTTTCTCTGTGCAGGCACTGATGCTGCTAGCTAATGTGTTCTTCACACTTCTCGATTCTGCTGTGTATTTTCATTTCATGGACTTTATTGTGGTGATCCTTTTTTCTGTTGTCTTCTTTCTATTCCAAACGCTGAACACACTCGTCGAAGGGCGGAAGGAGCTCCGCGAGCGCAATGCGATGGACGAGCAGATGAAGCAAGAAGAAAAAGACCTCATCGAAAAAATACGCGACCAGAGGCGCGCAAAGATCCAGCCACAGACACAGCTTCTGGTGCCAACTGCAGCAAAGGATGGGACACTCAGCAAAATGGCAGCATCGCTCAGCGGAATGAACCAGGAGAAGACAGACAGTGCGAATGGGGCTGCAAATGGATCACGCACATTCACATTTCAGGATGTGTCTCAGACATCTCCAGCCTTCTCACTCTCAGACGACGATGAGGAGCCCCTTGCACCTGACCCAACACTCTTCTCATTGTCTCCTGATCCCTTTGGAATAAACAGCGCTTCTTCACCCAAATACTCTCCTTCAAACACAGAAGCATCTTCATCTTCTCTGCAGAACCCAGGGCAAAGGGAGGGCTCAGTCACAGGACCATCTCCATTTTCTTCATCTGAGTCGTTCGCAACTGACGAGGGTGAAGACGATGGAGTAGGGTTTGTGGAGCTGGGCACAGCTGGGGGCATGGGAGACAAAAGCAGCTATCTTGGCAGCACGTCATATAACCTGTCGAGATTCCACACAGAACTGCTTTCTCCTTCAGACAAGAAGAAATCCTGCTGCCTGAAATGCCTGCTGCACACGCCAATTGTCACTTCAATCGTCTCCTTTCTGCGCATCCAGCCGTATCCAGTGCATGTCAACCGCTTCGAGCGACTGGTGCCAGCTGCCCCGTCGCTGCTGGTCACAAACTGGATGGTCGTTTCTCTGCTCTCCCTCATTCCTTATGTGGCGATTCTGCCTGATGCATTAGCGTTGTTCAGTGGAGGTATTCTGATACACACGTTTATGTTCTGGCTTCTATTTTCAGCAAAGTTTCTGCTCTTTTTGGGGATGTGTGGTGCAGTTGCAACATGGGCAACATGGATCAGCCTGAAGAGAGAGAACCACAGATGGTGGACAGTTGCGTTCTACACAGCATTCTGGCCAGCTGTGTATTTATTTGTGACATACCTTCTCTTTTCAGTGATTTCTGCATGGAAGAAAGGGATCAGCCTGTTTTTACTTTTAACAACAAAATCAATTGCTTTGTCTGTTATATTTGGGATTTCTGGAGCTTCTGTTGGAGTTATTATAAGCTGTTGGTTTGTGAGAAAAATATATGCGGATATATCAAGATAGCATGTGATGACGTGAATGTGTGTGTGTGCGTATGTGACTTCTTTTCATCAAAGCAACAATTCACTTTTAAAAATTGTAAAATAAAAAAGAAAAGAAAAGAAAAGAAAAAAGAAAGAAAAAGAAAAAGAAAAAGAAAAAGAATTCAAAGTAATACATGTTTCACAGTAAATATTTCTAAATACAAAACCAAAAACAACACTATTGAAATAAAAATAACTTCGAAAGTTGAACCAAACATGCAAACTCATTCTCAAATGAATAATTAAGCGAAGTCGATCCAAACTTGTTATATCCACATATTTTGAAGCAAACAAAACAACATATTCACACAAAAGAAAGGATAGAAGAAAGCAAAAAAACAGGAGCTCAGAATCAAAAGAAAGGACAACTCTAACTGAAATAAAATAAAATAAAATAAAATAAAACGAGGTAGGGAAATTAAATACAAATATCATGCAATATAAAATTTTTTAAAGAAAAACACATCTTTTTTAAAAAATTCGAAAAGAAAATTCAATTTGTTGTGATTAAACATTAAAGAAAATAAAAACTATAAAAAAGGAAAATAAAATATATTAAAATTCAGCTTAAACATCTTTCAAATATATTTTTGAAAGACAAAAAAATTAAAGGGGTAAAAATCACCACTCTCTCAACACCATGATAAATGTGGAAACAGCATCATGCTGCCAATTCCACTTAAAAAAATCAAAATCCTAAGACAAAAAAAGAAAAAAGAAAAATTAAAAGAAAAAAGTGAAAAAAAAATTCTGATTTCAATCAAAAAAAAAAAAAAAAAAAAAAAATAATAATAATAATAATAATAATAAGTATGTACAAAAATATGCACAAGCTTTGTCGTCACATCATCATCTGACACAAAGACATGTGCTACAGCTGGCTCTGTTGTTCCACTTGTTGTGTCTGCTGCTGCATCTGTGTCTGCGTCTGTGTCTGTATCTGACTGGAAGGCATAGAGCCAGCTGAATAGAACGGAGCATCGGCCTGCTGCGGTGGTAAAAGAGGCTGAGAATTGAGCAGAAGCTGGCAGATAGACAGAAGCTGAGCAGGAGTGACAGATGCTGTCTGAGGGAAGAGAGAACTGGAAAGAGAAGAAGAAAGAGAAGAAGGAAGAGCCTGCGGAACTGGATATGCATCAACCTGTAGCTGGTCGAATGGATTCAGAGGAGGCTGTGTGTATTGAGCACACGAGGCAGTCTGAGAGGGAAGAAGTGACTGAGCCATCAGCAGTGGCTGCAAATACTGCTGCAGATTGATCATCGGAGGTGGCAGCATTGCTTGTTGTGATTGAATTGCCTGTGGCATTTGTAATAATTGTGATGGTTGTGATGGTTGTGGAGTCTGAGGTATTTGTGGTATTTGTGACACTTGCTGTGCTTGAGTCACTTGAGGCACTGGCATCATCTGATTCATCTGATTCATCTGAGGTAGTTGATTCATTTGATTCATCTGATTCATTTGATTCATCTGATTCATTTGAGGTAATTGATTCATCTGATTCATCTGCAGTGTCTGTGATATCTGCAGCAGGCGAGAAAGCTGTATCAGCTGTGCAAGCTGGCTGTATTGAGAGAACTGGCTCTCTGAAAAGGAGGGGGCGGAAGAGGCAACAACAGCAGGAGAAGAGGAAGGAGAAGAGGAAGGAGAAGAGGATGCAGAAGAAGTGGCAGTACTGTTAGAAGGAGCAGTATTAGAAGAAGAAGACAGAGGCATCGTCGATTGATGAGGAGATTGCGTTGACTGCATTGTCTGTATTGTCTGTGTAGGGAGTGTCGATGCAGATGGAAGGACATTCAATGGCTGAGAATAGCATGCTGGCTGAGTCATTCCAGCTGATGCTGTTGATGCTGTTGTTGTTGACTGTTCCGCCAACGAAGAAGAAGCAGAAGCAGAAGCAGAAGCAGAGGAAGAGGCAGGGATAGATGAAGAGGCAGGGCTAGGAGTAGAAGAAGGGTTAGGAGCAGAAGCAGGCTGAGGCATTTCGTGAGGGAGGAAGAGGCAAGGTTGGAAGAGGAAAGATAAGAGGAGTCTGTTGAGGGAGAGCGAGGCAACCAGCTGGCTGGCTTCGGACTCAACCGACAAGACCGAAGGATCTCTGTCAGAAATCTCTGCAGAGTTGCCAGTGATTGCATAAGGGGAGGAGGAAGAGGAGGAAGAGGAAGAGGAAGAAAAGGAAGAGACAGAGTTGAGGAGAGAATAAAGAGGAGAGGAGGTGGTGGGAGTTAGCGAGGCAACAGATGGCGACGCTAATGAGGAAGAAGAGGAAGAGGAAGAGGAGGAGGAAGAAGAAGAGGGTAAGGAAGAGGAAGACAAAGAGTTAGACAAAGAGGAAGAATGAGTGGAAGAAGAGAGCGAAGAGCAAACACTGGGCAGCTGAGCACAGATGCCTTGATCACAGGCAGGCACAAGAGGGGCAAATGAAGCTGAGCACAAAATGGGAGTGGACGAGTTCGAAGCAGCAGCAACTGAAGAAGAAGTGGAAGAAGAAGGAAAAGAAGAAGAAGAAACAGCAGCAGAAGAAGCAGAAGCAGCAGAAGCAGCAGAAGAAGCAGAAGCAGAAGCAGTCTCAGAAGAAGGCTGTTGCGCATCGAACGAGGCAGCAGGGGACGAAGCATAGGGGGCACAGAAGGGAAGCTGGGGCGGAAGAGAGAACGAGTGACGAGGGTAGAAGGGAGGGCATGAGTGGGGCAGGACTCCCACGGAGAAAGGTGAGTGCTGAGGATATGGCTGTGCCTGTGCTAATTGACTTGAATGAAACAAATGGGATGATTGGTTCAATTGGTTCAATTGGGATGAATGAGGCAATTGGTTCAATTGGGATGACTGGAATAACTGGGCGGGTGGAGAAGAGGCACAGGCATGCTCAGCAGAAGGGAGAAGTGAGTGAGTGAGAGGAAGAGATTGAGGCAGAGAATGAGTCAGACGGTCCCAGAGAAGAAGAGGAGGGGCCGGAGGATGGGGAACAGAAGGGGTGCAGGAATTGGTAGAAGGGGTGGAAGGAGCAGATGAAGAAATGAAATAAGGAGCAGAAGGAGAGGCAGTAGCAGTAGAAGAAGAAGAAGAAGAAGAAGAAGAAGAAGAAGAAGAAGAAGAAGAAGAAGAAGCAAAAGAAGGATTAGAATTAGAATAAGGAAGAGTATTAGGGTTAGAAGGAGGAGCAGAAACAGAAGAAGAAGAAGAGGAGGAGGAGGAGGAAGAAGAAGAAGCAAAAAGAGAAGCACGAGGAGAGTTTATGAGATTGCAACGATTCTGAGGCTGAACAGCAGGAAGGGGCAGGGCAGATGCAGAGAATGGAACGTGGCTGGCTGATGGATGACATTCATTGCGGTTGGCATAAGAAGGCTTCTGAGTGTGTGGTACCAGGATTGGTGTGGGCAAAGGCAAGGGCAAAGACGGAGGAAGAGGAAGAGGAATGGGCGAGGGGGAAGGAGAGGCTGAAGAGGAAGAAGAAGTTGGAGACATTGAAGCAGAAGAAGAAGCAAAAGAAGAGGAAGGGGCGCGGATAGGGGAAGAAGCAGAAGCACAGTTAGAAGCACAGTTAGAAGCACAATTTGAACCAGAAGGGATGCATTTATAAATATCAGGTGCAGAATCAGAGCGAAGTCCCTTTGAAGGCGTCTGACAAGCAGCAGGCTGAATGAATGGCGAGGGGCTGTCTTGGCTGCTCTGTGGGGTGCAGCTGGCAGAAGGAGCACAGCGAAGAGGCTGCTTCAGCCGATTCTTCGCACTCCGGTTCAGCGGGTATTGGGGAGCGTCGTATTTGACGAGCGTGCTGGGAACGACGAATTTGCATCGGATGCCGTTGATTGTCAGCCCCTTTTGGTGCTGTTTCACAAACTTCTCGGCGATCTTAACACGAGTTCATTCAGAAATGATTCAATCATTACAGATTTCAGATACATTTATTCAATACAAATATTTGATTTTGTTAAAAATAAGTTGAAATCAAAGACATATTCAATAAAAACATCAAACCACTCTGCCAATTGGACAAGGAACGAATTCAATCTTAGCTATTATGTACATATTTTTCTTGGGTTTTTCCTCCAAAAGAAGAAGCACATGAGGAGTAGGAATTGTCGCTTTAACCATTGGCAACTTCCATGACTTATTGAAGTTCATGCAAATATTAGCAAAGGATCCAGACTGAAAATTTTCTGCTTTGGACATTAATTCATCCCGAAATTTTGTTGAAAGAAGTTTCTGGACTTTTTCAGGAGGCGGAAGCAGCTTTTTTTGGCTTCCACTGACAACAGACTGAGTGGTTTCCCAGCAAGCAACCCATATTGTAGCATTTATCCATCCTTTGTCGACCTTTTTTATAAATGTTTGTCGTGTATCTTGTTCGGGAATTTTTAGATTGAGGGAAGATAAAAGAAAATCCCTTTCTTTTGAGTCATCTTTGGAGCACAACAATCTGCGATAATTAATATCTTTTGAGCAAATAAACAATGCCTTTTTATTTGGTGAAAGCTGCCAAAAACAAATTTCTGGTATGCTGTCCAAAAATGTGAAAGAATCTTCTTTTAGATATTCTGTTAACGAAATCCTTACGCAACCAATAGGATTTGCCCTATTCAGCCATAATTTATTAAAAATTGAAGGTGCATCCTTTTTCTCCAAGTACGTTGTTTGGGACAAAATCGTTTCAACGCTGGAAGCATCCACAAACGTTATAAAGCCAACTGGCTTCTCAGCACCGGGCGTTCCGTCTGCCATTGTATCTTTCTGATGCTCGCATGACTCTATAGGATATGTTTCTGGAATACATGATCGAATGTCATCAGCCAACCATTTGATATCCGGTGAATGACGGAAATGTATTTGCCCTTTAAAAAGAAGAATTAATAACAATTTTTGCTAATATAAAAAGCATACTTGAAGAATCGTTGCATTCAGGAATTTGCATTCTGCTATGCAAATGCAAATACGAAGGGCTGCAATAATTGTTGAGTTTGATCTTTTAACCGTTTTATTTTTTTTCGTATCAAATTTGAATTTCTTTTGAACGATCCACATTGAATTTTTAAAATATCACAAATATTGAATATTATAAGATGTTTATATCATGAAATTATCATATGCTTTTTCTCTTGACTTTTTTAACATAAAGACATCATGCATCAAAATGAACTTTGCAGTGAACATGACATTAATCAAAATAAAAATACAATGTCTCAAAAGTGAAGCTAAAAAAGTCAAAATAAAACCAATAAAAAACTTAGTGAATTCAAAAGTGAAAATCAAAACTTTCAAAAAAATAAACTATTAACTAAGTTCCTGCGAAGAGAAGCTCTATTATAAAATATTACAGTATAATTCAAATAAAAAATATAAGCCAAAACAATGGGTTGTATGATTGAACAATCAAAGGAAAATAATAAAAACTAAATTGAAAAAAAAAATTAATAAAAGAAAAATAAATCCAAATAAAATAAACCGAAAAAAAAAAAATAAAACAAAATAAACTGAATTGAAAACTTACAAATACATCAAAGATTTTTTTTGCAACACCAAAATTATTGTGTTGCATCAAATAATCAACAAATCAAACCAGAGGCGAACAAAATAAGGCTAAAGAGTGTCAATAAAAACACACAAATGATATAGTTGCAAAGACAGAAAAGTAAAATACATAAAAAGCAAATGAAATGATCAATAAAAAAAAAAAAAGAAAGAAAGAAAGAAAAAGAAAAAAGCATAAATATGCATCACTATTTTCATAAGTGAGGAAATAAATGAATTCTCGAGAAATAAAGAAATTAAATATTAAACAAGCAAAACTGCCAAAATTACAGTCAGCGTAGTTTATAGAGGATGCCGTGCTATCAAAGTCCATAAAGAGGTTAGTTTATCAGAGAAGAAGGGTGAAATTATGTGGAGTGTATCAAAATACTTATACAGATTATCATTAACCAGTAGATCTTCCGTAAGAGTTAGCAGCACTCACCCCATGTGCCACTTTTGGATTGAATGAAGAAGCGAATGAAGAAGATGAAGAGGAAGAGGAAGTAGAAGCAGAAGAAGAAGAAGAAGAAGAAGAAGAGAAAGAAGAAGGAGAAGCAGATTGTGCATGCACAGCATTCTGCCCAAAGGCAATCCTTTTCGGCGCATTCAGAGGCTTGAAGAGAGAGGGAGACAGAAGCGAGTGAGACGCCGGTTTCGCGTGGCCTTGCGGCACAGGCGGCGGCGAGGCAGAGGGAGGCTTCATGAGCGAAGAGCACACGGGCGGCGGAGGGGTCGGCGTGGACTGCTTGGGAGATGGGGTCTTCGGTCCGTTGGGAATGACAGGGAAGGACAGACGCGCCAGAACCTTCGGAGGCTTCGGGGCTGCATCGGCTGGCGGAGGAGGAGGCGGAACATCATCTTCATCATCATCATCGACATCGTTGTTATCATTCTCATTCTCGTTCTTGTTGGAAGAAGGCGGAGATTCGTCGAATTCTCCATCTGTCGGAGGAGGCTGAGGCACAAAATCGTCGTCGGGTGGGGGCGGCGGGGGAATATCTCCATCCTCTGCATCTTCATCTTCACAATAGGACGGTGGATGAATAGCACATTTATTTGACTGAGCAGCGAAATTATCTGGCTCGTCTTCAGCAGACTTGTTCTCTGTGATCTCTTCATCCAGCGGAGGTGGAGGAGGAACGTCATCTTCATTTTGTTTCTGAGAGGGATAGTTTGAGGTTGGTGTTAAGTTCTGATTACTGTTGCTCTGCTTTGATGAAAATGACGTGGAAGATGTTGCCCCGCTAGAATTTATATTAGAAGTTTGCGTAATCTCTAGTGGAGGAGTTGAAATGTCAAAAGAAGCCTCGTCTGTTGATGAAACTGATAGTCGAGGAGGATTTGGCTTCAAGAAAGGTACATGATCATCTCCATTCATTTCAACTTTTTCCTCGTCATTAAGCTCTTGTCCAATTTGCATCTGTTCTGATTGTTCTTTAATATCTTTTTCTTCATTTTCATCAATCGGAGCTAATATTTTCGAAACAAATTTGAGCCAGTCAAGCACAAGATCAGCCGAGACGAAATCCCTGTCTTCCTGCTGTCTAAAATGTAAGTGAACAAAAAAGACGTAAAATAATGTTATTGCAAAACATAATATTTTAAATCCAAATGCAACAAAGCAAACAAGCAAGCAGAATGAACTGCTTTATTTTGATATGTCCATTGATCAAATAACGGAACCGATGGAACTGTATCTTTCAAGGGACTTCCACGAAATAGTTTTCCAAGGCCTTTTTTTGGTTCTTTTATTCGTTTTGCGAGTTTTGGACGTAGTACTTCGATTAGAATCTGAGTCATTCCTATGAGCTCCTGAGAACAAATATTTGCACGTTAATAACAACAATACGTTTTTATATTAACAATTTTAAATTTGATTAACAAACTTGAACCATAGAAGCGGTTTCTTTGAGACTCTCTTCAGAAGCTGAGACAGCCATTTTAATTGAAAAAAATATATGGGATTTTTCGTTGAGTGTTTTTTTGTATCGCATATGTTTCAAACTTCAGACACTTTGCGTTATGTTTTGCAGAAGTTCTCTTTCATCCCACCCATAAGAAATGATGGAGGATTGTAATGAAGTGTTACCTTCTCAGAACTTGAATTCATCAAATGGAAATTTAAGAAATTCTATTAGCCAATTGAAAAAGATGATTATAGAAGAGCCCAATTCATCTAATGGTTCGTACAATTAAAAATAATTGATAATAATATTATCATCAATTTTTTCAAGAATTTTGGAAAAAACGGCTTCTATTTTTCGTGTATCACATTGCCATTTTAATTTATTTTGTTGCATTAATGATTCTTGGATTTGTTATTCCTGCACCATCTGGTTCTTCAATTGCAATAAAAATTCTTATTTCCATAATAACTTGCGCAATATGCGTATTCATTATCATTGGGATTGTGGGATTTTTATTTTCAATCAAAGGAAGATTTTTTAAGATTTTGATTGTTATTAATCTTGTTGTTCAAGAATCATTGAGTTGTGTTTATTGGTATTTTGGATTCTATGCCATTGTTTTCGGATTGTATGAGCAAAAATCTTTGATTTTGACCAAAGATGATCAAGTTTTATTGGCTCGTCATATGCTTGGGTCTGAAAGAACTAGCGATGCTCAGAATATCATATCAATTAGAAATATTCATATTGTAACTGGAGTATTCTGTTTGATTGGAGGAATTCTTATGCTTGTTACTCCATTCGTATCTAAGCCAATAATTCAAAAGGACTTGTTTCGGAAAGTTTGAATTATTGCTTTTTCTCCATCTTATAATATATATATATATATTGTATTTAAATTATTCTACAACTAATTTATTAGTCATTTGGAATTTCATCCACGATAATGCAACTTTGCTTTGCTGCTTTGTTTTTTATTCATATTCTGATGTATCCAATTTTCGGAGCTGTTGATAAACTTCATTTCCAGGGAACTTTTACTGCTTTTACAGTTTTATTTGTGATTGAGTGTATTGTTGAAATTGTCGGAGGAATTATTGGAATTCTTGCAATTTTTTCGTCAACCATTCTGAAAAAGATGCGAAGATCTCTGCGCTTTGTTGAAGCCGTTGTTCAGACGATTGTGATGCTAATTTCTGCAAGTTATCTATTCACTCAATGTTTTTTGTTTTCATCAGGAAAAAAGTACAGGTGTGATTTTAAAACCCAAAAATAATTGAATGTCAAATAACAAAAGAATAATGCTATTTTCTTCTTGTGTAGACGTTAGATTTTATATATCAAGCTGATCAATTTGTTATTTTTAAATAATTTTTGCATATTCAAAAATTTAATTCCAAATCTAATTATTGTGTTTACCACGATTATAACATTAATCATATTTCATTTTTATTGCGTAAATTGATTCTCAGAGCTTCTCATCTTATCGAATATTATTTCCTTACAAACTTCATGAACAGTATGTGTGGGAATAGCGACGATTTCACTGCTTGTTCAACACAGCTTTCAAACAGCTATTTAACATCAATTATAAATCTGATGTGGACAATCGATATTGCAACATCAGGTATGTGAATTATGTGCATTGAATTTTTTGATTGAATTTTTTCCCCTTGAAATTATTTTATTAATGTTTTCTATTTGTAATTTCAATTTGCTTCACTCATTCATTAATTCACATTGCCTTTTTTTTTTGTCAAATTTTTCTGTGAATATTTTGAATGTTATTTCCATATTTAAAGCTGGTTTTTTTGTATTCGCTTTCGTCTATTCATTTGAGATTATTGGATTCTCAAGCTTTATTGCATCAGCTTTTGGTGAGGTTTGCTTTATTTCCAATATTTGTACATTTTAATATTTTTTGAAATGTTCTTATTGGCTTTTGGATAACAATGATATTTTTTTGTAAAAAAAAAATTTTGAACTGACACTTGAATCATTGAACTTAAACAATAAACACTTAACAGCCAAGTGTTACAATTAACCTGACAAATGATGCAGCAGATTCTTTGCACAACAACGAGGATTCAAATGAAGACGAGACCGATGAGGATGATGACGAAGATGACGAAGGCAAAGATGAAGGTGAAGGAGGCTGGAATAGAAATTCGCCAAGTCTTCGAACACAAGTATTTGAAAGAGAAGAAGATTCAGATGCGACTCAGATGAATGTTCAATCCCAATCCGATTCTTCAATGTCTTCCTGAGAATCATTTCATTTTGATCATCAATGACAAGCTCTGATCTCTGCGATTCCACAACAGCCTGCTTGTTGATTTCTTCAGCTGCAAGTGTGAATAAGTGTGCTGAGAGTTCTTTTTTGATAACTAAAGCGGATAAAAGTTGTTGCCCTTCTAAAGCGTTGCCTGATAATTTAAATAATGAATATGGGCAAAGTGGTGAAACTCATCATCCATCTTGATTCACTTTTGTGTGAATATTTATTACATTCCCAGTTTTGGTGTATTTGTTGAATATGGTCGTTCTTATTTTGTTGTTAAAAAGCTTGTTTTATATTATTCACTATCTTGCGATAATTTGTTTCTTTTAATTTGTTTTGAATGATGTTTAATTCGTCTTTTTTTGAAATGACATTTCCTGATTCATATTAGAATTTGTTTTTTGAATAAGCTTTATTTGTAAAAATAATATTTTTCAGTATTAAAAAACATTAATTTATCAGTTTATTTGCTTGCTTATTTTTAACTGTTTTTCATCTCTTTTGGAATCGTTTGATTTATTTATGCTGTTTCTTTCTTTCTTTCTTTCCGATTTTGTTAGTGAATTTCATCTGTTTTAAAAATAAATCATTTCACAGACGAAAATTGAATATTTTTGTGAAAGTGAGAAATTTTCAATTTTTCAAGGTAATTTTAAAGAAATTTAAAGTCTTGCAAGTATGTGGAGAGAATGAACTGAGACAATTTGTTTCATTAAGATAATTCTTCAGAAATCTTCTTGTCTAATGAAATCCAAGAAATTTCAACGAGAGTGTTTTCGATCAATACAAATATACAATGGGATTGATGTCAAAATTAATTTCTTCAGTAACAATATCATAAACAACATGAGTTTTCAATAAAAACTCATTTTTTCAAAAATCTCATCGAGACAAAAATTTCGATCAAAACATAAACGCCGGAATGATTTCAAAAAGGTCCGCCATTCAATTAGTTATTGAAAAAGTTGATGTTGTTTTTTTCATGTTTATCTTTTCGCACACAAAAATATGTCAAAGATTATATACATATAGTTAGTGTTAATAATGGTGGACACTTTCAATAACTGTGGACAGTGGCATTTTCTCAACAACAGTTGATAGTTGCTTTTTGACAATAAGCTCAATTATTCCCTCAATGAATATGAACTTTTATGAATTGTTTCAATCACCCATCCAACACAATGAAATATAATAATTATTATTTTCAATTTTCGGAGAAACTTGACTTATCATATTTCTCCGAATTTCTCCGAAAATTTAAAATGTATTTTTCTTCATTCTTGGGAGCAAGTTGTTTCATTTCTGTATGTCTTATAAGTTTGTATTTGATGAGGGAATAATTGTGTTAATTGTCAAAATACAACTATCAACAGTTGTTGAAAAAATACCACTGTCCACAGTTATTGAAAGTGTCCACCATTATTAACACTAACTATATACGTATGATTTTGTACAAAATAATGCGTAACTGAAAGAATGCCTGGAAAGTGGGAACAAAACGTACTGTTTCAAATGCTTTTAAAAACGAAAATGTTCGTTATCAAAATAAGTAATAAGTCCTTGTGGGATATTTTCACTGGTAAATTTCGTCTAAATCGAATAATTAAATTGGTTACCCATTTTTGATATTCTTAATCAACAAAACACCTGTTTTTTTATCTTTTTTGATAAATAAAACCCTATTCAATAATTAAGGTTCATATTTCAATATACATTATACCCTAATTCACTCGTTGTAAAGGCATTGAAACCAATAGCCTCTCTAAAACCTAATTAGAAATTTTGTATTATGATATTATTAGGGTTTGATCATAGATTTTTTGATGAAAAAGACGATTATTTATCACTTGAATTTAAAGTTGAAAATAATTATTTCTATTTTATTGTTTGCTTTGTATCCATTCAGTCTTGCTTTTTTTCGGAAATAAAACTTTCTTTGTGTTATTTTTTGAATAGTACGTTATGTTACCATTCACCTAATATACAAATGTTAATATGGGGAGAAATTTTCATTTTCAGACAATCGTTCCACCCACAATATAAGATTTTTCCATATTCTGTTTTAGTCAAAAAAATTTATTCTTATTTATTTTATTTTTTTTTTTTTTCATTTTATTTTTTATTTTTATTTTTAATTTTAAGAACAATTTTTGCCATATCCCAATTCACTTTTATATCAAAAAAATCACAATTTATAAATTAATGTCTACCTGGGAGGTCATATCTGAACCCAAATCCTGCAAGTTTTCATGATTCATAATAAAATCATAAAAACAGGACGGATATGACCTTACCCTCAATATTTTTTCATATTTCATTGGGTAAGCTTAGACTTTCATTTATTAATTTTTTTTTTTTAACTTAATTTTTAATTGAAAGAATTATTGAAATAAAAAACATTTGAAGATAATGACATACTTGGAGAAATCAATTCTTCTTCAGAGATGCTAAAATTTTGTTGAAAAAGAATAGGTGAATTAACAGAAAAAAACGACATACCTGAATTGTCTGTTGATGAATTTGAATTAAAAAGATTTCTTGAATGAAAATTGTTAAATGAAAAAGAGTTATTTGAATTGGAAGACAAAGAATTATTACTTAAAGAATTATTAAAAAACATGTTTTGTTCATCAATATTGTTATTATCATTTATCAAAGATAATCTTTCTTTGATTATTTTTCTCACGCCCTTTCCTATCATTCCTCGATCATCTCCAGCCATATCGATCTTCGAAGTTCTATCGAAATATTTTCTCTCCTTTTTATCTTCTCTAACCCTTTCTGCGAATGAAAGTTGAAAACATTTCGATGTGATCATGTTGCTTAAAGCAGATCCATAGAGTTTTCCATTTTCTATGAAAAAATGTAAGTATTTCTTCATTCCTTTAACGGCCATTTCTCCCCACATGAAACAGTTCCCAGGCTGATATCTGAATATACACATAAATTCAAACAATTCAAATGAAATCACACACTGATAATCAGAAATTATTAAAAAAATATGAAGGACAGACTTTAAGAAATAATGCCTTGTTGAATAATTAACGTTGAAGGAGTTATCTTCAGATATCGCATTGCTTTGATAATTCTCTCTGAACGGTCCTCTTGTTTGTTGAACTTGTGAATGTATTGAACAAGGAAGATAAATTGTAGAAGAATCATCCTCGTCTCCAAATAAATATGCGTTGCATTGGCCACAGAAAAAGTCGATCAAGTCATAAATTGTTGTCAATTCACGATTTCCAAGATGATTGTTCAATAAGTTTGTCAGAAATCCGAATTCGCTATCGCACTCATTCTTGCCGTTGTGCTCGGCAAAAAATGAGTGCAAACATCTTTTCCCCGCAAACAACGGTGATGCCGAAGAAAAAATGTGATGCATTACACGAGCGTTGCGAAAGTGAGGTCCATTATCGCTGAAGAAATGAAAAGAATTCACATTCAAAAAAATATCAAAACGAAGCAGTTTATTCAAACATTCACAAACGAATTTATAATCATGCGTTAAAACATCAGAATAAAAATTAAACACATTTTTTTTAAAATAACAATTATCATCAATTCTAAATACAACAAAGCACAAATGAGAAATTTGCTTTTTCTCATAAAAATTTTGTCCAGTTTCGCGATTTGTGATCGGCAAACTCCAGTTCTCCTTAAAATCCATGATGATCACAGCTTCACCTCTTTTCAGATTTTCTTTCACACAGTGAAAATAGTTTCGTTGATTTTCTGCCATTTTTTTGTGCTCTTGTATAAGATTCATCTCATTCTCTTCCGATTCAGATAATTTCATCAATTTCTTCTCCATTTCAATCTTTTTTCTCTTTAAATACTCTCCCTTCTCGCAGACCTCACAAAGATCTGTTCTTCTTTTTGCTTTTCTGAAATTCCTTGTTTTTCGACAGAAAGTTGAATATGACATTTTCAGTCCAGTCTCTTGTAATAATTGACGATGCAGCTCTTTCTTCGTTTTTTCAATGATTCGCTTTTCTCCAAAAGAGAAAATCTTTTCATTTTTAAAACTATTAGAGCTATTGGAACTTCCGTTCTGTGTTCTGGACTCATTCAGTGCTTCTTTATGAATAGCAGCGTTTGCATTTGATGACGCTTCTTGGCTGGTCTGGCTTTTATCTCCTTTTTTTTCATTTTTCATAGATTTATTTTTTTTGATGTTTGTTTTTTCTTTTTTTGAGGGTTGAAGAGTTCTTTGAGAAGTCTCAATGAGACGACAATTTGGACCGGAGTAATGATCAGAGATGTTTTCATCTGTCCTATTATGATAATTCGTTTCAGAATCATCCATAATAGACGTATCAGCAGAATCGATCGCATCACTTGGAGAATTGATGGAGAAGTTGCTTTGTGAAGATATATTTTTAGATGAAGCTATTCAAACACAATAAGTGATGATCAACAAAACAAACAAACACAAAAATAACATTAAAAGCATTTACATCATGAATACGTTAATGTGAATTAGCTCGAAAAACCTCTTTTTTTTCTTCTCCCGTTGCTCGAGCTGCAGGAACTATGACTATTCAGCCAACGTTCAGCAATTTCAAATTGAGAATTATCTATTTCATCAATATTTTTCAGAAAGCACATGCAAAAAAAAAAAAAAAAAAAAAAAAAAAAAAAAAAAAAAAAAAAAAAAAAAAAAAAAAAAAAAACATGAAGCTTATAAACAAACCCTGCTTTTTTTGCTCTGTTGCTTTTGTTGGAGGTTTTGTTTTGGTGTCTTTTGCTTTTTCGCGTGAGTAATAGTATTCTCCGCGAGTTAATTCCCAACCGTTATCTTTGAGTTCTTTTAAAGATATCTCAGAAGATAGCGCCGACAGAAGGGATACACCGTCTCTTTTTGACAAAGACTTTGAATATGAAGCAAGGTTCCGAAGTATTTTGTTGATTTTCTCTGCCAACAAAGAATATGTTGCAAATAGCAATTGTCAAAGAAGATAAAAATCATCGTTAATTATTCATATGTTATCAAAATTTAAACATACCAGCGCAATTAACCTCCAACACTTTCCGGAAGGATTCACCAAATTTGGAGCGGAAAACAAAATATTCAAAACATCCCTCCGGATCCTCAGGTGATGCATGAAATATCGTATCTGCAATAGTTGATGCAATTCGACTTTTAGCCGCTTTTGATTTGTTATTAAACATTTTAATTAATTATCTGATCACAGACTTATTATTAAAACTATACAAAAAATTCAGGATTGGAAAAACGACTAAATGATTAAATCTTATAATATTAAAAATGAACAGAAATATCTATTTGATGACAATAAAGGGTCAATAATTGATTCGAATGCAATAATAAATACAAATGATATTCTTTTAAATTCTTTCTTGCATTTGCTGAAAACCAATTGAAATCAATGTTTATTTCATCGGATTCGATTATCTTTCAGTTAACATTTCTATATTCTTCATGAAGGAGGGAGACATATCTATATTTAATTTACACGAAGAACAAGAGATCATTACTGGATAAGTTTTTATCGAAGGAGAAGATATTGGAGCGAATGATAGAAGCAATTACTCCAACGAGTTCCACAAGCTGGAAGCAATTGTCGCAGACAAAAGAGGAGCAGAAGATCAGGATTTTGCAGAAGGAGAAGGAAAGAGAAGAAGAGGACGAGGAGGAAGAGGAAGAGGAAGAAGAATTAGATTATGTATGTGATTTTGTGGATGTGACACGAGATGATGTGAAAAGGCTGAATGCAGCTCAAGTGATGTTGATTGAAGAGAAAGAGAAGTTAGATAAAAAAGATGGAAATCATGTGGAATTAACAGTCGGAGATTCGATTCATACTCTTTCTTCTTCTTCTTCTTCTTCTTCTTCTTCTTCTTCTTCTTCTTCTTCTCTTTCATCCCGCAAATCATATCAACCATTCCATTCTCTTCATTCTCCTCGTTTCTCTTCTTTTTCTAATGCGAATAAAATAATTGTGTTGAAGCCATTGGTAGATGGTTTGTGTTCTGCCGATGAATTCAAAGAAAAAAAAGAAGAGAAGAAGAAGAAGATGATGATGATGAAGGAAATGATGAAGAAGAAAGAAGATGTGAAAGAAGAAAATAGGGGAAAAGAAGAAGAAAAAGAAAAAGAAGAGAAAGGGAATGAAAAAGAAGAAGGAGAAGAAAGAGAAGGAGAGGAAATGCAACTTCTTTGCAATTCAGCTACTCCTCCTCCAATCAGAACTCTTTCTCCAATGATGGCTCGTCCAAATACTGCAAATAACTCAACATTAGCTAATGTTGATGCTTCTTCTTCTCCTTCTCCTTCTTATGCTTCTTCTTCGTCTAATACTTATTCTTTTACTTTTCCAACTTTTTCCGCCTGAACGCTTTCCACAGACAAATCTGTGGATGATCCCGAACAAGCGAGCACAAGCGTTGCCTTACAGTATCTGATGAACACGATCTTAATAACGGTGAGCCAACCAAATATAATTATGGGAATATGTTTTTGTTACAAAAAATACAAAATGCTAACTCAATTTGCCTTCCATCCTGTTTTCTCCTCCTCTCCTCCTCTCTCTCCCTTCCTCCCCCTTTTTCTTCCTCTCTCTATTTCTTTCTATTTCTCTTTAACAAACTTTAACTGCATCTTCGCTGCCTGCTTCTTCACAGCAAAGCACTCAGGCTTTCAAAGCTGATGTTATCATCGAGCAGTTCAAAAAGCAGATGTTGATGAAACACTTGCTCATAAATTCTCGTTGTACGAACTGATGAATTTGTCTCCACACATTATGCGCATGTTAACTCTGCACTCTTCAGCAACAGGGAAGTGCAGCAACATCCACAGTCGCTCCAAGCATCACAAGATTTCGGTGTGCCTTTTGTAATGAAGGAGCTATGTGGAACACCCCATTCAGATCTGTCTTTCCAGCATCAGATGCAACATTTCCAGAGGTCTGTGCTTCAGTCTCCATCGTCTCCGCTGCAGAACGAGTCTTAAATTGGAATAAGCATTGTCTTTGTTGAAACATTCATAACGAAGCACACATAACAAGCTTCTCAGACACTTATTATCTTTCATTTGTCCTATCGTTTTCGCTGAAATGGCTCACGAAATCGAAACAAAGGGCAAGATGTGAGGAAAGAAGAAGAAGAAGAAGGAAAACTGCAAAGGAAGTTATTGGAATGGAAGAAGAAGAAGAAGGAGGATGAAGAGAAGACGATGATGATGAGTGTGATGAATCAGAAATAAGAGAAGGAGAAAAAATAAACATTGAAGGTCGAAGTGAAGAGTGAACAAATGTTGAAGAATGAGGATAACGTACAGATGGTGGAGCGGTTGTGCAAAGTGGAGAAGAAGGAGAGGAGTAGGAAGAAGAATAAGAAGAATGAAGTGGATCAGGAGGAAGTGAAGATGAAGATGAAGAAAAAAATGAAGATGAAGAAGGAGTTGAAGGAGTTGAAACAGACAAAATACAAGAAAATGAGAAAAAGACGAAAAATGATAAAATAGTGATAGAGGAGAAGAAGAAGTTGTAGAAAATGATAAAGGAGAATGGAAAGACGAAGACGAAGACGAAGACGAAGGTGAAGATGAAGGAGAAGGAGAAGGATAATTCGATATAAGTACCGAAGAAAAATCAGACTGCCTGAGAATTGAAGAAGAAGGATAATCAAACTGAAGAGAAGCAGATGAAATGGATTACACTGAGAAGTTTTCTGTATAAAATAGTTTGTTTTTCTTTTCCGTCTCAAATGAAATTGTCCCTTTGTTTTTCTCTCCAACAGCCCCAGACTTTTTCTTCGGGTTCATCATCTTGATTTCCGTTCTTCTTCTCCATCTTCATCAGAATGCAGGAAAGAAGCGGGTTCTCTGTCATTACATCATCTGTGCTTCTTTTGCGAGTGTGTCGCCTCTGTTTATCACAAGCGCAATCCTCTTTCTCTCTCTTTCTCTCGCTCTCCGCTGCGCTCTGTGTGATTCAATCTTTTTTGAGAGGAACCTTTCACTCTTCAACGATCTCCTTCTTCTGATCAGCTTGATCACTCAGAGTCGGCCACCAATACTAACTTTTCTCTTCTCATTCTTCTTCTTCCAAAACGCCTTCTTCCCCACTGCAAACAGCCAAGCCCATTCAACACGATGAAACTTCCAAGTGAAATCAGAAGCAACATTATGTTGACGTTCTTCTAATCAATTAAATGGAGCGAGACATACTCCACAAACACATCTAATGGAAGTGCTGAACTGGTGGGAGAAGAGCAAGTGCATTCTGCAAAGGCAGATATCTTTGAGAGCGAGGGAAGGCAGGGAGAGAGGAGAGAAGCAACTGGGGAGCAAAAGCGTGCTCGAAAAGAAGAGGCAAAGGCGAAGCAGCAGACGTTGCTGGTGGCTTAAGTGTTGCAATTGGAGAGGGTGGAGGAATGAATTGGGTGATGTGTTGACTTTGATGAAGAAAATGTTAAAGATGATGGAGAGAAAGAATAAGTATAAGAAGATGTTGATGATGCACATAAATGAAAATATTAATGAGTATTGAATGAAGTCGTGAAGCTATTTCTTTTTTAAAAATAATTGGAAAAAAAAAAACATTAAAAAAATAACAAACTTTTTTGTTAAAACCTAAATTTCATAATTTTCACCACCTTGATGTCTTTTATTTCATCCTTCAACAGCCCAACCTCCTTCCACACTTTTGCGCACTTCATCTTTTCCTCATCCGTACAGTGCATCAGTTGCACTTGCAATTTTCCTGTTGAGCTTGTCGTGTTTTGCTGACACAACAGCACCCAAGCAATACTGGGAAACGCCAATGCCTTTAAACACGATAATCAAAAAGCATAAACATTTTGTGCAGAACCTCGCCGACTGCGCAGCGATGCTTGAGGTTGAGGCGAGGATGAAAAAGACGATGGAAAATGCAGACTACTCGACGAAAATAAATAAAAGTGAACAAATAACATGGAAGATAGAAGAGAGGGATGGATGTGTTTGAAAGGAGTGAAAAGAATAGGAGAAAGCGGAAGAGGGAAAAAAAGAAGATAATGATAAAGAAAGAAAGGAAGTTATTTCCATACAGATAGTGATTATTCTTTTTCTTATAAATATTTCTTGAAAATTTTGAGAATTCAATAAATCCTCATATTATCGTGTCTTCATCCAATTATCAACTCGAATGAACAAAATATCCACATTCTGTTACAATAATTGAACGCAGATAGTTCCTGTTAATATGAAATCAATAAAAGAAGCAATGACAATTCAGTGAAACTTCTATACCTGTTCAAATAATATTATAATGCAAACAATATTCAAATTACACCTTTCATGAATATTCTCCTGATATTTCTTTAAAAAACACATTTGTTTTCAAAAATGAAAATAAATTATTATTATGGATTTCGTTACAAATATTTTTTTGCATAATAATGTTATGCACATTGTGATATGTGTGCAGAATAAGTTTGGAACATAACATGGTTTTTTTCATAAATAAAAAAATTTTGCCCCATATCCTTCAAAGATGCTTTTCATAAAAATCATATCACCCAATTCCATCTCCAACTCCTCGTTGTCATTTTTATGCAACCATTCAAAATAATATCGTCTATCCTGCAGAAAATATTCGCTCATTGATCTCTCATTTTTTCACGGAATAGTCTCGTTCAAATATAACAACTCGATCAGATCATCCATAACAATAAACTTGAACAGTTAAATCATTGTTTTTTCTGTGAAATATCTTGCTAAAAACGTCATTATTCAGTTCTATGGTGTGAACACTTATATTTTCGGGACTGTTTTGAGATTTTATTTACAATTATTTCTTCTATCCAATGATATTCAAATTCAATGTGAACGATAAAAATGGCTTTGTTTTCTGAATGCAATGATTTTGAAAAATGCAGGATACCGACAACACAAAAAAGTTCAATGGTTTGCATCCGTTGTTATATTTGAATTCTTGTTGATTGAATTTCTTTTTTTAATTGTTTTTTTTTTTGAAGAATTGTTTTCTGAACTTGAAGGATGTGCAGACGATGAACAGAAAGTTAAAATAAATAAATTTGATACCTTATTGGAAGACATGAATTTTGATGAATTCAAAACTGTTTTCACGAAGGGGTTGTTCTTCAGATTGGCAAAAATGACAGAAGAAAAGAAAATATCCATTGAAAATCTGCTTTATTTGCTGAAACAGGTTGGATATTGGAAAATATTAAAGTGTGTTAATACTGAGAACTTTTCAGATTCTTTGCTTTGCACAAAGTTTAATATGATGATAAATAATGAAAAGAAGAAAAAAGAAAATGAAAATGAAACACTGCTGATTGATATTTGTACATGCCATCTTTCACTATATGACAAACACGTTTTAGTTGATGTGCTGGATTCTTGTTTGTCTTGTATCTTGAGAGCTGCAGTGAAAAAAGTGAGAAACAAAGAATCACAAAAAGAAGTTGAGCTGGAGTTGATGGCTTTGAGTCGCATATGTCCTTCTGAGGTATGAAATTTTGGTTGGTTCACAAACTTTGCTAATTTTAAGATACGAATATTTATTGAATAGATAATACGAAAAGAACTGTATTTTTATGAGATCAAAGAGATTATTCTTTATCATCAGAAACATATCAATCTGACACAACTTGCCTATCAATCTGCTTGGAAGTTTTTGATAGGAATGCTTCGCAAAGATGGAAGTTTGGAAGAAGTGATTGTAAATGAACTGCATTTTGTGAGAGAGGCAAAAAGAGAATTGGAAGAATTGTCGAAAAGCGTGGATTGGAAGAAGAAAGGAAAAGAAAGAAGAAAAGCGAACCAAGTTGCGACTATAGGGAGATGGATCGATTTATTGAAATATTATTTCGACTTTTGCATTTTGTGAGATGAAGAAATTTCTGGACTAGTTTGTTGCATTGTAGATATTTGCAGATCGGCAAGAGAAAATGAAATATTCCTATTTTATTCTTGCATCATTATTTTGAGAGATATTTTGAGTGGTTATGCTGTGAGTGTTGACGATGTATTGAAAGGCAGAGCCATTGAAATGTTTATGGATGAACTTCAACGATTATCATTTTCAGATGAGCTGGTATGTAATTGTGTGAAATTCTATTTGAGTGTTTCACAAAGTTTGAGATGTAAAAGACTCAAGGAAACTGAAGTGGAAATAACAAAAAAGGTATGTGATAATATGGAAGAAGAAGGATACGAAGATATAATCACGAGCTTATATGAATCTATTGGTTTTTTGAACAGAAAATTTTATTCAAATTTGCCATTGAATATTGCAAACTATTTTGTATATGCTGAAAGAAGAGAGTAATTAATATATCAAAAAAACCTCCAAAGAATTTTAAATTTGGATTGTATTTTTCGAGCTGAATGAATGCTCATTTTTTTGAACAAAACATATCTTTCAATAAATGAAGAAAATATTTTCTTTTCTTTTTTCTGATTTGTGCAAATTTGTCTTCAAATTTTTGTTTTGAGCATTAAACATTCATTTTTCGTAAAAAGAAGAGAATTAAAAGTTCAAATTATGTGGTGATTTGCAAACTCTAACTTTTGAAAAACAAGTTAAATGTTCCAAATACTTTAGAAAATTGAACTCTGATTATTTTTTCAATTGTTAATAGATAAATATTGCATCAATCCATTTCCAAATTATTAATTATAGAACTGAATTGAGAAAGTCATACATTATTTTCAATTCAAATCATTGTTTTTTCTATTTCAATTTTTCAATTTAAAAATACTTGAATATTTTTATTTTTGCTTATTCAATGATATTTAGAAATTTTTTTATTTATTGAGTGAATTTTTCGATGAGATTTTTTTTTTTTTTGGATCCTTTGTTTATGCTTGCGGATAGCTGAAAAGCACGTAATGACTGAAAGCAAATGGCATGCAAAAACAAAAAAGTGCCAATAAAAATAAAGTCCCATCAAAAAAATTCACACAATCTTGAGATCTGTGTCTTTTAATAAAGCTTGTTCAATTGTTATTAAGAATGTTGTTTCGCAAATGAAAGAGGAAATTCTTCTCTGACAGCAGTGGCTACTGTTCTGTTGAACAGATCAATTGGAGATGGACACTTTGAAATGTTTCATGAAGAATACATCACTCACAAATTTTCATGAAGCAGAGGAATCGAAGATGGTTGCTAATTGAAAGGAAAATGGAAGAAGATTCTTTTTTAAAGAAGAATTTCAATTAATTGAAGTGTTTAATCATCATTCTGACTCCAAAATTTGAAAGCACGAAAAATAAAATATTTTTCATTTCATTTTAACCAAAGCCATCTCTGAAGTGCCTCTTGTTCATTTAAAGTGCATTTCAGTTGTTTCACTGGTAACTTGTAATTTCACAATAATTACAATCATTGTGAGGCTTGCACAGTAGCAAAAAGGAAGAAAGTATTGGAAGAGAAAGGAGAAGTTCGATGAACAACAATGTTGGAACCAAATACTTATGGAAATGTGAGCAAGTTCTGAAACAATACCTCTAATCACATTTGAAAAATGATTCACATTCTTTCTTTGTGGATAGTAGATTTCTTGAAGCAAACTTCAAGCAACGTATTTTCTGCTTCAATATCCGTTTTGGCATGCAAATCTTCATGTAAATATCTTTATTTCATTTGACTTTCCATCTTGCAACGGTGCAATCATGTTTGTTTGTGTTATCGATTCATTTTCTTTCTCTAACTCATAAAATACATCTCACAAAAGTCGCATCATTCTTTTTCAAGTCCTTCCTCATGAAAAATCGTCTTTCCTCAAGAAATACTTCTTGTATGTTTTTTCAAAACGAGAACGGCCATTTGAATCATAAGTACATTCATAGAGAATTTTGCATTCACTCATCTTCCACCCTTGTCCATCCATTCGCATCAATTTTTATTTTCCAGGAGAGGATTCTATAATAATATTTGAATCGAGAATTTCTTTTATTTCTTATATGGAATTAATGTATTCACCAAGACTGAATGCTTGCAGCGTGTTTTTGCTAAATGTGCAAGAGGATGTGTTTTCGATGATTGACAAAAGCGAAGCAATACTCAACACGCTGATACTTTGACCTTTTTGAAAGCACATCATCAATAGTGTTTGCTTGAATCGTTTTAATATTACCATCCATTTTTGCGACTTTTTTTCTTTTCTCGCGTTCAGTTCAGATAGCTTATTGAATTTATTTGTATTCTTTCTTTTCATAAGTTTTAACCTCAGATATCTTTGAAGAATTACGAATGAATTGATAGAAAAGGAAATAAAGAATCCGAAATAATAATTGATTGCTTTGAAAAGCCTTTGTGCATTTCCATCAAAAGCAGCATCTGAAATTTTTTGTTCCATCCGTTCGAAATCTCCATTTGCATTTTCAATCCAAATTTTTTTGCTTCCACAAAAGTGGAAATGCATTGTACATATTTTCTTTTGCTTTCTCTTTTGTATCACGAACCTCAATTTCTTTCTCCAAAGAGTTCAATTCCATATGAATCATGAACAATTTCTAATTATTCAAATGAGCTGTCAACCTTAAAACTATATTCTAATCTTCGATGGGTTATTTCTCCAAAATACTCATTTTCTCGTTCATGTTCATAAAGTTTCAAGAATAACATCATCATAGCATTTAAAACTCATGAATAACACCAATTTTCTTCACTCATAGTTTCGCAACTCATCTTATTTGTAACCCAAGTGAATGATAATAAACATCAAATATACTCTTCTTTCTTCATATGGTTATTTTCTTTCACAAACATATTTTTTCGTTTCTTCAATCCTTTTCAAAGTGATTAACATAAAGGTTTCTAAAATATAAACAAATTTTGTTATTTTCTTTTTTCACAACCTAGGTTAGGGTTTTTTTCAAATACACAAAATAATTGAAATATAAATATTTTCCACTTCATTGGAAATTCAATTAATAACCAAATAGAAATTGAAAATTTTCAATAATGATGCTTTTGATTAATATCAATTTTAAAATTTTGTGGAAATTTTAATTTCAAAATAAAAAACATAATTTCAAAATGTTCTTTCATGTTCTCGAAATGAATGGTTATGAGCATGAAAAACAAAAATAAAATAAAACATAATGAAATGGTAAATAAACTTCAAATAAATGAACACCCTTCACAAATTTTGTTCTTGTGTGTAATGGAGAAGTGACATTTCACATTTAATCAACTTCTTCGATCTTTGGACCAGAAGAAGGAGCAGAGTTAGAGCTGCTTCCGCTGCTTGGAGCACCACCTGTTGGCATTCCTCCCATTCCTGGCATTCCACCCATTCCTCCCATTGGCATTCCGGGCATTCCTCCCATTCCTGGCATACCTCCCATTGGCATGCCCGGCATTCCTCCTGCTGCACCAGCTCCACCAGCACCTCCAGCTTGATATGCTTTCATCATAATTGGTTGAGACACATCTTCCAATTCTTTCTGCTTCTTCTCATATTCTTCTTTTGGCAAATCAGTGCTTCCACGAATTGATTCCAACCATTCAATGGTTTCGTTAACTTTGGTTTCGAGTGTTTTCTTATCGTTTTCATCTATCTGTAATTTTCCTTCTTTGAGAGTATTTCTAAGTGAGAATGCAAGTCCTTCAAGTCCGTTTCTTGCTTCAATTGTCTCTTTAACTTTCTCATCTTCAGCTTTGAATTTCTCTGCATCAGCAACCATTCTGTCAACTTCTGATTGACTCAGTCTTCCTTTATCGTTAGTGATGGTAATCTTTTCCTTCTTTCCTGATCTCTTATCTTCAGCAGACACTTGAAGAATACCATTTGCATCAACATCAAATTTGACTTCAATCTTTGGTACACCTCTTGGTGCAGGTGCAATTCCTTCAAGTCTGAATGTACCCAAAAGATTGTTTTGTCTTGTCAGTTGTCTTTCTCCTTCATAAACTTTAATTTCAACAGCTGTTTGATTATCGCTGTATGTTGTGAAATCCTCTGATTTCCCGCACGGAATTGGTGAGTTTCTCTTGATCAAAACAGTCATTACACCACCTGCGGTTTCAAGTCCAAGTGACAATGGTGCAACATCAATCAACAAAAGATCGTCTCCTTTTGATCCAATGGTTCCTTTCAAAATTGCAGCTTGAACAGCAGCACCATAAGCAACGGCTTCATCAGGGTTGATGGATTTGCACAATTCTTTTCCTCCAAATCTGTCACGAATCAATTGTTGGATGCGGGGAACACGTGTTGAACCTCCAACCAAAACGATTTCATTGATTTTGGATTTGTCCAATTTTGAATCAAGCATAGCACGATCCAATGGTTCCAAGCACTTTCTGAATTGTGATTCGCACAATTGTTCGAATTTTGCACGAGTAATCACGGCGTTGAAATCAAGTCCTTCAAAGAGAGAATCGATTTCAATTGTTGCTTGTGTTGAAGTTGAAAGTGCTCTCTTTGCACGTTCGCAAGCAGTTCTCAAACGACCAACTGAACGGGAATTTCCCATCAGATCCTTTTTATACTTTCTCTTGAATTCATCAGCCATGTAGTGGGTCAAGATGTTATCAAGATCTTCACCACCGCAATGAATATCTCCAGCTGTGGCTTTCACTTCAAAGACACCAGAATCCAAGCACAAAATTGAGACATCAAGGGTCCCACCTCCGTAATCGAAAATGAGAACATTCAATTCAGTGTCTTTCTTCTTGTCAAGACCATATGCAATTGCAGATGCTGTTGGTTCGTTGATGATTCTGAGTACATTCATTCCAGCAATTGTTCCAGCATCCTTGGTGGCCTGACGTTGGCTATCGTTGAAATAAGCTGGGCAAGTCACAACAGCTTCTGTGACTTTGTGTCCAAGATAAGCTTCAGAAATTTCCTTCATCTTTGACAACACCATGGAGCTAATTTCTTCTGGTGAAAATTCTTTTGTTTCACCTTTGTACTTGACCTGATACATTGGCTTTCCGTCTTTCTCTGTAACTTTGAATGGCCAATGTTTGATATCGTTCTGAATTTCACTATCAGTAAAACGACGTCCGATCATTCTTTTGCTGTCAAAGAGAGAGTTTTCCGGGTTCATGTTTCCTTGATTCTTTGCAGCATCACCAATCAAACGCTCCGTTGGAGTAAAAGCAACCCATGATGGAGTTGTTCTATTACCTTGATCATTTGGGATGATCTCAACAGTTTCGTTTCTCCATACACCAACGCACGAATATGTTGTTCCAAGATCAATTCCGACAGCTGTTGTAGCAGCACACATTCTTCAAATAAGTGAAGTTTAAGTGTTCAAACAACAAATAAAAATGTTACGATCAAAAATGTCAATGGGGGATTATCATTTACACTCCATTTTTTCAATAAATGGGAGATTTGGTGTTTTTACTGCAAATTCTATCTGCAAATGTTGTTGTGGAAAATGGTTGTTTATATTTAATTTTTTTGCCAAAAAGTTTCATCATTTTGTAAAAAATAATGATGGGTAATTTTAACTGTTCTTTTGAAGATTTCGATAGATAGTTAGGTTTGTTTGAGTGATATTTTCATGTTTGCTACTTTTCTTGGTTTTGTACAGACAAATTTTGTAAAATGATTGATGACTTTCATCACATTGAAGATACAGAAAGATATTGCAATGAACATTGCATACAACCGCTATTCCAAGAAATATTGGATGAACTTCTCAGAACTCGTTCAAAAGATCCAACTAGAATAATCACAAAATTTTTTGCTTCGAAAACTGAATCAAAAATTTCCTTTATCGATGCTTCTGAAATAATAGGTAAAACAGGTGAAATACAGGCTTGTGTTCGAGTGTTTGTACCATCATTAGCAGGAGAAAGCGAAACAGAAGTTCTTGCAACTGTTATTGCACCGCTTTCTCAAGATACTTTTAGAGAAACAGTTTCCACGAATTTATCAACGGTTATGACAACACGTTCAGCAACTCCGACCAGACCATCTTCTCGTGCTGCTTCTCCAGATCGTAAAAAAAAGAAGGGAAAAGGCAAGGTTAAAGGAAAAGACAACGAAAAAGAAGTTGAAAAAGATGGTGAAGAAATTCAAATGGAACAATCAATAGCATTTGAATCAAGTGCTTCAACAGATGACATTCACATTGAGCAAAAAACTAAGGTAGCGAAGACTTCACGTATTATAGCAGAAATTTCAAGTGTTATTGGACCTCGTATAGTTGGGATGCCAGTGACTAATCTCTTGGCAATTGATAAAGTATTGGAGGATATGGGAGGACTTAACAAGGTCAGCGGTACAACAGGCTGGGAGCTGCATCCTCTTTCATTGTTCATAACTTCGCTTGCGGTTGCAAAGGCTGGAGCTGCTCGTCTGAGGATCCCTCTTTTCGTGCATCTTTGCCGTTCTTTCAATACAATACCTTCGCTTCCTGCACCTTCTCTTGCTTTCTTTGTTGCAGAGCAAGGAGATCAGTTGAATTTACCAGAAGGCACCAAAGAGTCAAAAAAAGAGAAAAAAGACAAAGAGAAAGGAGTTTCTGCTGCATCATTCGCTTCAGACGCAGAAATCAAGCAAGGGCTAGAAATGATTCGCATGTCCTTTGGAAACATGTTGGGAGTCGAAGCGAAAGAATACCCGCCTCTGATCCCAAAGGCAGAAGGGGAAGAAGAGGCAAGAGACCTGGAAAAGTCGCAGAAGCTCGGAGCAGGCAGCGAAGGTGCGAAATCGCGTCCGCCGTCGTCTGCTTCCCGCGCTGGCGAGGCGAAGAAGAAAGGAAAGAAAGACGAGAAAGGCAGAGCCGCTTCTCCGACACAGAAGAAGAGGCCTGCGTCGCGCAACGGGGCGAAAGGAGAGAAAGGAGACAAAAGTGAGACTCAGAGCGGAATGGCAGAAGACGAGAAGGACGAAGCTGCACAGCCAGTGATGGAGTATTCGATGGTCAGCTATAAGCCTCCGCCAATTTCTGATCAGATTTCTCTTTTCTCAAATATATTCCTCGCACTCAAGCAGAACTTGGCTTTGCCCACTTCTGCTGCATCGTCTCTCCTTCAATGCATGCCCCTCTCTTCTTTTGCTTCCTTTGAAGAAGTGTTCGAAGCAATTGCCCTGTCAGCCGAAAAGGCAATTCCTTCTTTTGTTTCTTCTGTCTCAAACAAATTACTATCACAATCATCATCATCATCATGTTCTTCTTCTCATTCACAACTTCCACCACTTCGAACAACCTTCTCTCACCCCACGCTCAATCTCCGCCTGCACTTGTCATTCAATCCTTCCTTTGTCGACTCCTTTGTGCAGAAAGAAGACGGGTTTTCTGTCTTGTCTGGCTGGGTTGCCAAGCGCAATGGAGACCCACTCGAACTTGCTCGCACAACTCGCTTTGCTGCTGATAAAAGTGGCGATTTCCTTTCAACTTCTTCTTCTTCTTCTTCTTCTGCACCGTCTGCCCTTTCGACTGTGATGACTTCTGTCGAGTCGCTGGCTAACTGTCTTCCTGTGCCCCAGCAGCTGTCCGGTGCATCTATGGCAGCTGCTGGCACATTCTGGCGCCAGGCACTCACTTCACTCAACAGCCTCACCATTCCAACTTTGTCTTCACTTTCTCCTCTGCCCTCTTTGGCTTCATCTTCCTTGAACTCGACTGCCACCACTCTTCCTTCTCAAGTGTCGACAGAGCAAAGTCCAGATGATTGCGTGCCTTTGTCGTTGATGTCTCTTCCTCAGAGAGAATGCCCTCTTTCTGACCCCTCAACTTCTTCTGCATCTGTCTGTTCTCATAACACTTCCTCAACTGTGTCTCTTGAGTGCTATTTTGATGAAATTGCGAAGCTTCCAACTTCCTCTTTTGATCCACCGTCTCCACTTTCCTCGCTTTCTGCCTCTTCCTCTTCCTCTGATATCAGCGATGTTCAGTCCACAGCCTCCGAACAGCTGCTCGATTCAGCTATCACACAGACACCAGCCCAAGGAATCAATTCAGCCGAGTCCTCGACTTCTGACTTGTCTGCTTTCTCGTCTCTTCCGCAGGCGCAGCACCGCTTCTGCATCGAGCCCAGCCGTGTGGATGTGCTCCTTGGTACATTTCCCACCCTTTCGACGCTGTTTGCGCAGACAGCCCGCTTTTCGCAGCAGGAGAAGATGCGAATGGAGCAGCTGAGGCAGCTGTGGAGTGCGCTTTCAGAGCAGCAGCATAAGGAGGAGGAGGAATTGTTGGAGAGGCTGAGGGCTGAAGAGGAGGAGCTCAGAAGGAAAGAGGAAGAGGCTGCTGCGGCTGCAGCTGCAGCATTGGAAGAGGAGAATGCGAATGCAGAAGAAGAGAAGGAAGGAGAAAAGACAAAGGGGAAAACTAAGAAAGGTGCAAAAGCAGCTAAGGAGGCGAAAGAAGCTAAGCAACCAAAGGAAGAGAAAAAAGAAGAGACAAAAGGGAAAGCAAAAGGGAAAGGGAAGAAAGGTTTCAATTTTTATTATTTTTGTTGTTATTCATTTTACAATGAAAATTTTTCAAAACATTTATAATTCAAATGGACAAATTGATTTTAACATAAATTTGTGTCAATTAGACAAAAATGCAGCGGAAGAAGAAGAAGAGCAGCCAAGCGTAGTTTGTGATTCTTGTGTTTTTTATGCAATTTATGTTTTTCACTTTCCTATGATTTATTTTTTCACATATATTTCTATTATAATGTTATTTAAAAACAAAAATTGTTATTTTATCAAAAAACAGAATATTTTGAAGTTATCATTGGAAGGGGTTAATGGATATCTTTCGCTTCTTCAAGCTGCACATCCACCAGCAAGAATATGCATGGTGAATCCTTTATCATCCGTTGGAGATGAACTTGCTGATTTGGTATGAAAGCATAACAACTTTATAATTTATTGAATGAAAATTTTTTATTAATTTATTTATTTATTTATTAAATATCATTGAAATTTTTTCAAACTGTAGGCAACATCACTGTCTGCAGAAATGATAAATTTAGGTCCTGTTGTTGATCCCTCAACTTCAGCTGTCTTGAAGCGTCTGTCTGAGATTGAGCATGAACTTAGTTTACTTAGTTGACAATTCAAAAATTCAAAAACTTCGTTAATTTAGCTTTCCTGACAAATGTGTATAAACTTTGCAAAATTAAAAATTCCATATTAATATTTATCATGTGAATTTTTTAAATTTGTGTTTTATGTGATAACCAACATTTGTTAAAATTCAAATTGAACGTTTTGACTTTTAATTTTATATTTTTTGATTACAACTCAATTACGCTATCGTTGCTAATAAAAGGTGAAGTGAATTTTTTAATTGTATTTCTTTTTATTGTGTGCAAAGATAATTTCATGAAAAACTTTGTTTTGATAAAACATATTATCAAATATTTGCTTTTGTTCCAATTATTATTTTGTGAATGAATATTCACAAATTTCAAAGAATTTTTTGGCAGAAAAAATTTTTTCTTTTTTTATAATTGAAAAAAAAAATTCTTTAAGATTGTGTGTTTCAACTTGAGAAGTTGCAAATGTTAAATTTTCGAATAACTATTTGTGTCATTATTTTTGAAATCATAACTTTTTTCGGTGAATTGATTTTTCAAAGATTGTTTGCCTTTGGGAAGAGATTTTGTATTCAAAAGCTTGAATTATCACAACTGTTTTAAAAGCAAATGCATTATCTGAAATAAAAATTAAGAAATCTTGAATATGCCTGTTCACTTTTCAGTGTTCATTTGTTGCCATTCAAAAGAAATTTTTGAATCGAAATTTTTGAAAGAATAAATATGATTTCAAAAATAAACACACATTTTTCAGAACGTTTTTGTAACTATTCACCTCATTCTCATGAAATTTCATTATTTGGGTGATTATTTTTGTTATCTTAACTTTTTTCGGGATGTTGACAATTATGAAAATTCAATGTCATTTGACAAATTATTAACAATAAAATATTGAATGTCTATCAATCGTTTTAAAAGCCTAATATTGAAAAAATTTGTGATAATATACTAAACATGTGTAACAGATTAAAAATTTTTTGCCACGTCCGTCAGTAATTTAAAATCCACGTCAGTATTGGTATTTGAAAAAAAGTGTAATTTTTTCTGATTTTTGGAATTTTCGAAATATATATCAAATTATATTTATACAGTCTAGACCGGATATAATCACGTCGAATATAATCACATTCGCCTATAGTCACATTTTTCCATACACCGACATTTTTTGCTTGTTTTTCATTCATTTTTCATCGCATATAATCACAGTGATGAAAATATATAATCACAATTTTTATTTTAATGGGTGATTTTTTCAATGAAAAATCGATTTTTTGATCAAAAATTTCTATTTTTTGATTTTTCAAAAATGTGCTCAAATAAGTCAAAATAATGTGTATTTATGATCAAAATTGTTCAAGCAAGTGAAAAATGCGTTTTTAAGAAGAATTTTCAAAAATTAAAAAATCAACCCAAAATTAATTAATTAATTAATTAATTTTTATTTTTTTCTGTGTAAAGCATCATCGTGTATAATCACAATCGGATATAGTCACAAAAAGTTGTGCAAAAACCGATGTGATTTTATCCGGTTTAGACTGTATATACATTTTATTCTATTTCTCGAACTTTTCTTTTTTTCAAAAATTAATTAAAAATTTCTTCACTGTAGAATATTGACTCCATTAACAGTCACTGACTTCAGTGACTTCACTGACAGTCCGATGATCAATTCATTTCAAATATGATTATTTGTCAATATCATTTATTGAGAAAAGCATTTTCATTCTTCCCTTATTTGTATAAATATTTATCAATATTTTCATATGTAATTATTTGTTCTAATAATTGAGGTTTTGACGTGAACATTATTACTCGGTCCGTCAGGAAACCAGTTTTGTCTGTCAATAGTCACAAAGTGACACATGTTTATAATATATAGTTGGTGTTAATAATGGTGGACACTTTCAATAACTGTGGACAGTGGAATTATCTCAACAACCGTTGATAATTGCTTTTTGACAATTAACCAAATTATTCCCTCATCAAATACAAACTTATAAGACATACAGAAATGAAACAACTTTCTCTGTAGAATTCAGAAAAAAGCATTTTTTATTTTCGGAGAAACATGAATAATCTTATTTCTCCGAGTTTCTCTGAATATAAAAAATGCTTTTTTCTGAATTCTACAGAGAAAGTTGTTTCATTTCTGTATGTCTTATAAGTTTGTATTTGATGAGGGAATAATTTGGTTAATTGTCAAAAAGCAATTATCAACGGTTGTTGAGATAATTCCACTGTCCACAGTTATTGAAAGTGTCCACCATTATTAACACCAACTATACACTTTTATTGGAGTTTTCACTTTTCTGTGTTCGTGAATAAAAATTCAATGCAAAATCATAGAAACAAAATTTTTGTTCGAAAAAATATGATTTCAAAAATAATAACCCAAATAATATTATTAAAATATAACTTGAAATAAAAAGAAAAAGTACGAAAATAAATCGTTTTTTTAAAATTAACTTTCCATTGTTCATTTTTAGGACAAAACTTGCAAATAAAAAAATATTTTGATGTTATGTTTTTATTTTCTATAATAAAATAAAAACAAAATATTTTCAAAAAACAAATGAATTGATTTTTGTTTTTTTATAGAAAGTTGCATACATTGGGTTAACAAAAGAATAAAGTTATTTTTTGATAAATATCTTTTTTGGAAAATGACGAATAATGTATATTGATCAAATGTCTCAACCAGATATTAGCAAAATCTTTTCCCCAGGAAATCCAAAGGACGTATTTGACCTGCTGGAATGCCTTGGACAAGGGTATGCTATTTATCTATTTTGAATTTTTAAAACGCATTTACTGGTTGTCTTTTTTCGTTACCATTTTGCAAATAGTGCATACGGGTCTGTTTATCGTGCAAGAATGAAGGCTTCTGGTGAAATTGTTGCTGTCAAAAAATTACAATTTGAAGATGAAGATGAAGTGTCCGATGTTCTGAAGGAAATTATTATTCTTGAACAATGTCATTCGGATGCAATTGTTGGATATCGTGGAACATGGAGAGAAAGTGAAACATGCATTTACGTTTGCAAAAATTTTTGTTTAAAAGACTTATATTATTATTGAAATTGAATTCTCTATTTCTATTTAAAATAAACGCATTCAAAAGATCGCAATGGAAATCTGCGAAGCTGGATCTGTTTTAAGCACATATGAAGCAACAAAACATGGACTTACGGAAGAGCAGCTTTCATATGTGTTGCGGAGGATTCTTGATGGATTAGATTATCTTCATTCGACAAAAAAAATTCATCGAGATTTAAAAGCAGGAAATATTCTTATAACTTCAAATGGCGATATTAAAATCGCAGACTTTGGCGTATCAGCAACTTTACAGCGTACAGTGGATAAAAGGAATACAGTTATAGGTTCACCATATTGGATGGCGCCCGAAGTTATTCGTGAAGAAAAATATAACCATAAAGCTGATATTTGGTCCTTGGGAATAACAGCTATTGAAATGGCTGAAGGAAGACCTCCTCTTGCGGAAGTTCATGCATATAGGGCATTATTCCAAATCCCTGTTCGTCCGCCTCCAACATTACGACAACCAGAAAAATGGTCAGATGAGCTGAATGACTTTCTAACTCATTGTCTCCAAAAGGATCCAAACGAAAGATGGGAAGCAAGAGAACTTATGGAGCATGCGTTCATAGTTAAATATGAAGACACCACTGGCGAAGTGCTTCAGCCGCTGCTGAAATTAGTGACAGAATGCAAGGCAAAAGCAAAAAGAGATAAGGAACTCTTGGCAAAGAAACTCGAAGCTGCTGCATCTGCAGCTTCTTCCTCAAAATCAACAGCATCAAAAGTTCAGGAAGAAGAGGAAGAAGAGGAAGATGAAGACGATGATGGAGACTATGGAACAATGGTTGTCTCAAAACCAAAACCACAGCCAAAAGCAGAAGCTCCCAAAAAGAAGGTCGAGGAAGAAGAGGAAGATGAGGAAGAAGACGAAGAGGACGAAGAGGAAGAGGAAGCGGGTACTATGGTTATTTCCAAGGAAGCCATGAAAGCTCGATTAGAAGCGATGAAAGCAGCAAGTGCCAAGAAATAAACCACTGAACAAAGAATATTGCGAGAGAAACATTGAAGCATTAGGTTTTCAAAGAGAAGAGTTTGGATTGACACATTATGCAGAAAAGGAAAAATTTGCATTTTCTTTCATATTTTCGACAAAAAATATTTTTTTTGAAGTAGGAAAAAGAAGGAGTGTTTAAACTTACAAGAGATTTAATTACACATTTGCAAATGATGAAAATGCTTTTTTAACATTTTGTTGTTCTGATCATTTTACTCCACATCATCCGCATTATTTTCCTTCACATCATCCACTTTTATTGTTTTTGTTGGTTCTTCTTCTTTGCTTTTATTCACTTATCTCCAATCAATTCGTTGGAGCTTTCATAAATAAAAAAAACAATATTTAATATTAAGCTAAACTCCTTTGCAAGCAAACTTCTCCAAATTCTGTTGGATGATTGAGGTATTTTTTTATCCTATTAACCCAACTTTTGATGGGAAAATAAATTGTAAATACGATGAAGTGAACTGTCGCTATAGCATAAAAACACTAAAGCATCAAATAAAAAATTACTTTTTAAAGTGAAATGAATTAATTTACTTTTCTTCACCAGTTGGCGTATCTGCAACTTCCAAGTCATCCATCATCTCCGTCAATTTGATCTGAATGCAGTGAAACAATAGAAAAAGAAAAGAAAAATTTGATATTAAAAGAGAAAACAAGCATTTTCAATAAATTCTTTTATTGAACAAATATTGATTTCAAACCATATACTCATCATCTTCATCATCAATTGCCATCTTTCCATCATCATCGTCGTCGTCATCTCTTGCAATTGGAATGCCATCTGCTCCATCATCGTCTTCATCCATCGTCCTTCCTCCTGTCAGCCCAGGAATAGCAGAGCCAACCGGAAGCGATGAGATCATTTGCCCTGCAGCAGACGAAGCACTTGAGATGGAGCTGGACGGACTCGATGAAGAAGACGGTTGAATGTCTTTCTCCATCCGCTTTGATTTTGTGTCTGGAACAATAAAACAATATAGAAAAGTGAAAACATTTTTGAAAAGATATTAATTTGAAAGAAAAAGAATATTACAAAATAAAAAGAATTAGAAAATTCGAAAAATAGATTCAAAAAACAAAACAAAACAAAACAAAATAAAATAAAAAAGAAAGGAATTTTTTTGCACATACTTATGTTTTTGTAAATATTGATTTCTGAGCGGAACTCTTTGTTTTCTTCAATTTCATTGATGAATATGTCTTCATCTCTCATTTTTCGTTCTATCATGTCTCGCTTCTGCTCTCTCTCGTCTTCTTCATCAACTGTTAAACGCTTCAGTCGCCAGAATTTCCGGTTCTGCTTCCTTCTTTCAGTCAGCTCATATGTTTTCCGAACAATAAGCTAATATAAAGTAACAAAACAATATCGAAGAGAGAGCAAAGAATAACAAAGAAAAATATTTCATTAAATGGAATAGCAAACCACATCTGGTATTTCATGGGCCTTTTTTTCAGTCAACGAGGAATCTCTCGGATTCAAGCTTGTCATGTCATACCTTTGCATACACGAGACAGTCAATAATGAAGAGTAGCAAAACCGAAAAAAAAAATGTTTACAGTTAATTAAAAAATTCAACATTTTCAATGATAAAAGTACATAAAAATATTCAAAAAAATATCAATTCATCTTTCACTTTCTCAAATATTTGAAAAATATTTCTAAAAAAAAAAAATACTTTTTCCCTTTTATATTTAGTCACAGGCGCAACTCCTTGCATACCCTAACACAAGATCTCCTTCAGTCAACAAATTGCCAAGATGCGTTTTGCATGTGAATTCACCACAGAAATTTCCTTTTTCATCCAGCTTTTCCAACACAACATCAGCTTGTTGGTACTTTTGAAGAAGATGGTCGCATTCAGAATAGACAACAGCAGGTTACAAAGTGTTCAAATGTCAGGAAAATAAAACAAGACATACTTTTCCCACTATTTTACTCGTTAAGTCAATATTCTTCACGAAATACTTGCTGAGTTGAGCAGCATTTGCCAGCACGATAAAAGGTGTCCCCCAATAAATCTGCGCTGCACAATCGCTGACTGTTGATTGAGATCAAACGACATCGAATTGTAGTTATTAAACACACAAACAAGAAAAAAAAATTTTTTTTTTGAATAGTTAATAGGAAAATAATTTTCAGAAATCTTCATACATATCATTTTATCTGGATCGACCAGATGAATAGCAGTTGTTATTTTTCGTACCAAGCACAGCTGGCTGATTGATCCGCATCTCATGGCCACTTTCTTATCCAACCAAACTAAATCATCTCTGCACACGGGAGCAATTTCTAAAGAAATAGCCTGCTTCTTATGCTCGGTGTGATTATGAACATCTTGAGATATCATCTGTTCTGATTGCTTTTCTCTACATGTTGCAAAGTCTTGTATGAACTGTGCAAAACGGTCAGCTTGCGATTTCTGTCCAAAATAAAAATCAATTCCATCAGGATAACTCTAAATATGATTGTAAAAAATTCGCTTAAAGAAAAACATGAAAAAAAAAACCTTGATCTTTATAACATCTTTTTGGGCTCGATGCTTTAAAATTTGTTGTTCAAGGAACAAAAACGTTCGCTTGTGATCGACTTTTTGACGAAGTTGGACAACAGCGCTCCAAGTATCGCTGGCCATTGCTCGTGTGCATAAATCGCACTGTTGCGTTTTAACAACGTAAGTCACATCAAATTCCTGTTGCAATATAGCCCCAGAAACTTCTTTTTGAATGGTAAGTCGAACAATCAGCCTCCTTGAATGAGGTTCTGTCCACAGAAATCGCGCATCAACTAATCTAACTTTATTTAAACCTTTCAGAGTTTTTAAGCATATTGTTAGTAATTCACGCGATTCAAGAGTGCATGTAACCCATGTTTTTGGGGGTTGAAGATATCTTTATGAATAATTCACAAAATAGAACAAAATTGAAAAATATGAAAATAGAATCTTTCGGACTCAATACCTTTCACATCCACGACAAAAGACAACTATATTTTGTCTTGATATTCCTTCAGTAATATCCACTTGTGCTCTAAGACATTCTGCACATTTATTTGAAGGATTTGGTGTAATTGGAGCACCACATACACAACAGAGGCTAAAACAAAAACATTTTCATTTACTAAAATAAAATAATTAACAATAAAGTCGTACATGGAACCAACAGTTAGATCAGGTTGATAGGGCTGCATGGACATCTCTTTTAGAGATATTATTGATCTTCTATTTTCTAAACTATGGTTATAACAATTATTTAATCAGTTTGCATCACAAAGCAAATATTTATTCTATTGAAAGAAAGGAATCTAATGTTTAAAAAATAAAATAGATTATATTTATTTATGCTTAACAATTAAAGCAATAATAATAATTATTAAAACAACAATAACGACAATAATCCCAATAACAATCGCAGTATTTCTTTTTGAACGACACAACATCCTCCTAATAATAGATGCTGAATGCCCTAGATCTTCATCAATGTCTTGAGACTTCATTAAAAATTCAAGTATTCGTGAATGGATAAATGAAACAAATAAAAAATATCTTTCAAAACAAAATAAAAAAACACACATAGCCTCTTATTCTTCTAGTAGTTTCTCTTTGCTTTTGTAATTCTGTTGTAATTCCATTGGCGACCTCAATTGTATCACTTAAAACTCTGGTTGTATCATCCAGCATAGAAGTACCTTCTTCAAGTTGTCTGGTTGATTCCTTCATTCGTCTAACACCTTCAACATCACCAAGCTTTGAATTTTCATAAAATTACGGGGAAAAGAAAACAATGTTGTTGTTAGGCATTTTATATTCATTGCCAATTGTTAAAAATAATATGCAAACTTCAACTTCTCTGTTTCTTCCATCTGAGCCAAGTAATGAAACCCTCATAGATGGTGTGTCTCCAACAATCAGTGCTGCTCTCCTGCACAGACATATAATGATGTAAAATAGCTCGAAATGATATATAACAAACCTAACTCTGCTTCGATATGAAGAAAGACGAGCTCTTAGAGAAGTTAGATCTTCATTGGCGTCAGCACGCTGAGGGCCAGTCATCTCTGGTAACAACGTATTCATAGAATCAATCTTGAGAAGATGTTAATAAGCAAATATTGCAAAACGATTTTTTATGAAGGAAAATGAGAAAATGAATTTTAATATTTTTCAGATGCAAAATTTGCAAACAAGTTGAGACGTCTCATTTAGTCGGACGTTAATATCTGAAACTAATCTGGTTTTTTGATCTCCTGTAACCGTTGGTAATTCTTCAAGAAGAGAATCGCATTGAGAAAAAAGTTCATCTGCGCTTTTTAGATAAAGCGACCATTCAGCTGTTGGTGATGGCATTACAAATTAATAATATATTTTAATCTTGAAATAAATACACTCGTGGTAATTAAATCAAAAATTACTCGGAAAATGAAAAGATGAAAGTAATAAAGAAATATTTTGCTATGGTGCTTTTGATCAAATGAAAAAAGATGAAGAATTGACAGAAGTTTGAAGAAAGAAAAAAGTTATTTGATTTTTGGATGATAAGATTGACTTGTTAAAAAATATGCTATTGACAGTTGATAGAAAATGGATTTTATGTTTCCTCGATAATATCTCATATTCATCGATATTTACAAAAATTACCGGAGAGAAAAAAGCATGGGATCATGCGATTGTGCCATGAAATAGGTTTGATTATCCATATTCGAAAAAAACATTTTATTACAAAAACAAAACATTTTACCTTGAAATATCAAAAGATTATCATCCTGTTGGAGATTATGACCATAGTTGGGGATGCGGATACCGAAATACGCAAATGCTTATGTCATCTCTGATGAATGTTCCATCAATTTGTGATAATCTTGCGACACGTATGTTTGAATTTTTAAAAATCTGAAAGAAAGCTTTTTAAATAGTTGGAATATTTGGAATTCCATCAATCCATTGCATACAGGAAAGAATAGAAGAAGCATGGAAACGGTTTGTTTTAAGTTCCGTTTTAATTTTGTGCTATTTATTTATTTATTAAGAGGTTTTGATCCAGAAGGTGCAGCTTATTATAAAGGAAAAGTTTGGGACTGTTATAAAAATTATTTAAAAGAAATATTGTTTATTTTATTGAACAATGACTTAGCTTGTTGGGTCAAAAAAGTTTATCGGAGCAGTCGAAGTCTATACATTTCTTTCTTCACTACGTATTTCGTTTGCTTTTTATTAAAAAAGAACTGCTGATAATTATTTCTGTTTCATTTATCAGAGCCAAGATTGTTGAATGCCAATCTTCTTCTGACGCTGCTTTTAAATGGCTTTTGGATTATTTTGATAGGCAGGGAGATGCTTCCGATGAAGCAGACAGAAAAACTCATCACAAAGGAGGTGCTCCGTTTGAAAAGGCAGAAATGCATTCTTCTTCCACGGCTTCTTCTTCGACATCTCCATCATCAACATTATCAACATCGTTATCTTCTTCTTCTTCTTCTTCTTCTTCTTTACCTCAATCTTCAACTGATTCATCTCTCATTTTGCAAGAAACTTTTTGTTCGCCAGTCTTCTTTCAAATGGAAGGACATTCAAAGACTGTTATAGGCGTTGATAGATGCTCTGTTGTATGCATTGCTTTGTTTTATCTTTTATTTTCTCATCCAAATAAAAAATATTCGTTTCTTAACTTTTCAATGTTATGGTGTTTTTATTAATAAAAATAAATTTCAACATTAATTATTCTTTGAACAGGAGAATGTTGCACTGCTAATGCTCGACCCGTCAACATCTACCCAGTACATGAAGCTGCCTGAAATAGGAAAGACAATCAATTCTCTGAGGCACAGCAAAGAAAGATTTAAAAAATACGGTAAAAAGGTGTGTCTTGAAATCAATCTCCCCCCTCTCTCTCTTTCTCTTTCTCTCTCTTTTTTTTTCCTTGTCTATTGGAAATGAGAAATTCACACTTTTTGTTCGACAACCATTTTTGATTGAGAAAATTAACAATTTTTTTGTGAAATGTGTTTGAATATGTGGTCTTTTGAAAATAATAATATGTCCATTTCGTTTAGCTTCAGATGCTGTTTGTTGATTCTCTTACGCCTTTGTCCGACGAAGTGATGGAAGTGAGGAAAACTCCAAGGGCCATCGCAAGGCTGTGATAATTAATAATCACTTTGTATTTAATATTTATGATTGTATCTTTAAAGGTAAAGACAACGTCTTTTTTCAATTGAATCATCAATGTTTTGCGTTTTGATAACTTTTTGAAAATTCACAAAAATAAATTGATAATTTTCATAAACTATATTTTTATTTTTATTTTTTGTTTGAATCATTTCAAAAAATGAATACAAAATGCAAAAATTGACAAAAAAAGCAATCCAAATCTCAAATAATAACAAACAAGAAAGAAAGAAACGATGTAAATATGATAATAATGCTTCAACAAGAAAATCAAACATACAACCATTTTTTCTTTTTGATTATTCATTTATCATCGTCATCTGCAAACTCCAACAATAAAATTTCAGATTCCCAAAAAAAAAATGATGTCTGGCTCTTGATTTATCTTTTATTCCCTTCCCTTCCCTTCTTTTCCTTCTTTTCCTTCCCTTCCCTTCCTGTGTGAAGGCACACCCTGCCAAATTGAAAGGAGCAATCCCCAGCCAAAAGATGGCAGATGGAACAGATCAGAAACAATTCCAAAGTGTCTCCTCTTCTCCACCATCTCCTTTCCTCATTTCATTCTCTTTCATTCACTTTTATCATCTTTTATCATCTTTTATCATCTTTATCATCTTTATCATCTTTATCATCTTTTATTCACTTTTATTCACTTTTATTCACTTTTATTCACTTTTATCGTCTTTATCATCTTAATTGCCTTTATCCCTCGCACACTTCCTTCCAGTCCTCCTTCTGCGCCTCCAGCTCCAGACACCCCAAGCACGCCCACTTCCCTTTCACCCCTTCTCCTTTTCTCTCTCCTTCTCCTTCTTTTTCTTTCTCTCCCTCTTTCTCTTTCTCTTTCTCTCCTTCTCTCTCTCCCTCTCCCTCGCACCCAAACACAAACACCCTTCCTCCGCTGTGTGTCAGCTGCATCCGTCACCCGCCAATCACAACAGATCCCAAGCCCCAAATAAACATTATCAAAAAAAGAAAGAAAAAGAAAAAAGAAAATATAAATTCAATAGATTTCATTCATAATCCCCACAGCAAACATCTCCCCCCCCTACAAAATATATGCAACAAATCAAATTCTTCCAAAGATTCAATTCCTCTCTCTCTTTCTCTCTCTCTCTTTCACTTTCAAAAATAAAAAAAAGATACATACCAGCAAGCGTTCTTTCCCTTCTGCGTCTTCTGCAAACCCGACTGTCCCAAACAGCCCTGCCTTCTCCTTCCCCAACTTCAGCCGGCTGTCCTCCATGTGGAACACTTCGTGCATCTCTGACTCCTGCTGCTGCCCAAACAGCATCCGCGGCGATGATGATGGCAACAGCAATGATGATGATGATGATGATGATGATGTCGATGATGATGATGATGATTCACTTTCAGCTGGCTTTCGAAACCATCCAAACAGAGATGAAAACAGCCCTTTCTTTTCTGTTCTCTCTTCTTCCCGCCCTTCATCCTTGTTCCCCTCTTTCTTCTTGCATTCTGCTTCTGACAATGCCTTCAAATCCTGCAAATCTTCTTCTCTGTCCCTTGAAGATGAAGATGAAGAAGATGGTGAAGAAGATGAAGAAGAAGAAGAAGAAGAAGAAGAAGAAGATGATGATGATGATGATGATGATATTTCTTCGGTCTTGGGAATCCTCCAGATGTGCAGCGTCCCACTTTTCCCAAATGCCGATATGACATTGCTTTCAACTGAAATCGCCACAGCTGTCCCAACCAGCAACAGCCACAAACATCACGCAAACATCACGCAAACATCACACAATCCCAACACACACACAATGAACAGTAAACGTCCAGCCACAAGCAACAAAATGAAGGAGTTACATAAATAAATAAATAAATAAATAAGAAAAGAAAAGAAAAAGAAAAGAAAAAGAAAAGAAAAAAAGACTCCCCAATAAAAAAAATCATCTGCCCACTCGATAAATATTTCCATCTTCACTTATCCAGCAGATCTCCCTTCAAATATTAATCTCACAAACTCCACACAACAAAATTCTATTCTTTTAACTTCATTTAGCTTTTGCCTCTCTTCTCTTTCTCTTTTTCTTTCTCTTTCTCTTTCTGACCTTCCTTGAATCCTCAACACATACAATATATTATGCATCGGCTCCCGTATTTGCTTCGGTTGTATTCCCCCACACATGTTCCGTCCTGCACATTCCACAGCCTGATAATCGTCCCCTGAATGGTCCCAATTCATAAATGTGCAACAATGTCGCAATAATTATAAAAATCAGAATCAGAATTGAAATTGAAATTGAAATTAAAATTAAAATTAAAATTGGAATCAGAATTAGAATCAGAATTTAAATGATCAATATCAAATATGTGCTTTTCCAAATATGACATCAACTTGTTTCCTTTTCCTCCAAACCTTTTGTCCAGCTGTAGCAAGCAGCTCTCCATCTTTTGAAAGACTTAATGCAGCAACTGGTCCATGATTGTGTGCTTTGAATGTTCTGTTATCGTTTATATTCGTATTTCTACTTATTCGCACCTCCATCGGCTTTCCACTTGAATCATCCGTACTGCTGCTTCCAATATTATCAGACCCTTCAATGCACGATGTCTTATAACCAATATTTATTAATGCCACATCTCCTTCAGTCGATGGGAGTGAAATAGCAAGCCAGCAAGGCGAGTTTTTGTCGATAGCATTAGACCTTGATAACATTGGCCCAAGTGCTGTGTTTTGTGCTGTAAATGGAATGTGGTTTTTGTAATCGTCAGCTAAATTTATATTAAAATAATAATAATAAAGAAATGCATTTTCATAGATTGAATGTTTTTTCTCATACAAAAGTTAAATCTAGAAAGATATTTGCCATTAAGATTGAACACAGCCACATAATCTTCATGAAACACCACAATGCGCTCCTTGTTCAAAGCGATATGCACAGGTTTATCCTTAATATTCATAATTACTATAAATTCTTTTATTACATATGAATAGGTTTTTATCTTAAATTTAGTTGTTGAATCATTCACTGTTTGAGTGCAATAGCCAATAACACCGCTGTCCACGCAATGTGCAACACATAACACAATCTCTTGAGAATCATTAGAATTATTTTCAGCTATCGGAAAACTTCTTCTCCAAATAAATAAATGTGTGCAAACATGAATAAAACTTGTCTTTAGTGAAAATGTCGCGTACAACAATTTTTTCCGTTTCAAATGTTAATATCCTAGAAGTAAATGCTCTATAACTCCAACTTGTTGGTCGTATCTTTTCAATTTTCGAGCACATTGTCAGCCTTTAAAAAATGAATTTTAACTCTATTCGTAAATTGTTTAAATTTGTGTTTTTATTTTTTATAAGTAAATTTATGTGCAAACTATATATATGTTCGTTGTGAGATGTAAAGTATATGTCAATACCCAACCAACCAACGAAAAAAAAAAGATGAGGATCAAGCACCTATTATTTTTTTCAGCATGCAGGAGACGTCATATTAATCCAGCAATTCTCCTTCAAAATTCATTCTATCAATCATTTTTCAAATTTTTACAGATTTTCCTCTGCCTTTGAAGTGCTTTGAGCTTTGTTTCTTTTGACTTTTTTTATTCCCTGGCCTGGATTTAATGATTTGGCAAAAATGGCTTTCCTTAATTCTGCAATTGATGATATTTCTTCTAATCAAAAGATTTGAAAAGAGTGTTTTGTTTATTAATTTTTCCTTATGTTCATTTGACATTTTTCTTTTTTGTGGTGGTCAAATTATTGTTTGTATTTTTGTTGAATTTTTATTATTTATGGTTTTTATAATTTATATTATGGGTTCGGAATAATTAATATCTATTTTAAGTTGCAAAATAAAATACTGTTATATTTTGAAAAAATTCGCTGAAATTTGTTGAAATTTCAAATGATTTATATTCCATAAAAATATCATATTTTATTGTGAAAAACAGAATAAATGTTAAAGAAGCAAAAATGTTTCTTTTAAATTTATGTAAAAAAAATAAAATAAATTTGAGGGGAAATGTTTGTATGAATTCAAATTTAATGGAATTACAAAAGCAATTTTTAATGATGAAACAAAAATCATTTTTCAATTTAAGTTAATTATCTATAAGAAAAAAAAAAAGAACAATAAGAAAAAAAATTCACATTTAAAACAAGTTGAAATGAAGATAAATTTCTTTCATTGTTTAAAATTTGTTATTTCTTTTTTGAAAATCAAATGTTGAGGAGGAGGAGGTGGTGGTGGAAGATGAAGAAGATTAACAGAAGTTTTAACTATTTTGACATTTTGGGACTTCTGGATAATTGAAGGTGGTGGAGGCAATGTTGATGATGATAAAGGTTGATGAAAAAAAAGCAATGGAGGAGGTGGAGGGGGAGGGGGAGGTAAAATTGGTATTGAAGATGGCGTTTTTTCGATAGAATCAAATGAAAAAAGAGTTAGTTTATTCTTTGAGAAAGAGTCCGAACTGGTTATATTTTTTTGCAAAAGTGATCTATTTATTTTGATTGATGATCTTGTATTGAAGTAACGGTGATTTTGTAATCTTCTCTTGTGTGAAGCTAACATATTTTTTGTAATATTATCAAATATTTGATTGTGTCCAGAGGTTTTTGTTTCAATCACTTTTTCAATAAATATCAATATTTGTTGTAATTCCTCTACAATGTCTCCTTTTGCTTCTGATAAAGTGTCTTTGTATATTCTTTTTGCGGTATTATTGTCACAAAACAACAACAATTCCAAATAAATGTTGTATCCAAAAGGGTTTTGTAATAAATGCAGAAAGGAGTTTGTTCTCTTCAATTGTGTAATTATTCGAAGTCTGTTTTTCTTATCGGATTTCAAAACAACAATTTCCATTAGAACAAAAGATTCTTCGTTGAAGCACAACTCCAAAAAATTTGGCAAAAGAGAAGATATTATTTTTTCTCTTGTGTATCTGTAACTAAAAGTCAAAAAAAAACAATAATGCAGAAATTAATTTCTAATAAAAAGAAATCACACATGTCTTTTTTATCACCTTTCAACATCAAAAATTCCGCTAATAAACAGTTTTTCCTGTTATCTTTTGCCACATCCACAACGTTTATTTGAGGAAGAACTGAGGTGATAATTTGGCATTTTTGCTTTGGAGAAGACAGCTGAATTAACTTTTGCACTATTGCGAATCCACATTGATCTTCCAAGATCTCCTTTATATGAAAACAGACCGTCCGAATTGCAGGTTCTTTTTCTTCTTCACTCCACGTTTCCGCAATGCTCAATGCAACATACACCCCATTATTGTTAAGCAAAATGTTAAAATAATCTGGAATAATTCTTTTCCCGATCCATAAACGTAATGAATGCTCCGAGTCTTCAACTATCCTTTGGACAACTCTGGACCCATGTTCGTCACAACTCAACTTTATCAAGTGCTCCTCCAGCAGAGAAAGTATTTTTTCTTTATTATGAAAAGAGCAATTTTGCCAGATTTCCTGAATGGCATAATTCCCAAACTGATTTATACAAAGTTCATTAAGCTCATCTTTGATTTCATCGATGCTCATTGAAATAGCTTGTTCTAATTTGAACTCATCTGAATTTTTGTCATTTTCGAAATTATCCTGATATTTCATGTTCAATAACTGTTTCCTTTTTCCTCCAATAGCTGAGCATTTTAGCGAACATAAACATTTTTGAAAATATCTGCTTCCAAGTTGAGTGAATAACATTTCTTTAATTTTTCCTCGAATTTCCAGAAAACAGTTAAAAGGATTCTCCATTTCTATATTTCTTTGAGATTTTGGAACATCCCACTTTCTCTTCAAAGAAGAATCTATTTGAAGTTGATTGTGCCTGGATGAACAAGTTGATTTATCGATAAGTGGTGGTTGTTCCTTTTCATGTTTTTTGAACATTTCCACTGCAGTAGGTGAAAGAAGAGATGATTCATGATAACAAGTTACTGGATTATTCAACAATGAAGATGAAGAAGTTGAAGAAAATGACAACGGAGGTTCATTTTCTTTTCTTTTATTGTTCATTACTGAAATGATAATTCGTTGTATTTCTTTTTTTATAATTTCTCCAATGTTCACTCCAACAGTTAATCTGAATATTGATTTGAAAGAAATAACAGACGAAAAGAATCAAAATATTATTCATCCATAAAAGATCAAATGAGAAATTATAACCTTTGCTGATCTGCCCAACAACAAAAACAGTTTAAGCAATCTGTTAAATTATCAATTGTTTCAGAATCACTGTTTGCTATTTGTTCATCCGTTGTGAGAGATAAAGATTCATTGAACTTTTGAATGATTTTTTCAACTGCATTTTCATTTTGTACAATTTGATATGATGAAATAAATATCTTCTTGAAATAAGAAGTTATCTCACTGCTGCAAAGATTATTAACATCTTTTAAACACGCAAAAAACGAATGATTAAAAATTTTAACAATAAAATAAATAAAACAAATTAAAAGAAAAATAAAAAGGCAAACCTTTGTTCAAAGATTCCATCAAAAAAATTCATATGAAAAATTTAATAGAACCCATTATAAAAATTAAATCCCCCATAAATAATTTTATTTCATTAAAACAAAAAAACGATTTTTCAAATCGTTCTAAATAAAGATCCATTCAACACCATGCAAAACATAAAATATAGAAGATGGATATGCGAATTAAGAAATAACAGAAACAATAAACAAATAATTAACTCTTAAAAGCCATTTTTGCCAAATCATTAAATCCAGGCCAGGGAATAAAAAAAGTCAAAAGAAACAAAGCTCAAAGCACTTCAAAGGCAGAGGAAAATCTGTAAAAATTTGAAAAATGATTGATAGAATGAATTTTGAAGGAGAATTGCTGGATTAATATGACGTCTCCTGCATGCTGAAAAAAATAATAGGTGCTTGATCCTCATCTTTTTTTTTTCGTTGGTTGGTTGGGTATTGACATATACTTTACATCTCACAACGAACATATATATAGTTTGCACATAAATTTACTTATAAAAAATAAAAACACAAATTTAAACAATTTACGAATAGAGTTAAAATTCATTTTTTAAAGGCTGACAATGTGCTCGAAAATTGAAAAGATACGACCAACAAGTTGGAGTTATAGAGCATTTACTTCTAGGATATTAACATTTGAAACGGAAAAAATTGTTGTACGCGACATTTTCACTAAAGACAAGTTTTATTCATGTTTGCACACATTTATTTATTTGGAGAAGAAGTTTTCCGATAGCTGAAAATAATTCTAATGATTCTCAAGAGATTGTGTTATGTGTTGCACATTGCGTGGACAGCGGTGTTATTGGCTATTGCACTCAAACAGTGAATGATTCAACAACTAAATTTAAGATAAAAACCTATTCATATGTAATAAAAGAATTTATAGTAATTATGAATATTAAGGATAAACCTGTGCATATCGCTTTGAACAAGGAGCGCATTGTGGTGTTTCATGAAGATTATGTGGCTGTGTTCAATCTTAATGGCAAATATCTTTCTAGATTTAACTTTTGTATGAGAAAAAACATTCAATCTATGAAAATGCATTTCTTTATTATTATTATTTTAATATAAATTTAGCTGACGATTACAAAAACCACATTCCATTTACAGCACAAAACACAGCACTTGGGCCAATGTTATCAAGGTCTAATGCTATCGACAAAAACTCGCCTTGCTGGCTTGCTATTTCACTCCCATCGACTGAAGGAGATGTGGCATTAATAAATATTGGTTATAAGACATCGTGCATTGAAGGGTCTGATAATATTGGAAGCAGCAGTACGGATGATTCAAGTGGAAAGCCGATGGAGGTGCGAATAAGTAGAAATACGAATATAAACGATAACAGAACATTCAAAGCACACAATCATGGACCAGTTGCTGCATTAAGTCTTTCAAAAGATGGAGAGCTGCTTGCTACAGCTGGACAAAAGGTTTGGAGGAAAAGGAAACAAGTTGATGTCATATTTGGAAAAGCACATATTTGATATTGATCATTTAAATTCTGATTCTAATTCTGATTCCAATTTTAATTTTAATTTTAATTTTAATTTCAATTTCAATTCTGATTCTGATTTTTATAATTATTGCGACATTGTTGCACATTTATGAATTGGGACCATTCAGGGGACGATTATCAGGCTGTGGAATGTGCAGGACGGAACATGTGTGGGGGAATACAACCGAAGCAAATACGGGAGCCGATGCATAATATATTGTATGTGTTGAGGATTCAAGGAAGGTCAGAAAGAGAAAGAGAAAGAAAAAGAGAAAGAGAAGAGAGGCAAAAGCTAAATGAAGTTAAAAGAATAGAATTTTGTTGTGTGGAGTTTGTGAGATTAATATTTGAAGGGAGATCTGCTGGATAAGTGAAGATGGAAATATTTATCGAGTGGGCAGATGATTTTTTTTATTGGGGAGTCTTTTTTTCTTTTCTTTTTCTTTTCTTTTTCTTTTCTTTTCTTATTTATTTATTTATTTATTTATGTAACTCCTTCATTTTGTTGCTTGTGGCTGGACGTTTACTGTTCATTGCGTGTGTGTTGGGATTGTGCGATGTTTGTGTGATGTTTGTGGGTGTTGCTGGTTGGCAGCTGTGGCGATTTCAGTTGAAAGCAATGTCATATCGGCATTTGGGAAAAGTGGGACGCTGCACATCTGGAGGATTCCCAAGACTGAAGAAACATCATCATCATCATCTTCTTCATCACCATCTTCTTCATCTTCAAGGGACAGAGAAGAAGATTTGCAGGATTTGAAGGCATTGTCAGAAGCAGAATGCAAGAAGAAAGAGGGGAACAAGGATGAAGGGCGGGAAGAAGAGAGAACAGAAAAGAAAGGGCTGTTTTCATCTCTGTTTGGATGGTTTCGAAAGCCAGCTGAAAGTGAATCATCATCATCATCATCGACATCATCATCATCATCATCATCATCATTGCTGTTGCCATCATCATCGCCGCGGATGCTGTTTGGGCAGCAGCAGGAGTCAGAGATGCACGAAGTGTTCCACATGGAGGACAGCCGGCTGAAGTTGGGGAAGGAGAAGGCAGGGCTGTTTGGGACAGTCGGGTTTGCAGAAGACGCAGAAGGGAAAGAACGCTTGCTGGTATGTATCTTTTTTTTATTTTTGAAAGTGAAAGAGAGAGAGAGAAAGAGAGAGAGGAATTGAATCTTTGGAAGAATTTGATTTGTTGCATATATTTTGTAGGGGGGGGAGATGTTTGTTGTGGGGATTTATGAATGAAATCTATTGAATTTATATTTTCTTTTTTCTTTTTCTTTCTTTTTTGGCAATATTTATTTGGGATTTGGGATCTGTTGTGATTGGCGGGTGATGGATGCAGCTGACACACAGCGGAGGAAGGGTGTTTGTGTTTGGGTGCGAGGGAGAAGGAGAGAGAGAAGGAGAAAGAGAGAAAGAGGGAGAGAAAGAGGGAGAGAAAGAAAAAGAAGGAGAAGGAGAGAGAAAAGGAGAGAGAAAAGGAGAAGGGGTGAAAGGGAAGTGGGCGTGCTTGGGCTGTCTGGAGCTGGAGGCGCAGAAGGAGGACTGGAAGGAAGTGTGTGAGGGATAAAGGCAATTAAGATGATAAAGACGATAAAAGTGAATAAAAGTGAATAAAAGTGAATAAAAGTGAATAAAAGATGATAAAGATGATAAAGATGATAAAGATGATAAAGATGATAAAAGATGATAAAAGTGAATGAAAGAGAATGAAATGAGGAAAGGAGATGGTGGAGAAGAGGAGACACTTTGGAATTGTTTCTGATCTGTTCCATCTGCCATCTTTTGGCTGGGGATTGCTCCTTTCAATTTGGCAGGGTGTGCCTCCACACAGGAAGGGAAGAGAAGGAAGAGAAGGAAAGGAAAGGAAGGGAAGGGAAGGGAAGGGAATAAAAGATAAATCAAGAGCCAGACATCATTTTTTTTTGGGAATCTGAAATTTTATTGTTGGAGTTTGCAGATGATGATGATAAATGAATTATCGTTTAGAACCTGTAATTCATAAATTTATTATAATGAATAAATCCTCTATTTAATTTGACTTTTGCTGTGTTTTTAAATATTTACAATTGATACATGATCTAATAGAATGTTTCAATTTATCACTTAGAATTTTTTTGAATTTTTCACCATTTATTAATATATTAATAAAAATAAAAATGACTTTAACTTTCCAATTGACAGGGATATTAGCAGATATTCATTTTGTTGAATGTTTGCGCTTCGGTGAAATGTTTATTCTTTCGGCTTATTGCCTTTAAAATTAAAGAAATGAAGTGAAAAAACAACTTTAATAAAAATATAACAAAAAAATTAAAATTCTTCTTCGTCTTTTTTTAAATACGGAACACTTTCATTTCCGTTGCATTTTTCAATCGTAATCTTTTCTTCCTCCCAAATATGACGGATCCATTGAAGAATATGGCTTTGCAGAAACCGGCTTTGAATCTTTCTTTGATGCTTGGCCCCACCGAATGCGTATCTCCTTGCCTTCAAACGGGACAGCTGCTCTGCCTTTGCCCTCTTCTCTTATCTTTACCATCGCTGCTTCAGCTATGCTGCGACTGACAAACGTGACAATAGCACTTGCTTTCCCTGTCAGATAGTAAACTCGTTCTATCGCCCCGAATCTTTGGAAGGCTTCCTTTATTGCCTTTTCGCATTCTTCTTTCTTCCTTCCAGACTCTTCAATTCCAACAATCCATATGCTCTTTATGGTCCCATCAGAAGGAGGAGTAAATACATCCGAAACAGCAGAACGAGAAGTTGTTTGAGGAAGCGTTCCATTTTCCTTCAGTTTCCCCAGCATCTTCTCTGCCACCGGATCATCAACACCAAAATATCGATCCTTGAAGTTCTGCTTTGACAATGGACCAGTTTTAGGCATTTCATGCAAATATGGACATTCATCACCTCGCTTGCATTCTCCCTTTACCCAAAACGAGCATATATGTGCTTTATTTCGTTTATAATAAGGCGTTGAATGTGAAAGAGCAGCAATTGCATCTTTAACGGGCTCAGATATAAGTGAAGGAGCCTTTTTATTTTCTCCGCTACCCGGTTCAGTTTCTTCCTGATAAATTTATAACAGTATTTCTGATGAAAAAATTTATATTTATTAATAAATAAATACCCTCATCCGATTCAAAGCAAAATGATAATCAATATTTACAACTGATTTTGGAACAGAAGGATCAGATGCTTCAACTCCTCCAGTTCCACTGTATAAACTATCTCTAACTTGGACCGGAAGCCCATGCATTAGATCCAAAAGGCAAGTTTGGCAAACATTCTTTTCTTTTGCACAATCTGAAAAAATTTTTAATTTTTTTCAAGTTAATTATCTTATAGACGATATGTTGCATACCAGGGCAAATTTCAGTTTTTTTATATCGAGCATCTCCATCGGGAATTTTAGGTTTCCATCTATAAACGTTAAATGGTTTTTGACAAATCTAATATAATAGAAGAATGAAAAATTTCCACATGCATGAAGTTACAAACCTTGCACTCCTTTCCAAATGGTTCTTTTGTCTGTCAAAGATAGGAAATTAATAAAAATTTAAAAAAATTTCACTTTTTGAGAAATAGAATATTAAAGTTATGCAAACCATGCGAATATTTGCACTCATTCCTAGGCAAGTGTTACACAATATAGGAAAGTCTATTGCTTCACTCATTCACGGCAAATATCCTCCAAAATATGATCTTAATTTTTGTTTCCCAATATTTATTTTTCAGAATAAACAAACATTATTTTTCATTTTTTGTTCTCTGATGTTCACATGGGCTCATGAAGATCATTTTGATCCCAGAGAAGAGAATTGTCCATTAACTTTTTTCGATTTTCATCCTTCAATTATCTCTACTCTCAAAGATGAGATGAAAATTTTTTCTTTTTTTCCAATGCAACAACTTGTCATTTCTTCTATTCTTGTAAGTCATATGGACTCTCTTTGGGGTGATGTGTGCGTCAGTTCTCCAACTGGAAGTGGAAAAACATTGGCATATGTGGTTCCTATTGTTCAAGGATTATCTCAACTGCATTATCATGCTCTTCATGCATTGATCATTGTTCCAACAAGGGAACTTGCATCACAAGTTACAAGTGTTTTCGAGCCATTTTGTTCTAAACTTGGCCTGAGAGTTGCTTGCGCAACTGGAACATCGTCTTTTTTGGATGAACAAGCATTATTAGTTGGAAAAAGCAAAGCAAAATCAACATCTGGAGTTGCTACTCCTCCTGCAGACATAGTCGTTGCAACTCCTGGGCGTCTTGTGGATCATATTAATCATACTCCAGGGTTTTCTCTTTCACGACTTGAATACTTTGTTATTGATGAAGCCGACAGACTTATGAATCATGAATTTCATGGATGGATTGATGCAATATATGCATCAATGCAATCAAAGTCACTGGCCTCCAATCATATACGTGAAGAGATTGCGCACACAAAGAAATCTGCACAAGTTAACAATCCTCACCAGAAGAAAGATACAACGTCTGTGAAGGAAAGAAGAAATGAAAAAACAAATCAAATTAAAAATATATCTGCTCAAAGAAAGAAAGAAGATGATCCAGAGGATGCTCAAACGTTCTCAGTTGATTTAAAGATGGAAGATGCAGAAAAGGCTTTATTTTTTTCCAGTCCATATCCAGTAGCATCTGAACAGCCAACCTTCGATGGTATTTCTTCTTCGAAAGACGATTTATCTTTTGAACGAATAATAAATACACTTACAACGTTGTCATGCAACCCATTTTCTTGCTCAGCAAAGACGGATACACATCATGCGGATGCTGCAGTAATTCAAAGCACAACAGAAGAAGATTCATCAACAGCGGCTTCTCTCTTTACACTGTCCACTTCTGCTCCTTCTGCACCTACCGAAAAAATGCGTGCTGATCACTTCTCATGGATACAGACAGATGATTCAGCGTTGCTGGAAGGCTATGCGTCACAGCTAACCACAGATGCCTCATGCGCCACATCTGCATCATCTTTCACTCAACGACCGCTTCGCACTCTGCTGTTTTCTGCTACACTCGCACAGGATCCATCAAGATTTGCATCTCTCCGACTTGATACACCTATCCTCATATCACCGTCTGCAGCGTTCCCTAATTACAAGCAGGTGGGGGCAGCTGGGGTGCAAAAAATGGAGAAAAGGAGCGAAGGGAAAGACTCGATGCTTTCCACAAAACAAAAAGAAGAAGAATCGAAAGAAAAAGCAAAAAGTTCAGATACTTCACAGCGCTCGAGCATTTTATTTTATTTGCCTGCAGAGCTGAATGAATATGTAATTACGACAAGATCAGATTCAGAAAAGCCCTTAATGCTCTTGCACATCTTGTACCGATGGCTATCAGGGATTAACGGAACTCCAATGAGCACACTTGCAAAAATTGCAGCTGAACAGCAGCGAAATAGTAAAAAAGGGATACAACCACAACAGCAACAAATGTTAATTCCATATTTCCTAAGGCAGGAAACAGGCTCAATTTCTTCCTCTTCTTCATCTTCCTCAAAATCCGATGGTTCAATTACGAAAAATCTGCCAAAGAAGACTGTGTTGGTGTTTACCAATAAAGTTGAAACAGCGCAGATTCTGTCTCGTTTCCTCCAATTGTTTGGAGCAGTTGATGAGACACTTTTCATCGATGCTGCTAAACAAAGGCTGCATGCACAGTCTTCATCTACAGAAGCACATGGAGAGAAGAGAAGGAAAGTTGATGAAGAACAAGAAACTGAAAAAGATGAAGAGAGCAGCAGCTCTTCAGACTCTGATTCAGATTCTGACTCAGACTCGGACTCGGACTCAGATTCAGATTCAGATTCAGATTCAGTCTCTGAAAAGGAAAAGGACTCAAAGAAAGAAACAAAAAGCGATTCACATCACAAGGAGGCATCTGCTGAAACATCAAAAGCATCAACAGCTCAGAAGACGTCTCCTACCAAAGATCCAAAAATAACCATTCCTTTGCGCACCGTGCACTTCAGCCGAGAACTGAGCCAGAAGGAAAGAGTCGCAGTGACAGAAGCTCTCCGCAGCGGGGCGCTGAATGTGGTGATCGCATCCGATGCGATGGCGCGTGGGCTGGATGTGCCTTCAATCAGCCTCGTTGTCTGCTACGATATGCCTCCTTCAGCTGCGACGTATGTGCACAGAATGGGAAGAACGGCACGTGCAGGACAGCCAGGCGATGCAGTGACCATTCTCAGCGAAGAGCAGTTCTACACATTCAAACGGATGGATGTTGTGGTTAAGAGATCAGAAGGGAAAAAGGTGAAAAAGATATACAAGCCGTTTGAGTGGGATGAGTGCCTGAGGGCAAAGGTGAAAAAGACACTTCACGATCTATCTGAAGAAAAGCAATCAGATAAATTGGCTCACTAAACTTCACTTCACAAAACATTTATAATATTTTCAAGTGCTCTTGTTTATTTTATTGATTTTGAAAGGAAAAAAAAATGATTTTTTTGAAATGAAAATAAGATTATTATTTCTTTTATTTATAAATTAAGTTTATTACAAATTAATAAGAAATACCAAAAAATAAAGCACACGCAAGTTGCAATGAACCGCCTCAAAATGGTCTGTGAAGTGACTGAGAAGGCAAAGACTCACGTCTTCTGTGATGAGGAGTGTGTGAACGGGGTGGCATTCCTCCAGCATTTTCCTTTGCACGACTTCGATCTGGTGTGGCTTCCATAAGTTTCAGGAGAACAGCAAGAAGTTGCTTTGTTGGGAGAAATATGAATGGCCTGATGGAAGAAGGCAGCGTTGAGAGCGATGTAACAGCAAGTGTGCTGGAGGAGTTTATTGAGCGATGAGAAAGCGGATGATCTGCACCCAGAAAATCAAGAAGCTCCCATTTTTTCTTCTGTGCATCCTTCTCTGCTTCATTTTCTTCCTCTTCGCTTTCCTCATCCTTCGCATCCTGCTCTTCCAGAAATCCGAAAGCCTGCAGCTTCTTCTCTTTCGATTCGGCTTCTGCTTCTTCTCTTTCAATTCTCAGTCTCTTCTTCTCAACAACAGGCGGAGGCTTTACCTCTTTCTGTGTGTCTGAGTCATCATATTCACCAAACAGATCTGAATCACTCGACTCATCAGAGAACTCAATCTCGCTTTCTTCCTCTTCTTCTTCATCAAGCAGCTTCATCCCAGCAGCTCTCTGTGCCCTTGGTGCCTTTTCAACAGATCCTGAATCAGAAGCTGTCTTTGCTCCTGCCTGTGCAGGCGTCCATGCAGGCGGTGAAGTCGGCTCAGACGAAGTGTTTGGATGAAATGGAGACGGAGCCAAAGAGCTCTGACTGCCAAAGCCTGTTTGGATGCCTTCTGACTGCGCCTGAAACTGAGGCCTCTGCGGAAGAATCGGATGCGACGGCCTTTTCGGAATCACCCGCCGCTGAGGTCGGGTTGGAGCTGGGCGTATTTTGGGTTTGCTGTCAGCTGCTTGAGAATCAGCTGGTGCTTGAGAAGTAGTTGAGTTTTGGGCATTTAAAGGCGAAGGCGCAATATTTGGCTCTTCTTTGACAATTGTTTCTTTATTTTCAATTTTCGGCTTTGTATCTTGTAATACTGTGCCATTCATCAAAGACAAGTTGCTTTCTTCTTTCTTCACATTCACACTCGGCTTATCAGCTTCATCTTCCTCGTCATCACTTTTCCCAAAGAGATCATCAACAAGTTCCTCTTCATCAAGAGCAGAAAACTTATCTTCTTCCTCCTTCACCATTGACTGCGATGAATTCTCTTTTGCCTTTTCATTTGTAATGTTGCCACTTTGTCTACTCACTGTGGATAAATCTGTATCTGATTTCTCAGCTTTCTCTGCAAGTTCAGATGAAGTGTCAGATTTCACTGGATGGTTGCTATTATCTTCATTATTTGGAGACGAATGGGTTGATTTCACCATTCTCTTTTTCTTCTCTCCCTTTTTCCGAATTGAATCACGAATTATTTCTTTAAACGAGGCATCCACATCTAGTTGCTGTGTCCTCAAATAGCCAGAGCCTACCAGATCCAACATCAGGTCATACAAATACACTCCCTTTGGCTGGTTTTGCTGCTGCCCTATTTGAGTGTTCGCAAAGAAAGGCAGCGAAGAGCTTCCGTCCTGTTTGTCTTTGAACGGATTCTCCTTTCCTGCCTCTTCTCCTTCATCACAACCAGCAGCTTGCTTTGCATCAAAAATCATGTGCTTCATTTCCTCAACATGAACATTTTCTTGTTCGCTGCTCTTCTTCTCGCCAGACAGAATAGGCTCGCTGCTATCTTCTGTCTCCATCCCTTTGCTTCGAAAGTCTTCTATCTCCTGTTTGATGTCCTTCACATAAACATTATCTGGATCCTCCTTCATTAAACTTGGTGTCTCTTCGCTTTTCATTACTTTATTAGCGTCAAGACTCGACTGCATATCTCCGTTTTCTCCTTCCTTCTCTGCTCTTTTCCCCCCTTCTTTCTCTTTTCTCGCCATTTCCATCTCCTTCAGAGCTGCTCTGCAAGCTTCGCGGCATCCCAAATCGAAGGTGCCTTTGACATGAAACACAGCCAACACACACATTGCACAGTGAAGTGCAGCTGTTGAGGAAAGAGAAAGAGGAAGAAGCAGAGAAGAGAATATGCATCCGATGCACGAGGCAAACAGAGAAGGAAGCGAAGAAGACGAGCCAGAAGAGTTTGAGGCAGACATTGGTGCAGGAAGAAATGAAGAAGGCGTCTGCAGCACAGAAGTAGAAGAGGAAGAAGCTGATGTGTTGAAAGGATTAAATGCTGGAAATGAAAAGAGGATGGACAGAAGTGATGAGAAAAACCAGGGGAAGTGAGGAGCAAAACGACTAACAAGACTGAGAAGAGGAGAAGAAGGTGAAAGAAGGAATACACCCAGAGGATTCCTGTTGTATTGGAAGAAGAATTTAAGACAAGGATTCGAAGACAAATCAGAGGTGACTGTGTGTGTGGAAGAAGATGAAGAAGAAGAAGAGGAAGAGGAGGAAGGATTTGGAGAAGACAGAGGAGGAGGAGAGGGTGAAGGTGAAGGCGATGGGAATGGGAATGGCGGAGGAGAAGCAGAAGGCGAGTGAGCTGGATAAGACGAATGAGATGAGAAGTGTGAAGACACTGAAGATGAGGAAAAAGGAGGAGCAGACGATGTTGAAGTGTATTGGAGGAGGTCCTTAAGAAGAGACAGAAAATGCACAAGAATCAGCTCTTGTGCAGCAGCCACGTTGGAAACAAGATTCACATCGTTTTCCTTCAACAGCTCCATTCCTGGTGTGGAATTCGAAGTAGCAAACTCCACAAGCAAAGGAATGACGTGCAAATACAGCTGAGACAGTGAGCACATCCGAAGGCGCAGCGACGGATCAGCCAAAGAATTATCTGTTTGATGCAGCTGCGGCTCAGCCTGGCCCTTCAGCCGCACGGCCTCCATTTCCTCCTCCTTCCTCCTCCTCTCTTTCTCCTCTCTTTCTGGCCTTCCTTTCACCTCCTTTTCCTTCAAACGCGCAATGTGTGCCACTTCCTCGCCCAAAGACACAACCACCAGCGCATTCTGCATTCTCGGATCGTTCTGCGCAGAAAGCACAGACGAGGACACAGACTGGTTTGCTGCAAAAGAAGGCGCAACACCACTAGCAGTAACAGAAGCAGCAGCAGAGAGAAGAGAAACCGAAGGCAAAGAATGAGATTTGCTGTGCTGAGGGCGAGACGGATAGGAAGAAGATGGGAGCACGCGGATTGTTGGAAGAGGAATGATGCCAGAAATCATGCGGAAGACGGACACGCGAAGAGAAAGATCAGAAACATACAGTGAAAGATGGTGCAAAAGACGCAGCTGTTGCATCAATGAAGAAGATGTCGAGTGAAGTGCAGATGTTGCAGAATAAGGTGAAGTGTGTGAAGAATTTTGTGCTGTTGCAGGAAGAAGTCCGGATATATTTGCTTGAAGTTGAGAGACAAACCCGCTGAGAGCTTGCCGCTTATCCGGAGTTGCTGCATCCAGAGAATCAAGCAATGAAAACCACGTTGAAAGAGGATCACTTGATCCAAACATGGCAGCTCCTCCTTCATTTGAGCCTGATGAAGAGAATAGCCTTCCAAAAGCAGGAGATGCAAACGTTCTTCTTAGTGATGCAAGTGCATTGCGCGGCAAAATCTCGAGCTCATCAATTCGCAAAAGAAGATCAAGAAGATGTTTGAATAATGTTTGAGATTCAGATAACGAATCTTGAATTGAAACAAGCGAAGGCATGTTTTCCCGAACATATTGCGAAATTTTAATGTCTAGAACATCAATTTGCATGCATGCTATAGAAATTTCAGAGCAAAAACGTCGTATTTCTGTGCAAACAACAGCTTCAAATAAAGGAATATCATTTTCAAATATATACGCTCTAGCCGCAGCAGGAATTTTCCATAAAAATCCAGGATTTGAAATGATTAGTTGTTTAACATCCGCTCTTGCAGCTGTTGGACGTTTTTCAAGAAGTGCTAATGGTATTGGTGAAAGATGATCGTTCATTAATTGAGGAACCGAAAGTCGAAGCAAATTATCCTGTTGTTCAATAGTCAAGCTTTCCAATAATGTTTTCATCTTGTCTAACAGATAATTGAACAAGTCATTTTTGACTTTTTTTGGAGATATATCCATTAAATCGTACAACTGAAGAATTGAAAGATGAGAATTATCTCTACTTTCTGAAGGTATTTTATCATGCTTTTCTTCAAACGTCATGTGCATCTACGTTATTAAAGCGCAATGAAGCTCGAAGAGAAGAGTATTATGTAACAAAAAATTAAACTATGGAAAAAGAAGATCAAAGTTTTGATAACAGAAAACAGTTGCTGTTCCAAGCTTCATTACAAAAATATAAAAATAAAACAATTAAGCGTTAAGAACGATATGACAGAGGTTCGTGGAAAGTGAACAGTGAAATGCGTGAATGTGATCGATTTTATGAAATGAACTTAAATTTCTATTCCATCAATTTTTCCATTTGCAGCCACAAGAGCAGCAAGTGGATCGTCAGGAGAAATCATTCCACCAGATCCGTCGTCTTCACCTTCATATTCTTCTTCCCCTTCTTCATACTCTTCGTTGTCTCCCTCTTCAAATGTCTGTTCTCCTGCATCGTGTGGAGACAGCACCTGAATCATTCCCTGTGGCTGGCTGGTTATAATCTGAATCTGAGGCGACTGTTGATAATCTTCTTGTTCCAAATCGCCCTGCTGTTGTTCTTCCTCTTCGTAGTACTCTTCTTCGCCTTCGCCTTCTTCTTCTCCTTCCCATTCTCCATCTCCTTCTGCTCCATAATCTTCCCCAGCTTCACTTGGAGAGATGCCTTCTCCAACAACCTGCGGAGGCTGAATGAGAATCGGCGGAGCAATTTGTGGAGGAGCCATCTGCTGTGGCTGCTGTTGTGGTTGTGTCTGTTGTTGTTGAGGATAAGGAGAATGATCAGACGGAGCAGGGCTGCTTGACGGTGCAACAGACACGTCTTTCCCTTCGACGAGTGTGATAAGCGACGAAGTCGAAGGCGACTTCTCTCTCTTTTTGAGCAGATCCTGCGACTCATTCTGCACAACATCTGCCGATGGGCTCTGGAGTGCATTGAACAGAGGCATCTCGCCTGCACTCATCGTGTTGTCGACAGACTCCTCAATCGTCTCTGGATGCTGCGAGATCGGCCGCTTCAGCGCTGTTGGATACGCCACCAGTGGAGAATTCGTGTCTGAGCGCTGCGAATGCGACAGTCTCACTGGCTCTGGCTTTTTCGGGGCTGAATCTCCTTCAGAGCCGCTGCCTCCTCCTCCTCCTCCTCCGTCTTCTCCTCCTTCGCCCATCATCCCTGCCTCGCCTGCCTCGTCCATCTCTTCCTCGTCTGAGGGCTGTCCAAACGGCGATCGATTTGCAGGGCCGAATGGGATTGTGGGTTCAGTCACCAGACAGAGATGCTCAGGCACAATGGACGCATCGCAGAGAGGACAGCCGTTCTCTCCGTTGAAATAGGCGTGTGCTGCAGAGAGGAGGAACGGGTAGTGGCAGCTGGGGCACTCGCAGTAGTCGCTCCTCACCATGTGCAGCCCAGACACAATGCACATCGGAATCTGGCTCTGACACGTCGAGCACAACAGACACGACTCTGGAATGTGTGTGGCACAGACAGGGCATGGCGTGAAGGGCTCTGGGCAGTCAACTGGTGATTTGGACTTCAGCACAATCTGCTCAATCGGCTTCTTCCGCTTCTCGTCGATCTGCTCGTGATACTGCGGCTGCATCAGCAGACTGGCATACTCAAAGGCGCTCTTCTTCAGCCCTGCGCGGTGGCACTCCATGACAGTCATGGTGAGGATGGGCACAGCAAACGAGGAGAACTTGGAGATGTTTTTGGCACACCGGATAAGCAGCCGTGCAGCCAAGAAGTCGTTTTTGCGGTTGACCCACTGCTTTGCCTGGAAGTAGCTGTGTATCAGATTCAGCATCCTCGACAGCGACTGGGGAACAGCCACAGCCTTCGACCTCAGCTCTGTTTCTGTGTGGAAGAGGAAGTCTCTGGCTGCTTTGTAGTTCTTGTTGTCCATCTCCTTCGCTGAGACAGACAGTGCGGAGTGCACCGCCTGCTTCATGTTCCCGATCGCCATGTAGAAGCGGAAGAGGTCGATTGGCAGCACAGGTGCCTTCTGCGTCGTCATATTCCCGTCCTCGTTCTTCGTCTTGATGACTGGATTGAGCAAGAACGACTCGACCATTGCGTCCAGCAGGTTGCTCTTCGCTTTGCCCACAATCTCAATCATCGACACAATCGACTCCCGCGATGCCACTTGCAAATGGTACTTCACCGACCGATGGAACTGCCCCGCCCGCGCAAACAGCTCTGCCGCTTTGCTGATGTCGCCTTTCGCCTCGTAAAACTTCGCTGCTTTCGAATACTCCTCTGGAGGCACAAACGCATCCTGCTCGTCTTCGTCTTTGCCTCTCTTCCGCCGCAGCTGCTCCATCCTCCGCTGCTTCCAGTTCTTCGAGCGCCTCCCGCTGCCGTCTTGCTCGTCGTCATCTTCTTCGTCACTCTCGTCTTCATCCTGCAAATCAGCATCTGCATTCTCCGGAACAATGCCTCTCTTAAGCAGCATCTCCCTTTTTCTCCTCCTCTTCTCTTTCTCCTCTCTCCTCTTCTCCTTAGCTTCTTCCTCTTCTTTCTTCTTCTCTTCTCTTCGCGCAATAAAGTCCTCGTCCGCGTGTATCAGCGCCTCCACCAGCGAATCCATGCAGTTGTGCTCATTAGCCACATCTGTTGCTTCTCTGAAGCACTTTGCCACCACCAGAAACTCAATCGCCTCTCCAAACATCTCCTCTTTGATGCAATGTGCAGACAGCAGGCGCGCTGCCTCTGCACTGCGCGAGTTACGCACCAAGTCAAAGGCAGCAGGAAGGTTGTTTGTGGCAATGTACAATCTGGCTACACTCCCCAAATCGCCTGCAACAAGATACGCTGCAACAGCTTCTTCGTATCGCCGCTCGTTTTCCATTTCTCTTCCAAACCTGAGATGCAGTCGAGGAGTCTTGATCTGCTTCATCAATGGCTGCACCGCCCTCAAATTGCGTGTGGACAAGTACAATTCCACAGCCTTCTCAATCATTCCACCTTTTTCAAACAAGAAAGCTGCATCATCTGTCAGCTTCATTGACTCCAAGATTCCTGCACACTCCAAGCAGATTCCGCTGCTCCCCAGCGACACCGCCATCTCCACGCCCTTTCGCACCTCGCCTGTTCTGATGGCTGTCCGTGCTATTCCTCCTCTGCAGAGTGCATCGTGTGTCGGGTTCGCACCGCCCGTCAGCCCGTTTTTGTAGAGCTGCGATGCCTTTGTGAAGTCTCCCCTGACTTCCAGCTGCTGGGCATACTCAGCTGAGATGAACGGGATGCGCTCTGGTGCCAGCTGCCTCGCCAGCTGCAGCGCCTGCTCCCACTGCAGTGTGTCGCACCGCATGTCGAGGGCAGCCACAGGATTCGTCGAGTTCAGGAAGAACCGCTGCGCCTGATCGGTGTCGCCGTGGAGGAGCGCAATGTATCCGCTGAGCAGGTTCTTGTCGTCGCAGTTGCTCAGCCGCAGCAGAAAACATACCATCGACACATCGCCAAGTATGCGGTAGGCGCGCGTGGCATAAGGAATGTCAAAGAGATGCAGCGCCACCTGCGCAAAGCGCTCCATCGCCTGCCTGTCGTGCATCTTCAGCAGCACACTCCACGCGTCCTTCAGCCGGAACAGCGCCATACACTGCTCGAAGCAGCGCAGGGCAACGTCGTGTGAGATCTCCGACGCAGACGCCGCAGAGGCAGCGAGAATGAGGTGGTTGTGCGACTGCAGCTGGGTGCGGAACAATTCGCCTGAGGGAGACTGGAAGTGGATGTATCCGCTGTGTATTGCTACCACATTCATGTAAGGTGGCACAGTTGTCACTCCCGCTGAAACAACCCGTGCGCCTCCAAACATGTCGGGTGAGCAGACAATTGTGGTGACTTCCTGCCGCGATGCCGTCTTCACCACAAACACCCCTGCGTCTGACTGATCCCACAGCACAGTCTCAGCAAAGGGTGTTCCAGAGGGCAGAGGGAGGGTGGCGTCAGTGATGGGAGAGTAGACAAATCCTTTCGAGTCCACGTCGAAGCAGACGACGCGTGTGCCGATGGTGTTTGGGGTGATGCTGCGGATGCCTGTCGGGCAGCGGTAGTTGTTGATCTCGCCCCAGTCGAGCAGCGAGTGGTAGACGATGTTCCCAGACGACGTGGTGTAGATGAGGAAGTCTGCACACAGCGCTACTGCTGTCACGTCGGCTGTTTCGCCTCGCTCAGGAAACACTCGCAAACCTTTCTCTACAAGGCGGTATTGAGAGGCATTTGATGTTGAAGAAGAAGAAGAAGAAGATTGTCTTGAAGATGAAGGTGGGGAAAGTGGAGAAGGAGGAGAAGGCGATGGAGTGGCTGAAGCTGATGGAGCAGCAGAATTCTGAGTGTTCTGAGCCAACTCGATAACATACGCACGGGAATCGATCAGCACAGCAAAGTGTGTCGCGTTGATGCACATCTGCTTGATAGATCCAGAGTAGTCTCTGTCGAACACCAGGAACGACTTCTCCTCCTTCGCGAAGAAGCGGTAGATCCACGCGTGGTTGTTCATCGCAACCGCAATGTGCCCTGGCCCCACACACAGCATTGTAGGCTCAGGCTCCACAGGAATCACCAGCGCATCCGTCGGCGTAGTGCCGCTGCCCCACTCAGCCACATCCACCACGCTGATCTCCCGCAGAGACGAACGGTACGCCAGCAGGTTGCTGTATGTGGCATGGAGTGTGGGGAAGTTCGCGATAAAAGTCAAAAGAGAGCCTTCAGATGCTGCAGCTGCTACAATCTGCCCGTCTGGCGACCAGCTCACTCCAGTCGGGGCGCCGAAGCCTGTGCCGAAGGGGATGCGTTCTGAGGGCATGTCCTGAAAAGTGTCAGGTGAAAGAAACTTGATTGAAGTGTCCCCAGCAAGCGCAATCATCCCAGGCCGTGATGGAGGAGGCAGTGCAAATCCAACGAGTCGTTGATTGAAAAGCGTTAATCTCCGAATAACTTTAGAGATTTCTGATGGGTGTGTCGAAACAACAAGGATCGTTCCAGATTCATAGGCAATATAAAGGTATCCATTCCCAAACCATCTATAATAAAGACGAAAACGAAGTTTATCCATTAATAACATATTAGAATTTCATATCAAATATTGTTTTTATAAAAAAAGAAACATATTCATCATTAATGAAACAAAAATAAGTGAAGTTTCAGCTTAGGAAACCTGACTGAATTTAATTTCCCAAAAGTTTGAGTCAATTCAATGATAATCTCTTGCTCCAGTTTAAAGTAAATGCATATCATGCCCTTTGGATCAACAGCCACTAAGCTTTGCTCCTTTACATCACCTTGAGTTGCTCCAGTGCTCATAACATCTCCCCATTCCATCTCTTCTGTTCCGTTATCTCTCATAAATGTTTTAACACTTTTCCCTTCAGAGTTCACAACGCAAATTCGATGCTCATCAGATCCTAATGCAAGCAAATTGCGAGAGTTCCAACATCCACAACGAATGCGCTTTGTGAAGACTCCTCTGATAATGTTCTTACGATGAAGAATTTTATTATAAATTATTAGATTTCCGTTTTCTGTACCAATAGCAAGAAAAGGACCATTTTTTGACCAACACATAAACGAAGCCACTGATCCACAATCAATTTTTATTTGCTCTTTTGTTGATGCCTCGTAAAGAATGATAGATGTAGACGAAGATGGCAGAACACCCAAATACTCACCATCTTTATCCCAATCAATTTGTAAGCAAGCGCTTCAAAAAACATCATTTATATATGTACAGGAAAATTATACTTTAATTAAAATTCGCAAACCTTGGGAGAGTAAAAGAAGCTATTTCATTACCACTTCTGTGAAATAAGTGAACAACACAATTGCTACCGCACACAGCAATGTATATTGACATTGGATGCCATGACATAAGAATTTTTCCGCCTCTTCCATTCACAGAAGATGGAATAGTGAATAAATTCTTCATAACAGTTTATGCTCAAAAAATAAGAATGGTACATGAAACGAAAATGACGAATAAAAAATACTCATTTGTTAGGAAATTTTCATCAAAAAAAAGAACTCTTTGACTTGTGAAATGGAATGTTCAAATGAGCTGTTTTATTCTTATGACAGATTCCAATATTAAAGAATTTTTGAAAATAATGTTGAAATTTGAGAACAGTCACATAATAACATTTTTTGATGAAAAAATCACGCATTGCTTATTTCAAAAAAAGATTAATAAAATCAAAAAAGGAAACAAAATGATTTTAGTGGTTTTTTTCGCTCAATTGATCACATTTCCCATCAAAGTCTTTGTACAGTTTAACAGGTTTGTATATTTTCGAGGTAAAAACATCTATATTATAAGCATATCAAACTTTGTTTGTATAAAAATAGATGAATTTGTCAAAGCAGACAACATCAAGAGCTAAAAACCCAGCAAAAGCCAAAAAGAAGGACAAAAAAGATAAGATGCCCACCTTGGATGAATTTGTTGCAACTCGAAATTATATGGGGGCCATTACGCTTTTAGAGGTGTGAGAAATGCTACAGAATTTTTTGTGTTGCATTATTTTGTTTGATTTCTTTCTTTTAAAGGTCTTAAGCGGAAGTGGAACGCATGTTACAACAACACCAAAGGATGTGTACAAGGAATCAAAACCAATTGAACAATGGCTTGGCTACTGCTATTTTCATCTTGGAGATTACGAAAAAGCGCTTGAGGTTATTTTTTCTTGAAGTTCAATTTTTTATTTGTATTTATTTCCTTTATTTTATTTGTAGCATTATGAAAATGCGCAAAAAGTCGAGAAAAATCTTTTAACAAATCTTGCTGTAGCTTGCTGTAATTTATATCTCGGGAGGGTGGCTGAAGCTCAAGCTCTGATCAAGCAATCACCTCCATGCCAGTTAAAGGAAAGACTGAAATATTTTGTTGCAATTCGAAATGACAAGCCTCCTCCAACTTTAAATACTCGTCCAGAAGGAAATGATGTTGCTGCTTTAAATTCTCTTCATAATAGTGTATGCATATCTTTTTAACCAAATATATTCACAATTCGAACTTTATCACCAGCTTTGTGAAGCAGCATCCCTTTATGTTAAAGAAAAATTCAACGATGCATTGATCATTTATGACGGACTTATTAAAGATTACCCGTTTGTTTTATTATCTGATTCTTTTGTTGATACAAATATTTGTAAATATTAATTATCTCTATGTTTCTTTAAAAAATCAGAGATTTTCATGCAATAAAAGTATATCATGCAATGTGCAACTATAAGCTGCGATTTTACGAAGAAGCTCAAGCAATGGCAGAGGCGTATCTAAAAGAGGATCCTCGTTCATCAATCGCACTGAATCTTTATGCATCTATTCTTCATTGCAGAGCACCACAACACCAACAACCGCTGGAGATACTGAAACAAGTAGAGCGCGCTTCATTCACATCACCTTCCATGCGTTCCATCATCGCCCACAACAAAGTCATATTCAAAAACGGAGAAGGTGCGCTGCAAGTCCTTCCTCCTCTTCTGAACGAACTGCGCGAGGCCAAAGTCAACCTGACGATGTACTATCTCTTCAACGATCTTTTGCCTGATGCTGCTGCGCAGATGAGAGACCACGAACCACGCTGTCTCAGCGAAAGCAAAGTCAAAGCTGTGGTCTGCACGCTCCTGGCACAGTCGCCTGCCACTGGAGCTGCTGTTGCTGCCCGCATCATGGGCGGCGGGGCTGCGAGGGTGGATGAGATGGCTGTGGCTGAAGAGAACCTTACGATTGCTGCACATCAGTTCGAGATTGTGGGGCAGGATCCAGATGAACGCGACACCATCCCTGGAAGACAGGCGATGGCGTCGTCGCTGTTCCTTCAGGGCAAGTTCGGAGAGTCTCTGAAGTATTTCGATTCGATTGAAGAATTCTCCACCAACGACGATGTGTTTGCACTCAACTACGGCATAGCGCTGGCGATGTGTCAGAAGTACGAAAAGGCCGAGAAGATGCTCCTGAGAGTGGTTGACGAAAGGATCAGAAGAGAGAACGAGAACTACATCCAGTGGCTGGTGCGCTGCCGCTGCATGACAGGCAAGCCGCAGCTGGCATACGACATCTTCCTTCAGAAGCAGGAAGAGAAAGACAGAATGGAAGGCGGGGAAGAAGACGGCGCAGGCTCTCCGTCTGTCTCTGCGCTGAACTCGCAGCTATTCACTCTGCTGCAGATAATCTCCACTGATTGCTTCCAGACAGGGCATTTTTACTTTGCGGCGAAGGCGTATGAGCAGCTGCAGCAGATGGAGCCAGGTGTGGCTGAGTTTGGCGAAGGGCTGCGGGCGAGCTGTGCGGGAGTGTTCTACCAACTGTCCACGGGGAAGACAACACTGACAGAGCAGAAGAAAGAAGAGTTGAGAGAGGTCATCCAGATACTTCGCGCAGACGAGAAAGATGAGACGTCGATGCAGTGGTCGATCACGATGATGAAGTGGCTGAACGAGAAAGGCGGGATGGGGATGATGGGAGGGCCAGGAGTTGGGATGGGCGGTGCGATGAGAGGGAGCTCACGGGAAGCAGCAAGGGGACATTCGAGAGAGGCACCACGGCAGAGCAGCAGAGGAAGTGGAAGCAGAGGCAACTCAGGAGCAGGGAGCAGAGGAATGATGCAAAGTGATGAAGGAGACAGCGATGATATGCACAAGGACGAGATGGATGGAGATTGGATGGGGGGAAGCTCTTCGATGATGGGCGGAGAGGAAGACGATGATGAATTCAACATGTAAATTATCAAAAAATCAAGTAAATTTTAAACATACAGTCACCATTACACTCTGCTCTCTTTGATGTATTCTTGCACTTCTTAATTGTGTATTTTTTTCTTGTTTCTTTCAAAAAGTTGTATTTTTCATTGATATTGGAAATTCTCTCTTGCTTTTATCATATTTGTACAACTTTCCCTTCCACTTTCACCTTCACTTCATTCAAAATATCAAACATCGACAACATTTAATTGCCTTTAATACAAATACATTGTCTATGGAACTGAAACAGGGTTATTTTAAAGAATTGTAAGGTTTTATCAAAATAAATAGATGAGACAAAACTAACGCTTGAAAGATAAATAATCCAAGTTATTGAAATCAAAAAATAAAAATTATAATAACAAAATTTCACATACATAATTACAAATAGAAAACGTTACAAGCATAACTTCATTTTCCATTCAAAAATTCATCTCATTGATTTAGACAAAGGAGTCGATAGGATGCTGTGTGGTGAAGGAGTGCGTGGTGGGTGGATGCTCTGCGGAGACTGCGGACTTCGCACAGATTTTGGCGAATGGAACGAATGTGAGCCAAGAAGAGATGTACTGGATGAGCTGCCAAAAGGCGAAGGATCGAATTTTTTCACCCAAGAACGAGGCACCACTCGCAGTGAATCTGCCTTCGGGAGTTTGATTGGCTCCTCTTCGAGTTGCTTGAACACAGGTGAGTACGACATGAATGTGCCGCCAAGGTTGACCATCTTATTCGTCATCTTCACACTCTCCTGCGCAGCCACTGTCGAATGGTGGAGGCGATAGAGCGGATCGTCGATGTTGTGCAGAAGCATCATCGAGTCCCGATACACTTCGTCTGCAAATCCGCTTGTCGATGCAGCTGTCTTGTCAAACACTGTTGCTGCCTCGCCTGCCTGCTGCGCGATCTTCTCCTTCTGCGACGCCTCGAGTATCTGCGACAGCTCGTCAACAGACACACGCTGCGATGCCAGCCTCGCCTCTGCTTTGGATGCAACAGATGAAACAGGCTTCTTCTTTGCAGCAAGCGCTGCACTGGATGACTCATTAATGCGTCCGTTCTGCTGAATCTGCTTCACCCGCTCGCAGTGCATCTTCCACTCCTTTCGCGACTCGAGCATCTGCTGGTGCCTCTTGTCCACTGTTACCATGTGCTTCATCATCGCTGGGCTTAACATCAGATTCGAGCCAGACCCAAAGTCAATATCATTCTGAATCTCCAGATGCTCCGCTGCTTCGTCCAGCTCGTCAAACGGCACTGATTCAAAATCTGTTGTCCAAAAGCCATCAGCCCCTTTCTGCCTCCTTGGGCGTATCATCCTGTCATCTTCTCCACTCCCTCCACTCCCGTCTGCCATCTGCCCACTCTGAATCTGCTTTCCCCGTCCACCTTCACCTGGCGCTGTCTCCAGCACCCCGCTCAGTCCGTTCTGATGGCGTGCGTCTGCTTTCTTCCTCACCTCCTGTCGAGCAAGAAATTCCAGCTCATCTTCCCTTTTCCTTCTGACAATTGCTGATGAATCCACAAATATTGAGCTTGACATTGCCCTTGAAAATTCAAGCGATCGTGTCAGTGCAGGAGAAAACGTCCCACGATCCAAAAAGTTGCGCTTTTGAATGTCTTTGCCTGCGCTTTCATGTGCAGTTGGGACGGCCAGCGTGGACTTTGCCAGTCTTTTAGCCTGTCTCAGTCTTCTCTGCTCAATCTCAAAGTCTTCTTCCCTGCTTTTTTCGCGCTGCTCTTTGAAGTCCAGCCACATTTCGTCTCCGAGCGATATTGTCACATTCTTCGGCAGCGATGCAGTGATGGCAGGTGTGCCGTCTGCAAAAGTACCTGCTACGCCCATTGTCAGATCCGACCGCTTGATCGACTGCGGCTCGTTCGGGTGGAGCTTCAGCTTCGCAATCTCCTGCCACATGTGGTGGCGGTGCTCCGGGTTCTGCACATTGAGCTCCACACGCAGATCCTCCGAGTCAGGCATTGTGACGAGATAGAATCCAGTCATCGCCTGGAACTCAGGTGTGTCTGCATACTGCGGGAGGCCGATCCTGCCCAGCCATTGGGCAACGTCATACGCACGCCATCTGCGTGGAGGGGGAATGACGAGGGCAGAACGAGACAGCGACGGCTGATACTTCAGCACATCGTATGACACACGCGGCGTCGGCATCGGCTGCACTTCTGTCTGCTGAGAGTCGACATACTGCTTCGTCTTGGATTCGGATGGGAGGAAGTCGTAGCTCGTCTCCTGCGATTTAATAGCCTTGAGGCACACATCATGTGCACTCTCCAGCTGCGACCGGATCTTCTTCATCTGGTCGCCCACTGCCACATCCGACGACTTCGCCCTGCCTTCAATCTCCGACGGTGAGTCAGGCGTATCCTTTGGAGCAACAGAGAAACCCAGCGCCTCCTCGCGCGGAGAGAGAAGAGAGTACAGCTTCGTCTTCGGAGGCGCATATGTCTGTTTGAAGAGACGGATGAGCATCTTCGGCAGGCGGCTGTTGTTGTTGCTGCTGTTCTGATACACACTCGTCCCTTCGATTGTGGTGACTGACGAGCCTGCTGCATATCCATCTCCTTCGTCGTCTTTGCCTCCTCCTCCTCCTTCTCTGTTTGCTGATGATTCGCTCTCTTCATCATCGTCTGTATCATCAAAATCTGATTCATTCTCTGTCGTATTCCCGTCTCCATATGAGTTCTGCCCGTTTCCGTCTTTCCCGCTTCCTTCCTCATTTCCGTGCTCGCCTCTCTTTGCCATCCTTGACAGGCCTCTTTCACTGGGACTCTTCCATTTCTTTGACTGCTCCCCTGAAAATGTGCCACCTGACTGCGAGCCAAGTGACCCTGCTGTGTTTCCGAGTGCATTCCCTCCCTTCTCCCCTTTCAGTCCAAAGCTGCTTCCGCTTTCCCCTCTTCTCTTCAGGCTGCTTCCGAAATCGCGTGAGGCAGTTCGCAGAGGAGTCGAAAGGGCTGACGAATTGGCTGAAGGCATCGAAGACGACATTCTCAAAGGGGATGAGCGTGCTGCTCCATACAAAGTGCCTCCTTTGCCGCCAGATGAAGCCACTCCGCCTGTTTGTGACGGAGGAGAGCCACTCAAAGAAGAAGCAGGAGATAATTTTGGGTTCTGCATCTTCATTTTGATTGACTCGCTTTCTGACCGAAGAAGCTCCAGCTGCTGCCTCTCGATGGAGTGTATTGTTGCAGGTGTGGGTGAAAAGAGAGCAGAAGTTGGCTGTTTCACAGAAGGTGTGAGCAGATTATCACTTGCTGATGATGACGAAGAAGAAGAAGCAAAAGAAGCAGAAGCAGGAGGCAATGGAGTTGAAGGAAATGAAGTTGTAGTGGCTGTGAATGAAATGGGTGCGGTGAGTGGTAATGTGTTTGGATTTGATGCAGAAGAGTTGGATAACGATGAAATGTTGGATGTTTGAGAGACTGTTGACAAAAGCTGTGTTTGAAGTGCTTTTATCCGCTCGTCCTGAGGCAGAGAGGAAAGAGAAGCAGAAAGAGAAGAAGAAAGAGAAGCATTTTTGTTTGATTCTGTTGAATTTGAAATGTTCAATGGTGAAATGAGTGAAGATGACTGAGGTGTTTGTGAGGCAGCTGCAGAAGATGAACGCGAATGGAGAGGAGAAGAAGAGGAAGATGCATAAGCAGACGATGGCTGATTCACAGGAGCTGGTGGGTGGACAAAAGGAGTGGAAGAATTGGATATTGACGATTGAAGTGATTGTGTATCTGCCAATGAAGAAGAACGAGCATTATTTGGTTGTTGTTGTTGCGCTGTTGATGAAGATGAACAAGATGGAGTGGGCGAAGTGGACTGAAGTGGAGGTGAAGTGGATGGTGTAGGTGAAGCAGATGGCTGAGTAGAAGAAGAAGGTTGAGAAGATTCTGATTGTGTTGTGGATTTCAAAGGAGAAGAAGAAGAAGATGATGATGATGAAGATGATGCTGCTCCATTTGTCTGTTGAGATGCGCCTTCCTGCGATTTTTCGCTGTTGTTTTTGGCTTCTCTCAGAGTGCGCAGTTCTCTTTCCTTCTTCTCTGCCCACGTCTCCTTCTTCTCCCCATCCCCCAGCTGGTTGTTCCCTTCGTCATCAACCAGCTGCCCAGTTAGCATCATGTGCTTCACTCTCTTCCGCAGCTGGTTCTCTTTTTTAAGCGACTCCACCAGAAAGTGCTTGTAGCTCTGGTGCTGTGCAATGATCTGCGATGGCGGCAGACCCATCCCATCTGCCATTCGTGTGTGTGGCGGCTTCACTTTGTCCACTCCGCCAAACACCTGCGGCGACAGCAGATGTGCCTTCGCCTGCACCCCCTCTCGTGTCACCTCTCTTGCCCTGTCCAGCTCGTCAATGGTGATCGTCTTCCCGTTTAGCTCTGTCAGCATCGGGAACAGACCCTGCCTGGGAACAGGAGCTGGATTGATGTCGCAGTAGAAGAAGTTGTCGTCGCTCGCCTTCTGCACCACCCCCGCGCGGATGGCTGTGGGCTGTGTGACACCTGGCTCGTACCCAAAGTATCTGATGCGCCCTTGTGTCTGCGAGGAGTAGATGAGTGGCACTTTGCGATACTTCGACGCAGCTGAGGCATTCGATGCAGCAGCCATCGAAGACGAAAGAGACTCCCTTCGCTCTCCACTACCCGCTTTGGCATCAGCTTTTGCGGAGTGCTGTTCTCTGTCAAAACTGCCTGCATTGCCTCCTTTCAAGCTGTCATTCCCATTCCTCGTCTCATCCATACCACTCTCGCCCTTCCCATTCCCCTTCATATCAGCCGCATTATTAGCCTTCCCCTTCCCCTTTCCATTCTTCTTCTTCGTTTTGTACTGCTTCTTCTTGTCCAGCTGCCTCTGCTGCGACATGTTCCGTGAGATGTTCTTCATGTACATTGGCACCATCGTCTGCTGCACTTCTGCCACTCTCCTCGCTGTCGACATCACAGACGACGTCGATCGGCCTGTATGTGCCGCCGAACGCCCTGTCGACGCACTCCGCGCGGAGAAACCTGCATTTCTCCGCTGGCCGTCTTTTCCGGCAGAGCCATTGGCTGTGCGGTGCAAGGCAGACGAAGGGCGGGATGTGTCGCTGCTGATCATGCTGTACACAACAGCCTTGTCTGACTTCATTGAGATCTCTCCTGCTTGTGTGGCTCCCTTCAGCAGCGTCTCGTCTCTGTACCCTTTCCTCATCCGTATCATCTCCTTCTCCACCAGCTCCTCTGGCGGTGGGTGGCGAAGCAAATATGAACCCATCTCAGCTGATATTGTTGTGAAGTTTGGAGTCTGCCTGATACGCGACGGAATCAAATTGTATCCTGCTCTCAGAGGCAGCTGCTCGGTAGAGACAGGGCCTGTGGGCTCAGGCATGAATGGCTTGGCATCTGGGCGAGCAACAGGAAAAGACGGAGAAGAGGAAGATGAAGAAGATGAAGAAGATGTGTCTGCTTTGCTGTTTCCTCTACGTGCGGCAGAGGCAGGCACAGGCTCCAGTTTGACGACATATGAATCGTTGAGATATCCCTTTTGCTGCCCTTCCTTTGGAAGAAGAGAAGCATCAAGCAGAGAAGAAGAAGATGATGATGATGACGACGAAGAATTCATAAATGCCTCTGCAAGATTGGCAAATTCTGCTTCCTGTGGCTGTTCAAGTGATTGCGTGACTTCGAGTAGCCCCGGCGAAACCTGCTTCTGAAAGAACAGCGCAGACGATGTGCCAAACACAGCTGACGTGTCGTTGAGATCTTCTGTTGTGATGAATCGCTTTTTCTGTGTCCACCCGCTGTTTGACTGGCGCATGTTGCCCAGCTCACCAGCAGATGCTGAGTGCAGTGCAGACACACGTGTGGGCGACAGACTGCTTGGAGTGGCAGATGAGTGCTGCCCAAGCACCACCACCCCGTCTGGCTGCTCAGCGCAGATGGCTCCTGCTACACGCACAGCAGGATCGCTGCCTGTCTCTTCGGTGATGTTCCACTCTTCGTCGTTGACTTCGTCCACAACATCGCCAAACACATCGCGGTGGTGCATGGACATTGGAGTGGCCAAAGAGGCAGGTGTGGAAGGAGAAGTGAATGCGCCCATAAATCCTGTTGGTGACGTGAATGAAGGAGTCGGCAAGGGCGACACAGCTGTCGATGGAATAGCAGATGCAGGGTTGCGCGCTGCCTCTTCCAGCGTTTGGGCAGCAAGATGGATCTTCACAGTGTTCATGTACTCGTCAGGTGGGAGAAGCGTGGCAGGAACATTGGCAGTTCTGCCGAAATGCTCAGACGAGGTCGGGGTTGTCTCGCTCAAGGCAGAAGTAGAATGCCTCAAATTTTGGTCTTTTCTCATTCCTTGCTCGTCTGTGTTAGATTCTCTTGGTGACCATTCGTGTCCCAAAATATCAGCAGTTATTGTTTTCGCTGCTCGATAGCCAAGTGCTCCTTCGACTTTGTTAAACATGCGATAGACAGACCCTTCTGGAACAAGCACAGCCTTCACAGCTGCACCAGCTGACAAAGGACGGGCATGGACATCTCTCTTTTGACGAGCTCCATGATCAGGCGATTTATCAGATGATGAATGCTGTTTGTGATCTTTCGAGGGACCTGGAGTCTTTGAACGCTTAACAGACTGCTTCAAAATGGATGAATTTGGAGGCGCATCAGATAAAACAGAAATTTCTGATGAAAGATACTGATCAATCTCTTGTTTTCGTTTTTTGTTCATTCTATCAAGATAACCATTTGTATCCTCTCCAAGAAGCAGTGCTCCAATAATTACAAGCCTATTTTCAGATAAGGGCAATGGATTTCCAGTTATGGAAAGACTTCTCAAATTCTGGTGGTTTCCAAGTTGAACCAAGTCAGAAAAGACAAATAACTCATTGAAAGAAAGGTCAAGCTTCATCAAATTTGGAAGGCTGGAAGTAAAAATTTTCGTTTTTAATCTTTGAATATGATTATGAGATAAATCTAATTCTTGGAGATTTGAAAAAGCTTGAAGTTCTGGGCAAAATGATAAATTACGATGAGATAAATCAAGAAGCTTCATTTTTTGTAAGATTTCGAGTGGAAATTTCTTTTTGAAATAAATGAATATTTAATAAAATTAATTGCAATAATTAATTATCAAAATGAAAAATAATAAAGAAGATAAATTTAAAACAGATAAAAATTTGTTAAAAACCTCATATAATTCCGTGAGAACTTCAGGGTCATCTTCTGTTGCTTGCTTCCCCTTACCATTCCTTGTCGTATCCATGCAAACCCTGAAATATGCAAACTTCTAATTCCTTTACGTTTTCAAATGAATTTAACTGATTTTCCGATAAAAAGTTATATTTATGATCAAAATACAAATCTTCATAAAATGGCAGATGGGCGTATTGATGGATGGGCATTTGGAAATGGAGTACTCACATTAATTATTATTGCAGGGTTATTCGTTATATCCATCTGGGCAGCATATTTCTTTCGAATTCCTTTTCTTCCATTAATCTTCTTGGGCATTTGGATATTGTTGTTTATAATATTTGCCTTTTTACCACTGAAAAAAGATGACGGAAAGCCAAAAGAGGTTTTTATTATTTTTTATGAAAAAAATTTTAAAATAAGCTTTTATCATTTCAAGCCATATGATCATTTGTGGTTCGCTCGTTTCTTTTTACTGCTTTTCATTTATGCAGGAGCTTTATTTGCTCTTGCGGTGCCGTTTTTATGGACAATTGAAAAAACATATGCTAAACGCTTAACGTAGGCAAAAAACTTAAAAATTTTCCATTTCATCACTTCATGTGTTTTCAATCCGCCATTTCATCTTTTTATCACACTTCACCTTCATTATGTTTTTGATTTAAAAAATAAACAATCATTGGTTTGAATTTGCATTTGACCCAACATATCATTAATTTCATGGAGACACCTTCCTTGGCGTCCCTTTTAGAAATTGATACCATTTCAAAGGAAGAAGTTTGAGTTAAACATTTCAATGTAAATTGATAAAGTGCTTTGTTTAAACTTTTATCGTTTAGCTTGAAAAAAGGCGAAGAATTGAAAAAGCATGGATTTCTGAATTGAAAAAAGATGCTTCAAGCATAACCAAGGCAGTAATCAATAAAATGTGCACTTTGATGCTTTATGGTACGATTTTAGAATTGGAAAGCTTTATTTTAAACTTTTATAATCGTTTATTTCAGATCCATTCTATATAAAAGTTTTGATCGAAGAAGACATTCTTCCCCTTGTTGCATCCAGAGTCAAAAGCAGTACTGATCCAATTCTCATGGTATTCTCCAACTTTAGAATTGTTTTATTTCATTTTTCCCAAAGAGATCTGTATCGCAACTTTTTCATCTTGTTGTAGGAAGTATTCCTCCAATCACACCTCACACTTTCTATACACGAATTCTTAGCCCTATTGTTTTATTGGAATCTGTTTGAATTTTTCATTTCATGATAAGTCCTTTTTATTTTTAATCTTGTTTAGAGTAATGTTGAATCCTTTTCACTTCAAGCCATTCGTTGTATTCCTTCAATTGTTGCGTTTCAAGCAGAGTTAAATGAATTCGCATCAAATCTTGAGTGGACAAAACTTGTATACAAAGTTTTGGCATCAGAGAAAACAGACATCAACACAAAGTCATCGCTGCTTGATTTCATCACATCTTTGTGTAAGGCAAATATCGAGATGAAGCACGTGAATGCTTTAGGCAAAATTCTACACCGACTTGCAGGTTCGGACGCCTTTGAGCTTTGCACAAAGGCAAGTGGAATTTTGTCGTATTTCAAAAAGAAAGGGATTATTCAAGATAAGGCAGAAGAGCAAAGCAGCGGGAACGACGATGAAGAGTTTTCCATGAGCGAAGAAGATTGGGACGAGAAAGAAATAATTCCACAGATAGCGAACAGCGACGAGAGTGGCAAACAGAAAATGAAAGGAAAGAAGAAGAAGAGCGCAGCGCAAAATGTTTCACCAAAAAATTCGACTAACGGAAGTAACAAAAATACTCTTTCGTCAACACCTCAAACAGTTCAGCCAGAGCCTCTCAACACTTCTTTTCCTCTTTTATTTCCTGAACAATCTGGCACTTCGGTATCTACTTCTGCATCAGCTTCTGCTTCTGCTTCTGTTATGCCCATTCTGAACTTCGACATGGGCAGTTCTCAGACAGCATTCGGAGCAGATCCCAGTCAGATGGCTGCTCCGATGTTTCTGCCTGGCTTTATGCCATTTGGAGGAGCAGCGGTACAGACACCTCAGAGTTTGAATGCTCCTCAGTCTGATTTCATGTCACCACAAACACTCGCTCAGCCTCTCCCTCTGCCTTTCTTCGCTCCTTCTTTTGTCCAGCCAGGAGCTTCGTCTTCTGCTGCCATGCCATCTCAACTCTCGCCTCTCACTCCGTTTTCTCTGCAGCAGCCTTCACAACAGCAGCAGCCGCAGCAGATGGGCGGGGTACCTTTGGTGCCTTCCATGTTGCCTGGAGCTTCATCGATGCCTTTGCCTCTGCCTTCTGCTTCACTTGCACAAATCTCGTCTTCGTCGCCTTCTTCTTCCACTGTCATAACATTAACTCCGGTTCCAGGCTCTGCTCCAGTTTCTGCACCTTCTATTCAAGTTGCCCAATCATCTACCGCTTTTCCTTCTACTTCTGCGTCTGCAGCACTTCTCCAAACACCTCCAATCTACCCTTCAACTGCAAAAGAGTCTGAACTCAAGCCATCTTCGTCCAAAGTGGCATCTTCTGCTGAACAAAAAGCAGTAGAGGTTGAAGTGACCTATCCAATTGAAGTTGATTTGAAGAAAGATCTGAACTTCACAATTGTGAATGAGTCGATGGTGAAAGTGGAAGAAAACAAAATTACTGGCCTTGCCTCTCTGTTCAAGCAGACAACAATCAAATTCGGACCAGACTTAACAAGAGGAATTTGGCAGGCTGAGATGGTCTTTGATAACACTAAGAATACGAAAAGTTTGCTGTTTTTTAAAGAATCTGACACTTTTTTATTTTAAAATTTCAATAAATATGATTAAACCCGAATGCTTCTCAATGAATGGTAATTATTCAAATTGTTCTTTTAACAGGATGTGGTGTTATTGCATCTGCTTTTAATCCACCTGTTGAATATTTCCCTGGAGTTGATGGAAGTGTGCATTAATTATTGAAAGTTCACTGCTAAGTTTATTCATATATTTATATCGAAATAAATATTTCTTAATTCGACTTTTTTAATATCAAAATAACAATCATGACAGAAAGCGCTGGCTATTGGGGTGGAGCAGTGTATGCATTATTGAGTTTATTTGATTTATTCATTTTATATTTTCTGATTCTTTTTGATAAAAAAATAACATTCTTACTTTTTTATTTCATTTGCTGAAGTGGAATTGTGTTTCACGGTGGATCTTGCAAAAGCGGGAACCAGAAGTGGAAAGAAGGAGACACCGTTCTCATGGAAGTGAACATGGGAATCCCTCATTCCGGCAAAGGATCGAAGGCAAAGCGGACACTCCACTTCTTTGTGAACGGGGTGCAGCAGCCGATTTACGTGAAAGACCTTCCAGACACAATCAGGTTCTGCGGGTGCATCGCAAAGGAAGGCGCGGAAATGACTGTGAACTTCATCCACGAGATCAAAGAGCCCACAATAGTCCCAACGAAGTCGACGAAGGCTTTAGATTGGGAAAGCTAGAAAATTGGTCATTGATGTTCTTATGTTATACTTGTTCTCATACATATTCGTTGTCTTAATTTTTTAGCTTTTTATTTCTGATGTTATTTTATTATCTTGTTGTTTTGACATTATTCTGTTTTGGTGTAAGTATTTTTGTTCTATCGATTGTCTGGTTGAGGATATAAATGGAGTTATTATTTCTTTCTCTTTCCCTTTTAATTCTGCATTTTCATTTTGATTTTAATTTTTTTTTTCCTTCTTCAGCCAACAGAAATGTTAGTGAGGCCTTGGGCAAATAATTGTCCAAAGAGATTACTTCAGTCTTTATTATAAAATGTCTTTATTTCTTGTTTGCCACTCTCTCTCTCTCTCTCTCTCTCTCTTTCTGTGATATGAAAGATAATGTTACATAATAGTATTGCTTAAAGAAATGAAAAACGTAAAATAATATGTGTGTTGCAAGGCAATTCAAACATTTTTGAATTAAGAACGAAGGATGAACAAGTGCAAAGTTTGAGGAATCTTAAAGACAGAATATATTGTAATATAAATAGCAAAATATGAAAGGAAATAAGAGAAAGTTCAACTAATAAGATGAAGGAATAAACTCAACGCACATAAGCCAAAAATGCATTGAATGAGTGAATGCTGCTGCTGCGAGAAAGAAAGAAAGAATGAAAGAATGGAAATATTCTCAATGTCAAAAAATGAAAATTCAACACAGACAAAAACGAAGAATCTTCGTATGAACGGAAAAAATTGCAAAAAAAGACATCAAGTTTTCATTTCATTTCTAATTATATCATTTCATTTCCTCTTTCTTTTTCTCTTTGCATTCAGCAGCATCAATATGACTGCGACTCTGCCAGCATTGTCTGCACAGCTGCGATGATGCCGACACCCACGCCGCTCCCATCAGTGGTGGCTGTGATAAGCACTTGAGGAATGTGGACAGAGGATGACTGGACAGAAGACACCAGCGATGCAGTGGGAAGCACAGGCGAGAAGGACGGCTCGACTGTGCCGGCTGTTGTGAATGAGGAAGAGGCAGAGCAGGGAGATGAGGAAGAAGAAGATGATGATGATGAAGTTTCTTGTTTGCTAAACAAAGAGTTGTCTGAAGAGATCAGTCCTGAAGAGTCAGATGATGAGATGGAAGAAGGCTCCAACGATCCGAAGAGCGATGGATTGAAAGGCGGCTGGTGAATTGAAGATTGGTGCTCCTTCGCAAACGCTGTGGAAGACAACTGCACCATTGATGATTGTGCAATGGATGAGGAAGACATGGATGAAGGTGTGGCAGAATTTGATGTCTGAGGCATTGAGACAAAAAGAGGAGAAGAAAAAGGAGAGGATGATGGAAGTTGGGAGGAAGTCGTGGGAGACTGAATAGACGGAGGAAAAGACGAAGATGGGAAGGCAGACTCACTTGGCCCATATGAAGCAATTGGATGCTGTGCGAATGTGACAGCCGAAGAAGAAGAAGAAGACGAAGATGATGATGATAATGAGGGAATATCTTCATCCATTTCCATTTTTGGTAGGTTGGCGCGTGGAGAGAGGTATGCCTCAAGTGCAATTTCAAGGGCTCGCTGCGAGTGTGGCAGAAAGTCGCGGTATCCGCGCAGAACCGAGCCGTCGGCTGCGATGCGAATGCGAGCGATGTTTGGATTGACATGCATCAGAATGCGGACGACAACAGCTGCCAGTGCAACACCTGAACAATATTATTTTTTAAAAGAATGAAATTACAGTAAAATATAAGCAAAAATATTCGACGGAGAAATGTATCAAGATTTTTTGTTTCATATTTTAGTAACAATTTTCACGATACAGAATAACAATAAAATAAAAAGCTATCAATCAGAAAAATATTCAACAATCCAAACCAATAAACTTTGCGCTTCTGGTGACAATTGCTGCAAACAGGCGACGCACCATGGCCACATCTTCTGTTTTGAGCATTTCCTTTGGTATCAGCTTTCCTGCCTCTCCAAAAAAGTGGAGGATAATATCTTTCGCTTTCGACAAATCAGGCGTTTCGTCAAAGTGCACCTGCGACATCTCCACAGGCGTCAGCTCTTCGGCTTCATCCCACTTCAAATATCCCTTCTGCATAATATCTTTAAAGATCCATCCGTTCTTAATCGCCTTCCTCACGCACTTTCGTGCTATCATTGGCAAATATTTACCAGATGTCTGCTTTTCAAATCGCTGCTCTCCAAATTTCTGTGTTTTTGCATAGATTGCATCATCTTCTGCTGTCATCGGGAATCCTGTAAAACCTCCCCATTCTGTATTTATGGCCATAAAATCTGAAGATTCTGGAGGAGATGGTCGATATGGCTCTTCACGACCCATCCTCGCAAGCTCTTCTTCCTCTTTTTGCCGCAGTGCCTGAATTTTTGTCACATTACTCACTTTCTCTCTGTAACATGCATTTGTGCCGGTTCCAAGAATAACGCCAATGCATGTTTCAGGATCTTCAACTCCTAGGGAAGCCATTGTTCCAACAGTATCATTGCATAAAGCAACAACTCTAATCCAATTCAGACCACGCTTATCCAATTCTGCATGTAACAACTGTATCACATCTTGTCCTTGCACGCCAGTTGCAACAAAGCCTTTACCCCAGTATAAAAGCCTTCCAGAACTGATATGGGTTTGGTGAATTGGAAAAGAAAAGCTGAATCCAGCAGGAAGAATCCTATTTGGTCTAAGTTGAATATGAGCAGCATTTTCTTCAACAAATGATTCAATAAATTTTGCGATTGTAGAAAACAGTAGCTCGCCAGTTGGGGTCTTTTTATCAATAGTTACTTTTTTTTGTTTCACATCAACTATTTTTCTATTTTCAATTTTTAAAAGCATGCACCTTAAATTTGTCCCGCCAAAGTCAATGGACAAAAACACTCCTTCTTCATTACCCGTTGGCACATCTGTAAAACAGGGAATCATTGGCATTGTGCTTGGCTTCCCAACAAGTCCATCTTCCATTGCGGCAAGAAACTTTTCGATGATTGGCCTCGAATTTCGAATATCAAAGTCATAAGACAGTATAAGCGATTCCATTCTCCTCTCTTCAATTACAAATTAAACGATAATGAAAATTTTAAAAATATAAATAATTTGCACCATAATAAATTGTATTCTTATATGAAAACAACAAAAGTGAATCATAGAACGAAAAGACCTAACTCAAAGGCAAAAAAATCAATAAAAAATAGAATAAGAGACGCGGAACGTCTTCTAAAGAAAAAAGAAGGACTGACAGAAAAAATGAGACTTGAACTTCAAGAGCAAATTGAAGAATTGAAAGCTCGCGTTTCAGAAAGGACAACGAATGAAAAAATTAAAAAAATACAATCCAAATATAGAGGTGTCAAATTTGTGGGTATGCGTTTTATCTTTTATTTTACTTTACATCTATTATTTTGAAGAACTTCGCAAAGTTCAAAAAAGATTGGAACAGCTTAAAAGATATGAGAAAGATTTTGCTGCTGAGCGCGTTCCGCAACTAAAACAAGAAACCGCATTACCGGTACCGCAGACAGAAGCAGAATGTCATCAACTTATTTCTCAATACAAAGACTATGAGTTATATATTAAAGTTTGAATTTTTTCATTCGAAATAAGAATTATTTTCAATAAATTTGTTTTTTAAGAATTATCCGCAAACTCAAAAATATCGCTCTCTTTTCCCATCGCAGAGCATGACTGAGCAGGAGTTGAAAGAAAGAGAAGAATTTACCAAAAAAATCATTCAACAAATAAAAGCATCGCTTTCAAGTCAAACTCCGATTCAATCAATACCTGCAGAAACGAAAGAAAAGAAAGCTAAAGATTCTGAAGATTCTTTCGCGAAAGATGATGATTTTTTCCTTTGAATAATTACAAAATTTTTATAATAATTTTCTTCCACTTCACAACATTTAAATCACTTCGCATTTTTTTAATATTTAATGTTTCTAACTTGCTTAATCCAATTTTTCTTTATGACACAAGAAAGCAGAACGAGATCATAATAGAAGTGTTATAGATTTAGATGGGTGGTTCAAAAGAGAAATGTAAAAACAAAATAATCTAGCAGCTTATTTACTTGCGTGCTGGTTTATTTTGTGCAGGCTTTGCTGATTTCTGTGAGGCGTTTTTTTGAGGAGCACCACGTTGAGGAGCAGCTCCCTTCTTGCGTCTTAAATCAGTTACAGGCAAAGAGCGAACAACGCCTGGAATGCGTCCCATTCCAATTTGGTGCAACATGTTCATGGTTGTCTTGTCAACTTCAATGCCTTCGGTCTTAACCTCAGACACTTCTGGGCAATAGTTGTCGCGTTTTTCACGTTCTTCTTCTTGCATTTTCAGAGAAATTCCGTGCACTGGACCCTATTATTGTAAATAATACAAATAATAAGCGAATGCATTTCGTTTTAAATTAATTAATTTTATCAAAAACAAAAATTACATTAAAGCATCTAATATCAGAAAATGCGACAAACTTTCTCAATTCTTGTCATAAGATGAGTCAAAAATCCAGCGATTTTGTTGCGAAGACGTTTAGATGAAATGATAGCAACTTGTTCACAAACGCGCTTGTTGACCTGGAAATCGTTTGTAAGACGAGGATAATATTTTTCAATTATGACGCGAGCAGCTTTCTTGACAGCCTTATTACGAACACGACCCTATTGCAAATAATTAATTTAGAAATAAATTTAGCAATTTGCATTTTAAATATCGAATTAGCACGCTACAAAACAAATTCATACCATCAGATATTTTTGATCATACCATTCATTATAAAAATGAAAAATGAACAAGTTGAATAAACAATATAGTAATGTTCACTGCAGTCGACTTATGAAAATTTTGTAATGATAACTATTTTTGAAGATTATCGATCATATTTCCCATATACAATAGTTAAATCGGTTTGATGGAAATTATTTATCCATTTGCCCGTAGAAGAAAGGAATTCGGTTTGAAACAAATTAATTGTTTCCATTTTTAATTTTCATGTTGTTGTTATGTATTTAATGTTTCTTTGTCAAATCTTCTTTCAGGCCGTCATTGTGCATTTACTTTTTGCGGCCCTGATCTTTTATTTGAGGGAAAGCCAAATCCAGCTCGCCAGCAAAAATATATTCAAACCACTATTGTTTCTGAGGGAGTACAAAATGTGCATGAGATGAGCGAGCATGAAGTCAATCCTGAGAGAATTGAATCTGCATCAAGAGGAATGCTTCATTTGGAGGGTGGCTGGCCAAAGGATATCGACCCAACCGAACCTGATCATTTAAATATGTTTCGGAAAAAAGTGTGGTAAATTTTTGAAGCATGAAGCCTTTTAGCTTTCATTTATTTCAAATTTTGCTATTTGAAAATTTTAACAAAAAAGGTCGAGAGAGATGAAAACTTTTTGCTTCAACTTCTTGGGCGAACGAAGGATACAACAACAATTTTGAATCAAAACCTTTCGCTCGATATTTATCAAAAATACTTTGATGATTATCTTGAAGATACTTCAACTGATCCCGCAAGCGCGATTATAACTGCTGTTTTGAGAGATCCTTATGCATCATCAAATAGATGGGCACGTTGCGTATCATTCCATCCAGATGAGCGCAGCAAGATTGCTGTTGCATATTCTGTTTTAAAGTTTCAAAAAACATCAATTGACATGCCAATGGTCAGCCATGTTTGGGATATTAACAATCCTAACTATCCAGTGGTTTGTAAAATATTTTTTTTCGAAATAAATAAAGAAAATTTGCTTTTTATTATGATAATTTTCTCTATTATTCGCTAAATAATTATTTATTACAAAATTTAGTTTGATTTAACTCCATTGTCTTCTCTGTGCTGCCTGGAATATAACTTGAAAGACTCTCACACCCTTGTCGGTGGTTGCTACAATGGGTTAATTTGTATGGGAAATGATTGTTATTGATTAAAGTTTCAATTTTATCCTGAATTTTGTTTTTATTCAAATTAAAAATTTTCTCTTTAAACAAAATTTTCTTTGATTTTATTCAGCTTTGTGGGATCTTCGTAAAGGAAACAGCCCCTACGATTCCTCGTTGATCGAAAAGGCACACAAGGATCCTGTTTACAAGGTGCAGTGGCTCCAGTCAAAAACAGGAGCTGAGTGTGCTTCTATTTCGAGCGATGGCACAGTCAAGTGGTGGGATATCCGTAAGATCAGCGAGCCTCTCGAGGAAATGGAGATCTTGAACAAAGGAAATAACTTGGCCAAGATGGGAGGAACAGCAATGGATTACGATCCTGCATTAGGGGTTTGTGATGAGGCGATTGAGTTTAATTGATGCATGAAAGTGATGAATATTTTCAAAAGAAAAATTATGATGGCAAATATAATTTTTATTAAATGAGATTATTTATATTGTCAATTTTGAATTATTTTGAATCATTTAAATCTTTGTGTTGTATTTTCTTTCATTCATATTGCTTTATGTTTAATAGCCCTCTAAATTTATGGTGGGAACTGAGGAAGGTATTGTTCTTTCCTGCAACAAGAAGTCCAAGACGCCCGCAGAGAAAGTGAGCACGCCTTTCGTCGGCCACATCGGCCCAGTGTATGCCGTGCAGCGGAATCCAGTGCATTCCCGCTTCTTCCTGTCTGTGGGTGACTGGACAGCGAAGCTGTGGATGGATGATCTGAGAGTGCCCATCCTCTCCACCCCATTCGACAGCACTTACATGTCTGCTGGCTGCTGGTCGCCTGCAAAGCCGTCTCAGTTCTACACAGCTAAGAACAACGGTATGGTGGATGTGTGGGACATGATGACCCAAGGAAAGATCCTGTCGCTGCAGGTGACAGAATCTGCAGATATTGGCCTGGCGTGCTTGGAGCTGCATCCAACCGGAAAGATCATGGCCACAGGAGCAACAGACGGAACAGTCTACATCCACGAGCTGTCAGACTCGCTGTGCACACTTCAGCCAACGGAGAAGTCTGATCTGCTGGCTGTTCTGGAGAGAGAAGCCAAGAGAGAAAAGAATGTGGATGCACGCATCAAAGAGCAGAGGCTGAAGGAGAGGCAAAGCGGAGGAGGAAGAACAGACAGTGCGAGCGGTGGAAGAGTAATGACACCTCTGACACCTTCGAGCGGAGGAGGAGGGATGGGCGGTGCAGCTGCCGAGGGAGAAGGCGCTGGCCTTGGATTGATGGGAGCACAGACAGTCGCTGCAATTGGGGGACCTCCAGCCACACCTGCATCGGCTAAGCAGAAGAAGAGAGAAGTGAGCGAAGAACCAGAGCCAGAGAATGTGGATGAGAAAGAGCTGGATGACATTGAGAAGGAGTTCTATGAGATGTTGGGATTGGAAGTGGAAGGAAAAGAGGAAGAGCCGCAGGAGACAGAAGAGAAAGAGGAACCTCCGCAAGAGACGCAGGAAGAGCCAGAAGCACAGGAAGCACAGGAAGAGCAGCAGCCAGAGCAGCCACAGGAAGAACCAGAAGGAGGCGAAGAAGACGATAAGACTCCGAGTTTCTTGAGGAAAGTTGTAAGAAAAGTTGATGAGAAGACATCAATTGGGTTGGAAGATAAGCTAGATGATAAACTGACAAAGCACGAGGAAAAGCTGGAAGAGCAGAAATCAACCTGATGGGAAGAAGCGGCAGAGGAGCAGCATGCGAATGATGAGTGAGGAAGATGGATGGCGCTCTTTTTGTTGGGAGATGAAGGTGTTTATAATCACGCACATTGCATTTCAATTATTTGAATTCCTTTGTTTGTTTGTTTTTTTTATGTTGTGAGTACATTTTTTTTGTATTAATCACTGTCTCTTTTCTTGTTCCTTCTTTTTGCTCTGAACTCGCAGTTTTTTTATCAATCATCGCTTCACCTATTTTTCTTCCATTTGTCTTCAACTTTTCCAAAATGACTTTTTAAAAGAAAACAATAAATATCTCAGTATTTGTCAATGTCAGTAAGATCATGCTGTTTCAAGCTTAAAAGAAGTGTAGTCATTTGTGTGCTAAATGTGATGGTTAATAAATAAAAAAACGGTTGTAAAGTGAGTAAAGGAGACAAGTAAACAACAATAAACGGATGATGAAAGATAGGAAATTCATATATTTCAATAACAAATAAAAGAAGAAGATTTAAAATTCAAAGAAGAAAGAAAGCATTTGCTTTATTTGAAAAAAGTGTGACAGAGTGTTTAAGAGAGATAGGTGCTAATCAAGTCTATGAAGATGAAGCATCTGCCTCCTTCGCTTCTTCTGATTTCTCCTCTTCCTCTTTCTGCTCAGCTGCCTCTGAGCTTTCAGCTGTTGCTTCCTCTTCCTTCTCCTCTTCCTTCTGCTCATTTTGAGATGAGGTGTCTTCTTCTGTTTCTTTCGTTGCTTCTTTCTCTTCTGACTCTGCTTCCTCTGTTTGATCCTCTTCTTTTTCTTTTTCTTCTGTTTTTTCTTCTTCTTCACTTTCGTCTTTTGGCTCCTCACTTTCTTTTTGTTCCTCTTTCTCTTCAGCCTTCTCCTCATTCTGTTCTTCGTCTGATGCTTCTTCTTCTTTTTCTGCTTCAGACTTTTCTTCTTCTTTTTCTTCTTCAGATTTTTCTTCTTCCTTTTCTTCATCTTCAGTCTTTTCTTCTTCAGATTTTTCTGCTTCAGACTTTTCTTCCTTTTCTTCTTCTTCAGATTTTTCTTCTTCTGACTTTTCTTCTTCAGTCTTTTCTTCTTCTGACTTTTCTTCTTCTTCTTTTTCTTCTTCAGTCTTTTCTTCTTCTTTTTCTTCTTCTTTTTCTTCTTCTTTTTCTTCTTCTTTTTCTTCTTCAGATTTTTCTTCTTCCTTTTCTTCATCTTCAGTCTTTTCTTCTTCAGATTTTTCTGCTTCAGACTTTTCTTCTTCTTTTTCTTCTTCAGACTTTTCTTCTTCGGACTTTTCTTCTTCAGTCTTTTCTTCTTCAGATTTTTCTTCTTCTGACTTCTCTTCTTCTTCAGATTTTTCTTCTTCTTTTTCTGCTTCGGACTTTTCTTCTTTTTCTGCTTCAGTCTTTTCTTCTTCTGACTTTTCTTCCTTTTCTTCTTCTTTTTCTTCTTCTGACTTTTCTTCTTCTGACTTTTCTTCTTCTGACTTTTCTTCTTCTGACTTTTCTTCTTCTGACTTTTCTTCTTCTGACTTTTCTTCTTCTGACTTTTCTTCTTCAGTCTTTTCTTCTTCTGACTTTTCTTCTTCTTCTTTTTCTTCTTCTTTTTCTTCTTCTTTTTCTTCTTCTTTTTCTGCTTCAGATTTTTCTTCTTCCTTTTCTTCATCTTCAGTCTTTTCTTCTTCAGATTTTTCTGCTTCAGACTTTTCTTCCTTTTCTTCTTCTTCAGCCTCTTCTTTGGTTTCTTCTTTCGCGCCCTCCTTTTCTTCATCAGAAGCATTCTCTGTTTTCTGTTCCTCTTCTGCTTCTTCTTCTTTCTTTTCAGCTTCTTCTTCTCCTTTCTGTTCAGAAACTTCGTCTTCTGCTTTCTCCTCTGCTTTCTCTTCTTGCAATTCTTCTGGTTTCTGTTCTTCACCTTCATTCTCTTCCTCTTTCTCTCCTTCTACTTCTTCCTTCTGTGTCTCTTCTGCTTTCTCTTGTTCTCCTTCCTCTGTCTTCTGTACCTCATCCACTTGCTGTTCTGCTTCATTCACTTCTTCCTGCTTCTCCTCCTTTGCCCTCCTCTTCGATGTGATTGGGACTTTCTCTGGATTCTGCCTCCAGTTCCTCAGCCTCTCCATCTTCTCCCTCTCTCTCAGCCGCTTCTGATACAGCACACGCTGAACACGCTCATCCACCGTTTCAACGTAGTCTTCGTCGTATTCATCGTCTGACTGACCCATTCCTTCATCGTTCTCCTGGCTCTGCTGCGTCTCTGCCATCCTTTCTTGCTCTTCCCTTTCTTTTCGTTGGATAAACCGCTCCATCTTCTTCAGATCGTATTCATTCGCCTTCTGCCTGGCTTCCTGCATCCGCATCTTCTTCTTCTCTTCCTCTCTCTTTCTCTCCTCAATGACTTGTGTTGTCATCCTCGCCCGCTCGTCAACAGCCGACTGATACGCACGCACTGCCTCGTCCTTGTCATTCACTCCGAGCAGCGACAGCTGTGTGGCTGGGTTGAACGGCAGTGTCGGCTGCAGAAGAGAAGCAGCAGCACCTGTCCCACGCGAACAGGGAGAGCGCGCACGGGGCTGCTTTGTGGGCGACTCCATGTCAATCAGACTGGTAGTACCACGCTGTGCAATCATCGGAGAAGATGGCGCATAGCCTTCTTCTTTTGCTCTTCCTTGTTCGTCTTCCTCGACCTGCCTGCGGAGATGCAAGGGCAGCTGCATGGATGACGTGGTGTGTGCATATTTGAATGCGATGTGCGAATACACAGTGACATCGCCAGACTCTGCATCGATCATCACAAATGGATTGTCTTCCAAAAGAGGCGAAACAAAGAACGCCTGCTTCGACGGTGGCTGGCGCCCTGGTGAGTTCGGCTGCTCGGTTGATCCTGATCCAGAGGAAGACGATGATGACTTGAGCTTGCTTATGTTGCTTTCCTCTGAGGTAGATGCGCTGTTAGCATACTCCTCCATCTCCTTCTCGTTGTTGCCTCCTCGTGCTGTGTCTCCATTCGCCCCGCGTCTGTTTCCTTTCTCTGCATCTGACTGTCTCTTCATCTCCTCTGCTTTCAGCACCGATGCTCTGATAAGTGCAAGTGTGTGAAGTGTCGGCTTGTTGTCCTCTTCCTCTGCCTCTGTCTTCGCATCCATTCCGTTCTCTCCCCCAAAGCTCCCATTCATCGAGACTGCAACAGAGCCAGCAGTCGCTGGTGTTACAGTGCTCATTCTGCCAGTCGGCGACTGAGGGGCATTCCCAGATGGTGTCAGAAGAACGGTGCTGTGGCTCGGCGACCCCATTCTGCTTCCTGCGCGTCCCTTCTGGGCAGGTTTGATGATTGTGACATCGTCGTCGTCTTCGCCCCACTTCATTGGCAGTCCAATCACATCCCTCATTCGTGTTGTTGTCTTCTTTCCAGATAGAATCTTCTCCTTTGCTTCTTCAGATGCCTCTTTCAGCCTGTCCTTCTCTGTCTTCCTCTCGTTAAATCCAACGCCTTTCCCTCTTCCAATTCTGGAGGGTGTGTCCTGCCCAACAATTGCACTCGATAGAGTAATCGTGCGGATTGCTGGTGATGCAACAGACGAAGCACGCGAGTAAGAAATCTGCGACGGCGACACAGGGCGTGCACCAGAGACAGAAACAGGAGAAAGAGGGAGCGCATTCGAGCTTGGTGACACAGCTCGCCCGTCGCCCATACCAAAATCGGCTGTGCTGTTCGGGAGTGGGACAGCAGCGCCGTTGCCTACACCGATCTTCGCCTCGTTCATGGCGCTTGCATCAACACTGCAGCCGATGTGTGGCAGCTGTGGGAGCGGGTCAAAGCGGCTGCGGACAGGAGACTTGAATATTGAAGGGGTGCCGCGAGTCCTTCGAGAGGAGGTTGAAGACGAAGAGGAGGTGGTCATTCCGTATTGGCCAGGCGTCTGCTGCTGAGGAGATGACGAGGCAGACATGCCTTCCATCGGAGGTGATTGAGGAGAAGAAGTAGATGTGCCGGCAAATGGAGACCCGCTTGAGGCTGAGGCTGAGGCTGAGCCAGTTGGCGTCTGTGGGTGTGTTGTATAGGGTGATGTTGTGTATGAACTGCTGACAGCTTTTTCTGTTGCAGCAAGAGGAGGGGCGTGCGTAACTGTTGGCATCACAGGAGATGGTGATCTATTATTTGCAAAAAGATAAATGATCAAGCAAAAATTGAAGTTATTTCATAAAATGTTTTAGAAAATATAGTTTTGTATGCATAAAGATAAGTTTTAAATTTCATTAATTTTTTTTTAAGAATGTGCACACGATTCAACATGTCCCATCACGATCGCAGTGGAAAGAGATTCATATACAAGTTTCTCTTTCTTTAGTATTTTATTAGCCTCTTCTTGTTCTTTTGTTTTGGTTAATTCGATTTGTTTCTCTTGCGCTTCTCTAAGTCTTATTTTTGCTCTATTTGAAGGTATGAAAATAAAACATATCAACAATGTGTCAATTGAAATGTAGTCTATTTGCGAATTCACACTTTTTTTGTTCAATCAATGCTTTTTGCTGTTGTTCTGGAGTAAGTGGAGCTGGTCTTGTTGCTGTTGGTTTTGGAGCTGATTAATTATAGCATTCATTAAATGGTAACAAAATATGTCAACTTCGAAAAAAAAATTTCAGACATTTTGTTGTTACAATACCCCTTCCACTTTGAATCCGACGTATCTGTTTTTCAATCTCATCGTCTCGAGACTGATGAAGGGTGGAATGCAAGTTAGACAGCTACAAATGTTAAAATATATGCAGTTAAGTTGCATTATGAAAAACAAAAGTTTTGTCCAAATAATAAAGAACAAACAAGTACAGTTTTTGGAGGATTTTGCATAGCTTTTCGTGCAGCAATTTCCGCTTCCAACTATTATAATGTATACAAGTTAACGAATACATTAATATATTTTAAAAATAGCGTGAATACTTTTTGCTTTGCTTTGTATTCCAACACTCTTTGTTGTGTTCTTTTTCGATATGATGCAGGATCTTCAAATGATTTTTGATTGGATGTTGTCGACTATAAACAAATGCAAATACAAAAATATAATCTGAAAAAAATTGCATAAGCTTTAACCATTGTTTCTCGAACCGGAAGGGCCTTGATCATACAACAAAGATCAAAATCAATGGGTCCGAAAATCGTTTCAACAAAATTCTCTCAAATTGTTAAAAATCATAAAAACATTAAACTAATATATAATAATAAACAGCAGGGCAATAATAAAAATATGCTATTTCAAGTTTTTGATTTTTGTGATGATTTTTCAATTTTTGATCCAGGTTTAATACGTTTATTGTTCGCTTTTGGATTTGTTCCTGGTTTTTCATCTGGTTGAGTTGGGAGAAGAGGACTTGGCGGTAAATAAGTTGGAGACTGCGGAACATATATTGAGCGCCTCCATTTCTTTTTCTTCTTTTCAACAATTGTTAATATCTCTTCAGGTGAAAAGTGCAGCAGTGATGATATTACATGAAACATTTCAGCCTATTCAAATTAAACATTATTATAATAGAGCATCAAACATTAAGAAAGTCATGCATTTACAATTAAGAAAATTAAATAATTTAATTTTAAATGATTTAAAATTATAAAAAAAATAAAATTATAATTTTTAAGTATTTAAAATTCCAATGATTAATCAACTCATTAAAGCACACCTCCAGCTCCTCATCCTCCAAGAATTTCAGCAAGATGTTCTTCAAATACGTCAAATCCACGTTTTCTCTTGTTGTTGCTCTCTTCAACTCTCTGACTTCCGCTTCTGCTTTGACGAGTCTCCTTGTGAGATCCATGACAGCCTTATACGCCTTTGGATAATCCATTTGCAGCTTCTTAAACTCTTCTGACTCAAAATAAGAAGACGATGAAGACGATGATGATGATGACAATGACGGTGATTGAGCTGATGGAAGATTTGAATGTGGCTGTGTCGATGAAACGAGTGACGAGAGTGAAATGCTTGGGAACGAAGAAGAAAGAGAAGAGACTGAAGAAATGGAAGGCGAAGACAAAGAAGAAGAAGATGATGATGATGAAGCTAAATGAGTAAAAGAAGTTGCGCTTGGAGAAGAAGAAAATGAAGGTGATGAAGATGAAATAGAAGAAGCATCATCATCCATCCCTGCTTCAGTTGCAGATGAATGTGAAGACCTTGGGTGAGCACTCGATGACAACTGCTGCGCAGAAAGCGGTGAATGCTGACTGAAAATGCTCCTTTTGTCGTCCACAGCCATCATCCGCTGCTTCATCTGGTCGATTTTCGTGTCTCGCTCCGTCAAAAGAGCCAGAAACTTCTCTCTTAACTTGTTGATTTCTTCTTCGCACTTCGCATTCGCCACTTTTTTCGCAGCTATTTCTGCCGACAGCTGCATCTCGCTCTCTCTCAGCGCCATCTTCAGCGCATCGATGTCGTCCTTCGCCTCGCTCTCCAAAAGCGCCAGCCGCTGAATCTCTTCAGCCGCAGCGTCTGCAACGTCCCTCATCTTCTGCGACTCTGCCTTCGATGCTGTGAGCTCCTTGCTGATCCTGCTGATCTCTGCCTGGTGCGCACTTTCGCTCTCGTTCAGCTTCTCAATCAGAATTCGCTTTTCTCTCTGAAGCTGCGCCAGACTCACATTCTCGTCTGATAGAATATACTCCAGCGCTTCTGAGGGTGTGATAATTGGCCGTGATGATGATAAAGATGACGATGAAGAAGAAAAATGCTCTTCGCTTCCATTGGAATTTTGAATATTTGCAGAAGAGTCAGATGAAATCTGTTTTGCAATTGAAGGCGATAAGGAAAGTCCATCTTGCGATGGAGACAGAACCGGAGAAATTGACTCAGAAGAAGTCTGTGAAGGAGAAGATGACGATGAAAAAGATGAAGAAGACACAGATTTCATCACGTGACGGAGTGCCTGTGTAGCTCTGAGCTTGTATTTGTCAAAGTCGTCCTGGACAGTCCGCAGCTCTCCTTCCTTTTCTGCCAGTTTTGCTGCAATTTTGGCGCATTCTCTCTCAACGGTGCGCGTCTGCTGTGCTGTCTGTGCAGCAAGCTGGGTGGCATAAAACGACTGGATCGTGGGAGGGAAGCTGGAGATGTACGAAAGCAGAGTCGAGTGCGGAATGATCGAAAGGTTCTGCCGCTGTGAGTTCAGAGCAGACGAAGAAGAAGACAGCGATAGCACGTTGCCTGTGGCTGGGGGAGATGGCGAAGGAGACGGGGTGGTTTGTGAAAGAAGGGCAGATGTGGATGAGTCGAAAGCTGAAGCAAAGACTGGAAGGGATGTTGCTGACTGTGATGATCGAGAAAGAGGGTGTGGCGTGCTGGGGATTCTGTCCATTGGAATGAAAGCTGGCTGCGTTGATGACAAAATCAACGATGTCGACTTAGACGGTTGTCCAAATATGTATTCGTCAACAAAAACTGTCTCTGATCTCCGCCGGCGCTCCACTTCTCCTATTTCAGATGAGCTCAATGATAACTTCCTATTTATTGTTTGAGATGTTTCCTCTTCTTCTTCCTCTTCTTCTTCCTCTTCGTCGTCATCGTTGTCATCATCATCTTCTTCTTCTTCTTCTTCTTCTTCATTCTCATCCTTCATCTCATCCTCTTCCTCAACTTCCTTCTCCTCTCTTGTGTCTTCTTCCTCTAACTTATCATTGAATGATGCAGATTGTTTTGCTTCTTTATTTTGGCTTTCGGTTGTCTCAATATCAGTTTTGTTCACTTCTTTTTGATTCCTTTCCTCTTCAGTAATTTCTTTCCTATTTTTACTTGCTTTTATCTTCTTCCGTCTTCCCAAACTTAATTCTGATATTTTCTTATTTTTATTCTGTTTCTGCTTTCTCGTCTTATTCTCGCTTTCATTCGTTGCGGCACTATGTTGTGTGATGTCAGTGTCTTCACCGATTGCATAGACGTTCTCCTGTGTGCTTGATTCACTTTTAGACTCTTTCTCTCCTTTCAGAAGCACAGATGGCGCTTGTGGCTTCTCGCGATTTTCTGTTTCACTTGCTCCATCTTTCTCATTCAATTCTTTCGGATTTCGATAAATTAAATCTTTCTCCGCTTTAACAGTTTCTCTATTCTTCAGTGCCATTTCTTCTTTTTTCTTTTCTTCCTCAATCTGGTACATTCGCAATAGCACAAACTCTTCTGGCGCCCAAATATATTGTATTCTCTCGCGAAAAGATTTCTCTTCATCAGTTTTCTGAGAAATTGACGAATAGCTATTACAACGCACAACTTGGATGTAATCCCAAATCACGTGCTTTATCGGTGTTTGTGCATTTGATTCTGGCATTGTCATGGCAATCGTAATTTGTTCCGGTAAAGAACAACGAAAAAGAACATGAATTTCATTTGCCGTCCGGAGCCATTCATCTCGAATCATCAAGAGTGGCTCGTTCATCTTGCTTCTAATAGCATTTTCTTCATCTGAATAGGCTTTTAATTGAGTTTTCATTTTTTCAAGTTCAACTGACATTTCGTCTTTTTCTGATTGTAATGCTGAAACATCTTTCTTCAGTTGTTCCGATTGAATTTCTTTATCTTCTAGTTCAGTTTTTGTTTCGTTGTGAGACTTTTGAGATTTTAGTAAAATGCTTCGAAGTCGTTGATTTGTTTGTTTCAAAGTTTCATATTCCATGTTGATTGCATTTATTTGTTCTTCTTTTTCTTTTAAAGCCTTTTCAAGTGATTCTATTTCTTTTTTATCTTTTTGAGGAAATGTTTCTTTCTCATTATGGCGTTCAATAGCTTCGCTTTCAGATATATTTTCTGTCATTTTGGAACTTCTAAATAAAAATTAATTGGATTTCGTTTAAAGCAGTAATTATTTTTTTTTAAATTAATAGCATAAAATTTTGTGATAAACATGCGCAAACTTTTTCTGAGGAGTTTGTTTTGAATTTTCTTTCAAAGTGTGTTTTTCTTTTTGTTTGGTAAAAAGTAGTTTATCTATAGTTGCATCGTCTGGAAATAAATCTGACATTAATTTGCTGTGCTTCTTTTATGATAATTTGCGGTATAAAATAAAAAAACGAAAAATAAAAAAAAAATGTTGATCAAACTTGTATTATAACACAAAAAATTATTTATGGCAAAGAATTATTGGTCGATTTTCACATGTTTAGTGAGTAAATTTTCTCTGATAATTTTTGTATTTTTTCTAAAATTTGAACTTTATAATGATAAGAATATTCAGTGTAAAAAAAGAAAATATAATCAGAAAAAAAAAAGAGAGAGAGAGAAAGAGAAACAGAAAGAGAAAGAGAAAGAGAAAAAGAAAGAGAAAGAGAAAGAGAAAGAGAGAAAGAGAGAGGGAAACAAATTTTCAACAGAAAAAAAACCAATCTTTGGTGAACAATGAAATAGTTAGTTGTAAAGCCTCCAATTTTTGTCATTTCGAACTTTATTAAATATGAAAAGAATATGTTTGTATGAATTGAAAATATTTATATTTCTTAAAGAAAGCTTTGTTCCTGACTTGTTTGTTAATTTATTTCTATAATTTTAACAGTTTATATGGGGGAAAATACGGACTTTCAAGCATTTTTTGCACAAGGCATAGAAAAATTGCTTCTCTCATAACTTTATCAAACTTTATCAGATTTCAAAATCAAATGATTTATCATATCCGAATACAAACTTCATTGATGCTTCAACAAAATGTTTTGTGACTTTAAAAGTTTTTCAAAAAATGAACCCATTTTTATTGCATTAATTGATTTTAAAAAGTTAATGAAAAGTTCAAAATTTTTCATTGAAATCGCTTGAGATAAAATATTTTGCCCCATTTTTTTAATCATTTGAAAGTGAGTCTGGAAAACATGAAGTTAGGGTGATATAGATTGTGCAAAAAATGCAAGACAAGATCGATTTTTCTATAACTGCAAGTGGAATAATTATTGTTCTTTTCCTCAAAATATTTCTAAACACAAACTCATTTGGGTGATTCTTTTTGAAAAGTCGCGAATATTTAATTATCAGAAAAAATAAAATGGAAAGATGTAACATATTGGGTCCCGATTTTTACTGTGAAATTAAACCAATATTTCACCAAATATGACACACGAAAATATTATCATTTTTCTTATGATGTTTTTTGTTTTGGAAAATTGTGATTTTTATAGAAAAATCCTATCAGTTAATTATTTGTAAATCATAATCACTCAATTGGTGGGACATATTTTTTCAAAAATTTTTATGGATAATGAAAAGAAAACTTCAAAGATGACGAAATATCTACAGATTCTGTCAATTACGACAATTTTTTTGTGGAATTTTTGATTAAAGAAAAATTTAAAAGAAAATCCGTTGGTTTTTGAATAAAAAAATTTATGTTTTTATAAATATTCGAAAATTCTGGTTTTATTTTTGGGAATGAAACTGAAATTAACAACTAATTTTTTAATTGTTGAAACTTAATTTCACATTTATTAATCGAATTTTCAACAATGAAGTATTTTTTTAAATAATTCAAGATGATTTCTATGAAAATTTTCGTACCCAATAAGTTACACTTTACCAATTGAAACTTCATTTATCTATCACATTTCTATTCCCATTCACGAAACTTCACTAAAATATAAACAATAACCTTATAAAGTTTTTTTTTTACATGAAAAATAAATTTTGTGAGTGGGAACAGAAATTCGATTGATATATGAAGTTTTAATTTTATTTGTAAATTAAATAAACAACACTTTTCAAAAAATTCTGACAAACAAACTCAAAAAGTTTTATTAATAGGCATAAGTACATCTGTTCTTCTTTTGCAATTTGCGATATTAGAAATTAACTTTATGATGAAATAATAGATAAAATTAATTTAAAACTTTTGGGTGGACGAATTTTTGAAATTGTTTTTTCTTGTTGAAAAAAATCAATTTTGAAAAAGCACCCATAAATATTACAATTTTAAATCAAAATAAATAAATAAGGATAATTCCTTATTAACAAATATATGCAACGCTTTAAAGTGTTATATTAACCTTTTGTATCAAAGAATTTCTGAGAAATAAGAAAATTTTTGAAAAAAATTTTTTAAATTAATAACTTTAGATCAATCCCACAATCAAATTTCATATTTCCAAAGATTTAGGATTAGCTTTTTTTGTGATGTGCAGGGTGCACACTTTCCAATATATTTCATTTAGAATATATGAATATTTTATTGTTGTATGCACTGATTGTTATTTTAAATATTGTTCCATAATTTTCAAAATTTGATTATTAGAATATGAAGTTAATAATTTTCCAACGTTAACCAACATGAGTCTGATTTTGATGAAATATTTCAAAAATATATTGAAAATGCGAATAAACGTATGGCAAATATTTTCTTATTATATTTAATCTGTAATTAAAACTTTTTTTGCAAAATACATTACATAATTATAATTTCTCAGTTCGGAATGTTGCAGACAACATAGATTCAAATAAAATTGGAGGGGTAATATTCTAAGCATTTGATGCGTCTGAATCAATAATGATTATTAATCAACAATCAGTCATTACAGCTGAGACAACAACAAAGAGAAGGTTAGGAGGAGTGTATTTGGCAACAAAGGAAAGAGGGATCTTGATTTTTCATTTGTGGGAATGAAATTCAGCGCAAACACATGAAAAGCGGGAAATGACATTTTCATTGAATGCTTCAACATTACATCTTAGATTAATGAAAGCCAATTTCAGTTTGATCTTCGAAAGAAATCAAAAATTAGTTATGTAAATGGTGGAAAATTGAGGGATGAACTATCATAAGCAGGGAAATCTGGACTTTCGATGTTCCACTTTGATTTATGCAGGAATAAGTGTGTTTGGCACATCACCATCAACATTGAAACTGGTTGATGGAAGTTCTATTTTCGATGGAATGACACTTAACGCTCAAGAAAAGAACATTAACGGAAATGTTGCAAAGGCAAAAATTGGAATCTGCGAAGGATGAGAGGGAGAAAACGTATTTTTGATAATGGGCGAACAAACGATATCGTTTTCGTCGTTGGTATTTTCGATATCAACATTTGCCGAATCAAGAAAGGAGTGTGTATTTCTGTGCAGTGAAAATACACTGAGATTTGAGGGATGTTCATTTGGCGCAAAATCAGAAGAGATTGGAGTGGGATTGATTTTTGGGGAAGGAGGGAAAGTGGAGTTGGTGAAATGTGAATTAAGAGATTTTGCAATGACCAAATCAGGGATGGTGACCTTTGATGGAATTGGGGCTGGAGGATTGATTGTTGAAGTGATTGTGAGGATTGTGACAAGAGAAAATGTGGGAAGAAGCCTATTTTAGCTGAGAAATGGAGGGGATGTTGAGATAAAGAACACAACGATGAATGAATCTCGTTTTGAGAATGGAAATGAGATTGAGATTGGAGAAGGGATTTATGCCAAATTCTGGAACTGCACATTCAAATCGATTCAGAGAGTGAATGGGAATGGAGGGGTGTTGAATGGGAGAGTGGGGAGCGGGAAGTGTGTGGATATAAACAAATGCATGTTTGAGGAATGCAGATGTAATTCAATGAGTGCAATTAAGGGAGGGGTTGTTATGATTGTGGGAGATGGAGGAAAACTGTTGTTTGATGATAACAAGATGAATGGATGCAGAGTTGCAGAGATTAGCGGAAAAGGAGGAGGGATGTATCTGACATTAGAAACGACGAATATTGAATACTCAATGAAGAATGATGATTTCACGAACAATGTTGCAGAAAAAGGAGAAGATGTGTATTTGGTGTGTGGATCACCATGGACGATGCTTCTTCCGGCGTTGTGGGAAGGGACAGCCACAAGAGTCACAGCAGAAAATAAGATATGGGTGCTTGAGTCATCTGAACCAAGAAAAGAAGACTCACTGATCAATTATCTGTTTCCAAGATTGGGATCAAATTTGTTTGTGAGCAATGCTGGAAACGAATTATCAAGTTGTGGAGCGAAAGAAAATCATTGCTCATCTGTTGATATTGGGTTTGATCGATTGAACGATGAGATATAGAGCATTATTCTTGTTGGTGCTGCTTCAGTGAGCAAGACGATCAACAGAGGTGAAAAAGGACTGACAATCAAAGGGAATGAAGAAAGAGAAACAGCTGGTTGTTGAAGAGGGAGGGAAATTTGAATTGACAGAAGGAGATGGGTTAACACATTTGACTATGTCACTTCTTCAGATTTCTCTTCAATGCTCCTCCTTTGCATGTGTGAGTGGTGATGAATCGATTGTGGAAGTGAGGATTGGGGACTGTTTCATTTTGGATTGTTTGTTTTCAGGAGGAGAAGGGAATTCAAATGTGAATGAGTGTGGGAAGTGGATAGTGATTGGGAATGGAAGGGTTATTCGAATAGAAAGAACAGAAATGAATGGGATAAGATTCGAAGAATGTGGAATTGCAAGATTTGGAGGAGGGAATGTGATATTTGAGTACTGTTCATTGAGTGGGATTGAGACCAGTGGAGGAGGAGTGATGGTGGTGAATTGTGGATCGGAAATCACATTGAGGAACATGACAGCGTTGTGGTGTGTTGTGGGAGCATGATCGCTGATAACATCGAATGGAGGATCGAGTTTGAGGGTTGATGGAGAAAGCAGATTTGAGAATATCGAGACAGAAAGTGTGAGTGGAGGATGTTTGAAGAGCGAGATGAAGTTGAATGATTTGACTGAAATGGGATCAACATCCAAATTGAGATGCTCTGCGAATGGAAATGGAGGAAGAGGAGGAGGAATATATCTGGATTTGAGTGATGATTGTGTGAATAACTTTTCGTTGACAACATTGGTATTTGAAGACAATGTTGCAGCTGAGGGAAGGGATTTGTTCATTTCATGCAAGAAACTGAATGAAACAGTGACGAAGGAGAGGTTTGGATTTGAATACAAATATGAAAATGGAGAAGGAGAAGGAGAAGGTCAGGCAGTTGATATGAAAGGGATTGACAGAGAGCATTTTGCAGAGAGTGTTGATCTTGAGCTATTTCTTGTTGAAATGAAGGGAATGGAGGTATGTGTGTCGAGGGAGGGGTATGACACATTGGGATGTGGAAGCGATGGATATCCATGTCAATCGATGTGGAGTGGAATAAGCCACATTGATAGAAGTGAGACAGAAGGAGAAAGGAAAGTGAAAGTGAAAGATGAAGTGACAATTGAAGATATTTATTTTTTCACGGACGCACTTGTGATTGATGGGTGTGTGATTGATGGAGATGACATCAAATGTCAGACAGTTCATTCTGAAGATACAATCAATGAGGACTCATATAACGCTTTTTATATTTTTAGCGTTTCAAAGGGATATCAAACATTTCAAAAACACCCAGTCAATAATATGATATTATTGAAATTCATTGCTCTTATTAAAATGATTTGCAATAAAAAGTTTTTCTTTTTGTAAATAATTTTCCAAATTAATTATTTAAATGAAATTCTTTTGAAAAATTGAATTTATAAAATAAGACAAACAGAATACTCAAAAGAAAAGTAATTACAAAATTTAATATTTTCTTCTTCATGAACTTTATTATCATCCAGCTCGAAACAAAAAATAAACCTCAGTCAACACTTATTTTCCTATTTTCTTCTTTCTCTATTTGTTCTCAGTTTTTCAATTTTTTTCATCTTTATCCTTAAATAATCAAATTCATCGATTTTAAAGGTAAATATTTCCTTAATGAAATTTTCATTTCAGTCAGCTCTTCCTTTTATCTTTCTTTTTCAATAATCAATTCTTCTCTTTTTCCCCCCCTCTCTCTTCTTCATTACTTCCATTCATCTTTCAGTCTTTCTAAAAACTGCGGTGAAAGTATATATAACTCTGTTCTAATTTTTATTGATGCTCTTTTTCATCGTTTTGCTTTTTATCCTGCTTCCTTATAAAATTCTTCTTCATAAAATAAGTGTCTGTTTTTTTCATCTTCTCAGCTATGTGCGTTTCTGAGGGTGCCTGTGGAAGTAATTGAAGGATGTTGAACCTCCTTTCTTTTTTTGGTCCAATTTTTGCATCCGATCTTGATTTTGAAAAATGAGAATAGAGTTATTATTTTATCCTGACCCTTTTTCTTTATTCTGACCCAAAAAATGAAGTGAAAAAAATGCAAAAAAACAACATAATAAAAAGAAAACAAAATCAGAATTAATTCTTCTGATAACTTTCCTTTTTTTTCAGCTCGATTTGATTCATTATCTTTTTTTTCATCTTCAGAATCATCGTTTTTCACATGAAAAAATCTTCTTTTTATTTTTTTCTTTTCATCCACAACAGTCTTCACTTCATCTTTCTCCTTTTCATCCATTTCATTTTTCCTTTCAACATTCATTTTCAAATGATTTTCCCATTTCTCAAAAAGATTCTCGTTGGTTATCACCTTTCCATAAAAGTTGAATCTATTTCATCGGGATGGAAGATGGTTAATCGAAGATTCGGGCAGTTTCAAAAGAACTGGCCCAGAAGAATTGTGAAGAACACCACTGCAGATGAAAGCTTTCTGAATTACAGAAGGAGATAATGCAGTGTGGATGGCTTGAGGCAGAACGTCGGAAATTGCAGCTCGTTTGGAGGAAGATGAAGAAGAAGATGGAGACTTTAATCTGTTTGTCAATTCAGATTTGAACACAGCAAACACCCCTTTGTCTAACGGCTGACAGAGGTGTGTGCTGTGTGGCACGAAGGTTAAAACGTTGATTTGTCATATCAGAAATTGTCGACAGATCAATTGATTTGCACGAAAAGCGTGGAAATCAAGAAGGAGAAGAATGTGTTCGTTTTCAAGTGACATGCGCTTTCTTCTTTCGATGACAGAAAGAAGAAGAACTGTGAGAGCATCCCTTTAAAGGCACACGTTGTCCATCCAGCTGCTTTCGTTTGCCCATATCTCAAGCGTTGGAGATAACAGGCTTTTCAGCTCTTCTGGCAGCTTTGCACTTGGCCACAAAATGACAGAAGGAAAGGCATATCCATCTGCTGCAACAGCTGCCACGAATGAAGAATTAATCATTCTTGGTGGTTCTTTCGTAAAACCTGCTTTTGTGTCTGCAGTATGCACAACAAGCTGTTTTGAGTCTGTGGGAACGCGCGTTGAAGATTCATCGATATTTATCATGAAAGCTGTATTATTATGGGACTTTTCATGCAGCTCGTCGAGTGTTTTGTATCAGGGTTTTAAAACACTTCTTCACGAAACAGCCAGTCTGTTGATATCCAAATTCTTCAGTGTTCCAGTCTTCAGCTCCGGATGACGCTTGACAAAACCATAAGTGGCAGACATTGAAACTTCTGTAAATGGTGCATCTTCGTCATCGTTGTCGTTAATAACATTTTCTATCTGAAAAACAAATGATTAAAACATATAAATAAAAATTATACAAACCAATTCTGTTGTTTTTTACAAAGTTAAACATGCTCCAGACTTCGCTTCAATGTGAATAATATCCAAAACTCTTTGTTCCTTTTCGCCCACGACTGCTGCAGGTCTGCCAATATTTCCAACCAGCCTTCATTTTCTGAGAGCTCTCACAGCATTCTTAATCCCTGTGCGGCTGAATTCCTTGGTATTTATAGCATCCGTTACGTGTACAACTCCATCAACAACGATATGAGCCATTCGATCCAGCCGACTGTGATACTTCCTATACTAGCATGAAGTCATTGCTCTCTGCAATTTTTTCTGACCTTCTTTTAATTTTATTTCTGTTGATATTTTCATTTTTTAATAATATTTTTTCGATCATAACAATTTTTTATTTTTTTTTATTGAAATGAAATGAAAAAGAATCGATAAATAACATTTTGAACAAACTGAAGGTTTTATGCCCCATGTTACCATCCAATTCCACACAGAAGTTCAATGAAGGGGCTAAACCCCCCCATCTCCCCCCTATGCGAAATTGGGTTTGTTTCAAAATGTATTTATTTTTTTCTATTGAATTCATATATATACTTAAAAATCTTTTTAAATATGAAATTGTGGGAAAAGTTAATGATTAATTAAAAACAAAAGGTTTTGATAAAAAAAAGGTCGAGATAAAATTATAACCCTATTTGAATGAAATCATTTCAACATATGGGGCAAAATTTTTGGCTTCAGACAATTTCATTGAAAAATTATGCACTTTTCAATGACTTTTTTATTATAAAAAAACACAATAAAAATGGTTTCATTTTTTGACATTCGTGAAATGTTGGAAAACTTTATGTTATGATTTCAACAATACCTGCTTACGGATATGAAAATCAAATTCATTTTGAAATCTGAGAAAGGGAAATAAAGTTATGAGTGAAACAATTTTATTGGGCTTTGTGCAAAAAATGCTTGAAAGTCCGTATTTTCCCCATATTTCCGAAAAAAAAAAAAAAAAAAAAAAAAAAAAAATAGAACAATTACATACATTTGATAAGATTCTCTCATATGTTATTATTTCTGATCTTTGAACAAAAAAACATAAAATTTCATATTGCTTGAATAATGATTTTGCAAAAAAACGATCAAATTTTGAAAATTATGGAACAATATTTAAAATAACAATCAGTGCATACAACAATAAAATATTCATATATTCTAAATGAAATATATTGGAAAGTGTGCACCCTGCACATCACAAAAAAAGCTAATCCTAAATCTTTGGAAATATGAAATTTGATTGTGGGATTGATCTAAAGTTATTAATTTAAAAAATTTTTTTCAAAAATTTTCTTATTTCTCAGAAATTCTTTGATACAAAAGGTTAATATAACACTTTAAAGCGTTGCATATATTTGTTAATAAGGAATTATCCTTATTTATTTATTTTGATTTAAAATTGTAATATTTATGGGTGCTTTTTCAAAATTGATTTTTTTCAACAAGAAAAAACAATTTCAAAAATTCGTCCACCCAAAAGTTTTAAATTAATTTTATCTATTATTTCATCATAAAGTTAATTTCTAATATCGCAAATTGCAAAAGAAGAACAGATGTACCTATGCCGAAACATGAAATTTTCTAATTTTTCATAAAAAAAACATCATGTGGAAATAAAATAATTTTTGAGTTATTTCACCTCACATCGATAAATAATGTATTATTCAATCAAGAAAAGTTGTTTGCATCAATGTAACAAACTGAATGCAAATATTTTTTCAGAAGTGAAGAAATCCACAAATGCACTTTCTCAAAAAATTTTTTGTCTTAATTTTTCTGATAAGTTCCTTTTGTTTAATTTTCGAATAAAATAAAAATTTCTTATTTCAATCAAATTTATGTTTCCACTCACCAAATTTAACTGTCATGAAGATAAAACATTGGCTGTGTAATTATTGCTATTTTTGTGAAGTTTCGTTTGTGGAAACAAAAATTTGATTGAAATATGAAATTTTTATTTTATTTAAAATTTAACAAAAGGAACTTTTCAAAAAAAATTTGACATTTGTTTTTTATTGTTCATCTGAATAAGCTTTAATTTATATATCTTTTCTTGATTGAATAAAACATGGGTGATTATTTTTGAAATCATAACTTTTTTCGGTGAGTTGTTTTTCCAAAGATAGTTTATCATTTGGAAGAGATTTTGTTATCAAATGCCACAATCACCACAACTGTTATGAAAAAAAATAATTTTGCCGAACAAAAGATGAAAATGTTTTTTATCAGCCTTTTCACTTTTCACTGTTCATTTGTTAATATTCAAGAGCAAATTTTGAACTGAAAAAATATTATGAAAAAATATGATTTCAAAAATAATCACCCACATAACTTATCGATATGAGGTGAAATAATTCAAAAATTATACTATTTTAATCATGATGTTTTTTTTTTTTTTTTTTTTTTTTTTTTTTTTTTTTTTTTTTTTTTTTACGAAAAGTCAGAAATTTTCATGTTTATTCACAAATAACAATTTCAGAGGTTTAATTTCTCATCAATATTTTGAATATTGACTGAATATCATATTTTAATCACTTTTCGTCAATCAATCAATGGAAGGCTTAATACATGAAAATTTTTAGAAAAAAATGGGGAAAAATATTTAACTTCAGGCATTTTCATTGAAAAATATGACTTTTCATTGAGTTTTTTGGATAAAAAAACATTATAAATGAAAAAACATTTTTTGACATTCGTGAAATGTTGGAAAACTTAATGTATTGATAACAACGATGCCTGTTTACGGATATGAAAATCAAATTGATTTTGAAATCTGAGAAAGAGAAATAAAGTTATGAGTGAAGAAATTTATTGTGCTTTGTGCATAAAAAGCTTGAAGGTGCATATTTTCCCCAAAATATTCCATTTAATAAATTTTGAATAAGAAGTTTACCAATTTCGAATAATAAGCTTATTAATTACGAATAAAAAGTTTAACAATTTTGAATAATTAGTTTTACAACTTTGAATAATAAATGGTATATCAACATTTTGAAGGTTTCCTGTTATATTTTTTTCAGAAGTGCTCTTATGAGCCAGATATTTTAGGTTCCTTCAATAAAAAGGGGGTATGATAAATTACTGACCCTATTCAAAAGTCACCAAAATTTCCGAACGCGATGAGAAAATCTAAAAAATGCGATCACTACATTGTTCAACATCTTTGACCGAAACATAAATCAAAAAATTCTCTTGTCGCAAAGAAATAATTTAAATTACCGGGGGATTTTGAAATTAATGTGTATTTTTTGGGTTTTTTTTTTCCATTTTTATTTTCACAAATTCAATTATTTACTCGAGCGTCTTCAACGCTGTCGCGTCCGACTAAAAAAATTGACATTTGACAGTGTTGAAGCGACTATTTCACAATTAATCTTAATTACCATCAAATGACATTTCAGATATTTAAAGACTCTATGAAAAATTGATCAAATAACTAATTTGTAAATCTCTTTGTGAAAAAATAAATAACCGCATATTTTTTGATATATCAAACAAAATGAGCAAAGCAACAGATGCATTCAGTTTAAAAAAATTAAAAGAAAATGAAACAACAGAAAACATGAAAGCTAATTCAAAAGCAAAGGATAAAAACGGAAGAACATCCGCCATGCGTTGGATCTTGGAAAAAAAGAGAGAACCTCCCAAGCATATACGACATAGCATTACAATTTGTGACAAAGACGGAAATACAATGGCGATGCTTTGGATAGAACACCTAAAAGCAGAACCTCCACAATGGATGCGACACAATATTATTCTTGGTAATAAAATGGGACGAACAATGGCGATGATTTGGATTGTGTTTGTGAAAACAAATCCTCCCGAATGGATGCGACATGAGGTTACTATTTCTGATAAAGATGGAAAGACAATGGCGATGATATGGATAGAAAATGTCTTGAGTGAGCCACCAGAATGGATGAGACTTGATTATTTACTGGGAGATAAAGATGGAAAAACAGCAGCAATGAATTGGATCATTAAATATCGAACAGATCCACCAAAATGGATGAGGCATCATGTTGGCGTTGGCGATAATGATGGTAAAACCATGGCCATGCTATGGATAGAAAACATAAAAACAGAGCCACCAGAGTGGATGAGACATGGAATTACTCTTGCTGATGAGAACGGAAAAACAATGGCCATGCTGTGGATTGAAAATGTGAAAACAGATCTACCAGAATGGATGAGACATGGAATTACTCTTGCGGATGACAAAGGAAGAACAATGGCCATGTTCTGGATTAAATACGTCAAAACAGAACCACCAGAATGGATGAGACACAATATTACGCTTGCTGATGAAAATGGAAGAACAGTGACAATGAAGTGGATTTCATATGTGAGAACAGATCCCCCAGAATGGATGAGACATGACGTCACACATCAGGATAAAAACGGAAAGACAATGGCAATGAAGTGGATTTCATATGTGAAGGCTGAACCGCCCATGTGGATGAGACATGACATTGCTCTTTGTGACAAAGACGGAAATACAATAGCGATGAAGTGGATTGCATGCGTGGGAACAGATCCCCCAGAATGGATGCGACACAGGATTACAGTTACTGATAATGTCGGAAATACAATGGCGATGAAGTGGATTGCATGCGTGGGAACAGATCCCCCAGAATGGATGCGACACAAGATTACAGTTACTGATAATGATGGATGGACGATGGCAATGATATGGATAGCGTGCGTGAAAACTGAACCTCCCACATGGATGCGACACAGGATTACAGTTACTGATAATGACGGATGGACGATGGCGATGATATGGATTGCTTTCGTACGAACAAAACCATATGAATGGATGAGACATGACCCTTCAAAAAGAGATAAAGATGGAAATACGATGGCGACGATTTGGATTGCATTCGTGAAAACAAATCCGCCTGAGTGGATGCGACGAGCGTTAACAATTAGTGATGAAGAAGAGAAACCAATAGCAAAGCATAGGGAAGAATACATAAAGATCAAGCCGCCAAAACGGATGTATCAGGGGATCACAATTGGAGACAAAGATGGGGAAGCAGCAATTAATTGGATCATTAAATATGGAACAGAGCCACCAGAATATATGAGACATGACACTAAATTTACGGATAATTTCAAACGAACAATTGCAATGATATGGATTTCATTCGTAAAAACAGAACCTCCCACATGGATGAGGCATGACGCTAAAATAGCAGATTATTTCGGACAAACAATGGCAATGATGTGGATTGAGTATGCTAAAACAGAACCTCCAGAATGGATGCGACACAGGATTACAGTTACTGATAATGACGGATGGACCATAGCGATGATATGGATAGCGTGCGTGAAAACTGAACCCCCTAAATGGATGCGACATGGGATAACAGTCGCTGATAATTTGGGGAGGACAATGGCGATGCAGTGGATTGAATTAGTTTTAACAGATCCCCCAAAATGGATGCGACACAAGATTACAGTTACTGATAATGACGGATGGACGATGGCAATGATATGGATTGAGTATGCTAAAACAGAACCTCCAGAATGGATGCGACACAGGATTACAGTTACTGATAATGACGGATGGACAATGGCGATGATATGGATTGCATATGTGAAGACAGAGCCACCAGAATGGATGAGACATGATATCACACATCAAGATAAAAACGGAAAGACAATGGCAATGATATGGGAAACATGTGTTAATACAGAGCCACCAGAATGGATGAGACATGAACCAACGCTTGCTAAGAGGAATGGATGGGAAATGGTCCAGAAATGGATAAATTGGGTGAAGCCGGGATAGCAAAAATTGATATTAGCAATGAAAAATATTTGGTAAAATTTTGTGATCTTTAATATGAGTTTAACAGCTTCATGCATCTTTAAATTTAGCACTTGAAAAAACTAATGTTTAAATTTCTTTGATCGAAAAATTTTATCACATTGAAAATTTCTAAATTTCGATTTTATATTATTGGGCATTTCAATATTTTTTCAACATAGGAAGTTATCTTATAACTTGTTCTTATTAAAGGCACGATATGAAGATATTTTCATTTTCAAAATGCTCTTATTTGTTATTATTAGGGTGGTTTTTTTAAATCCGGACATTTTTTTTTAACAGAGCGAAATTTTAAATTCAAATATCTCAAGAAATATTTAATATCAATTTACAGAATTTTTCATAGTTGTATATTAGCATATATGACATCTATTCATTAACAAATTTTTAATAGCAGTGTTGTATATTTTTTGAAATAAATAATTATTATTTTTGAAAATCCAACTTTTGATGAATATTTCTATTTTAACAAAACGATTCAATTCATCTTTTATACGCACCACTTATTTCTTATATGATATAAACAATTCTGGTTATTTTTTTTCCCAGAAATTTGTTCGTTTTGACTGTATGGAAAGCTATCATTTTTTAAAAAAAACTTTGTCAATGGGACAACTTAAAAAATACTTTTCATCAAATGCAGAAGCATCTGACTGAAACTCACCCTTCCACATTAAAATATAATAGTTATAAAAATTTTTTGCTAAGTTGTTTCTTTTTTGAATGATTCAACATGCAATTCACAAAATTCAAAATTTGTTGTTTTTTCAATGAAATTGATCTATATTTATCATCATAAATGAAAACAAACGAAATTCATAAAATAATTTCTGAATCATTCAAAAAAGAAACAACTTAGCAAAAAATTTTTATAACTATTATATTTTAATGTGGAAGGGTGAGTTTCAGTCAGATGCTTCTGCATTTGGCAAAATTTTTTTGAAAAGTGACATCAGATCAAAAAACCGACCCATGGAAGTTATTATTTTATCATTCCGTTTCCATAATTCAAATGAAAAAAACAAACTTTCACAATAATGTTTATCAGTTTGTTGCAAACTTCTTTATAAGAAAAAATTTTTTAAAGCAAAAATATTATATATCAAATTATTTGATCAAAATTAAATTTAAAAATTTTCAATGAAAAATGGTTTTTCTTGATTGAACAATTTTGCAATTGTTGATTCATGAAAGTTTCATGGTATGTTTCTATTATTTTTTTGAAAATTTTAATGATAATAAGAATTCTTGTGTTTTTTAAAATCGGAATATTTCATTGCTCATAATGAACATCAATGTTTCATAGAAGCTAATACAACTTACTCAAGTCCACATAAACAAAATTATTAACAAAATTGATGGTTTGTGATTTGTTTGTTCTTTTATGTTCATAAAATTTTGGATTTTTTAAAATTTACTTTTTTGTTTCAATATTCCCAATAATGAAAACGAAGCCTCCATCCAGCGCTACCCTGTTATCTTCGCAACATCTTCAAATGTTTGGATTGGGCGTCTCGACTTCCTCTTTGACCCATCTTTTTCGAACACAGGCAGTGCTGTTGTGTGCCACACCGATGGCCACCTCTCGCTTTCCTTTGTCCAGTTTGTTTCCTCTGCCACTTCATCAGCCACCTCGCCAGCTGAACATTCAGCACTCCTCAACTTCTCTTTGCTAGCCATCGAGAATGGCCACTTGACTGTCGATAACAGCTACGTCAAACACCTCACGTTCTCTCTTCTGCTTTTCCTCCTCTCCGCCGCCGACCGTGTTGCCCTCGCAAACATAAACCTCCAGCACCTCCAGCTGTTAGCCAGCACCTTCGAGTTCCGCCAGTTCCAGAGCGCCTTGGCGCACAGCGTGGCAGCCGAGCATCTGGTGTTTTCGCAGGGCAGCGTCCTCTGCCTCCCCGCTACTACCACAGGAGACATTGCCTTTCCTGGCTATTCATTCCGCAACTGCTCAAACACTAGTACCGATGCCTCCTTTAAATTGTCTGCATTTTCTGCGTCTTCCCCCTCTTCACACATATCCCTGTCAAATTTCACCTGCTCACAATATGACACATCCTCTGGCAACGATGCAGATGAACCTGGGCAGCGGGGGAGCATTATAAGTGCAAGCAATGCAGCCGATCTATCTCTAACCATGTGTGTGTTTGAGGGAGCACCTTCAGAAACCACTGAAAGTGCAAATGGAAACGGAAACAGCGCAGACAGCATCTGCTCGTGGAATGCATCGCTGGTCCATCTGTGCAACACAACAGCAGCCATCAGCGATCTCATCATGGCAAACGCATCTGATGGAACGTTGTGTGTCTCAGGAGGTGCTGACAGCATCGAAGATGCAAAGTTTGTGGGCAACAGCTCCTCCGGTCAAAACATCCCTTTGGAATGCAGCTAAGTGGATGCCCGCAGGAATATCGCCTACACTAATTGAGAATCGCTGAACAAAGAGAGCTTGAAAGAGGAAGACAATGCGAAAGTCAACACATCCCTGTGGATGCTGGACAGTAAATACACGATTGCCGGAATCCCCTGCCACAGGCCGTCTCCCTTCTTCATCCCAACACTCTATTTTGCGGAAGATGTGAATAATGAAACAAAGAGCGAGTTCGCAATCAGATACCAGGGGGAGCTTCTTTTGCACTGCAATCTGTCGTTTTCTCTGGCAACAACCATCGGAACTGAGGCCTTGCTGCATCTGTTCGAGTTAGAAGCGAAAGGGCTTGTCTCGGTAAAGGAAGCCTTTGGGAAAATACAAGGGAGCATTTTTCGAGAGGCGCCAGCGGAGGCATATCTGTCTGTGTGCCAGCTCTTTGGAAATAAAAATGCTCTTTCTTCGACAAATTCATTCATACTGAAGAATATAAGTGGATCTGAATCAAATGGAGATGAAAGGATTGTTGAAAAAGGAAAAGAAGGGAAATCATGGGCCTTAATAATTGCTGTTGTATTTGTTGCTTCTTTGTCAGAAGCTTCTTCTTCTTCCATATTTCCCATATTTTATTTGAAATCTGTAAAAAGAATAGAACGCATTCAAAGATTAATAAAATGTATGTTTCGCTCGACAAGAACATTAAAAGAAAACGAAGGCAATAATAACAAAAAATGGAAGATGAAAGAGTGTCATGGACAGAGCTGAAGCAAGCTTTGAAGAAAAAGAAAGTGCATTTTAAAAGAAAATAGAGAAAATTAGAATCCAAGAGATAGAAGAAAAGGAAAAAATAAAAAAAAAGACTTATTTGATGATTATGATAATGCCGATGAAAATATGGTCGGAGAAATCTGAGGATCGATCAAGCCAAATGCAGCCTCAAAGGACAGCAACATGTTATTGATCGCCATCACCATCTCACTCGAAATCTGTTTGTGCTGTGTTGAAGAAGCAGACACATATGAGAAATGACAAGATTTTGACTCCTCCTCCCTCCCTGTGCCACACCATCTCCTCGTGAAACTACACCACTCACTGCCCGTCCCCCAGCGGGAGCCGAAAACAGATTTCCCTTTCCATCTCATTCCTCCAAAACTGCGCTTCAACAAGCTGTACCAGCATCATCACCATCCGGACAAGCGCCTGTCTACCTTCTTTCTTCCCCACCACAGACTGCACAGCATCAACACTTCGATTCGTCCCTGTTCCCGCTGACACCACCAAAAGCGCCTGCACATGATCATCCAGTGCCGGCTAATCGTCTTCACAACTGAGCTGTTCTGTGACCGGAAAAGAGGAGATCTGCAGTTGGCAGCATCGCACACATCTGGATGCATCAGGCACAGTGTGAAGAAGCCATTGCGTTTACATGTTTCCTGCACTGACGCAAACGACGGCAGACAGCAGCCAGACAGCTAATACGCATCTAAAAAGATCCGCAGCGATAGCGCCTGTAGCATCTGCGGATAGCACACACGCAAAAGAGACTCCAGCTTCGAGTATGTGATTCCTCTGCACACTGCCCCCGATGAAGACGATGGCGATGATGATGAAGTCGATGCATCGCCACTACAGATTGCATCATACAGCCCCTTAATCGCCTCTTTCTGCTTCATTGCCTCTGCTTTGAAGAAGTTCAGAGAAAAGAACCCAGAAATGCAGAAGCTTCTGTTTCTCCCTTCTCCGACTGCAGTCTATCAAATTCCCCCAAAAAACATCTAGATCTTTATCTTCGCTGCCCTTTCAAGCACCCTGATACAGTACAGGAAGAACGACAGCGTTATATTTGAACTTCTCCCGCACAAATTCCCCAAACAGCCAAATCTCTGCAATATTCAACTGGAATAACTTCTCCCCCGTGGATCATCACCTTCTGGGCAGCCTCGCTCTTCTTCTGATTCTCAATTACCTCCTTGAACAGCGCCTTATTCTTTCTGCTCGTCTGCACGTGCGCTTTCAACAGCGCCATCAGCATCTTCGTTTTCTTCTGCATCAGGTTCATCTTCTGCCGCACCGTTGCATCTGCTCTTCCACCACCACCCTAACTTCCTCCCCCACTTCCATTTGTCCCAACACATTTCTTCTCCAATCTCTTGCTGATTCCAGGTCTCATTCCCCACTTCAGCCTCCTCCTTCACCATCGCTGTATGTTTTTCTCACATCACTCACACCGCTCCACACTTTCGCAACAACCCCCTTCCCATTCAGGTCTGGCCCAAGAATCACAGCACTTCCATTTTTGTTGGTCTCTGTTAACTTCTCCTGGCAGTTTTCACACAGCCCCAAAGGCAGAATCAATGACTCCGAAGACGGAACCATCCCATTATACGCACAAATGAATGAAGAAGATATGGCAATTGAAACCCCCCGACCAGCCAGTTACCTCTTTTCATCAACGCTCAACACTCCTCCTTGCTGACTCCAGCACTTCTTCTTCTTCACCTGCTTCACCTGCATCACTTCTGCGTTGTGCTTCTCGCTCAGCTGCAGATTCTTCCTCTGTTTCATCCAGATGAACTTGTCCTTCTCCTGCAGCTACTCTCCCAGCCCACTCATCCGCTTCGCCTCCTTTTTCTTTTCCAACTTCTTCTTTTTTTTATTTCAGCAAATGCAGCACAATCGCTGCAGGCGACAGAAACACATCTTCCATCATCAGCCCCTCAGCCCCACCTCCTCCAGCGCCTTCTCCGCAATCTCTCCCACTTCATTCACTGCAACCGTCCCCCTCCTCATTTTATTGTCCATCTTCATCACTCTGCATGCCTCGACAGCTTTTATTGGTTCGCCAGCCATTCAATGACCAATGAAGCCAGCGATGGATCAAGCATATTGCAGATTGGCAGGAACGCATCCACATCCGCCGCTGTTAATAACTGCTCTTCGACGACTTCTTTCTCGGCAAGTTCTCAAGAAACGGGAGCAAAGTCACAAGAGGAATGGAAAGCATCACACATTGAACGGGCACAGCACGTTCTGTTCAGCTGAGCACAGCAAGCCAACATTGAAACCTCTGAGTGCTTGCAGAAGTGATTGAAGTGATTGCGAAGATGGAAGCAACAACAACACAGCTGCCCAAAGCACATCAGTCCTCAGCCACCTCACGTTGTGGTAAAGTTTTTTGTCTAACGTAAAAGATGCAGCTACAACAGATTCATCCGAAGTGTCGACTGTATGTGTGGTGGATGGAGATGACTGCTCATCCCCTTCTGCCTTCTTCTCCTCGTTGCTCCGCCTCCGGAATGGAAAGGCAGATCAAAGCGCTGCTTCAGTAGAAAAAGATGAGGGCAAGGAAGTGATAAAGGCACATAGCGAAGCGACTACTGCTGCTCACGACCAGCCTCCATGAGCCTTTGCATATTCACCATCACGTCAATCTGCAGCTCCTTCGATTACAGAAACACAGTATTCACATCAGGATCAGAAATATCGATCAGCCACCAATGCTCGCAGTTTTCGAGCGATGTGAACATTAAAAACATTATTTCTCCTTGTTATGTCTTAAAGTGAAAAAAGAAAAAATGAACAAAAATTATAAATGAAAATAACCTCGACAAAAGCTATGATAATCATTTTTTTTGAATAAAATCACAAAAGGATCATTTTGAGTTTTTAATATCAATTCCTTTTGATATCTAAATGCACACTATATTCAGTTTTTAAGCAACACAAGAAATCGATACATTTGTTCAAATTCTTTTATAAAATTTTTCATTCATGAGCATTAAAATGTTTTTATTTTCATAATCATTAACTTTCAAAAAATTTCATCAAGATACACCACTTTTCACTTTTTTATTTTTCAACACTTTGAAATGTTTAAAAATTTGTTATTATTCAAAAAATTAAAATGAATCTTCAAACTGATGATATGAAAATGAAAGAATAAAAACTTATTATTAGTTTGTTTCAAATATCAACAAATAGATATTTTTTAAATAAAATAATGAAAAGTTAGTTAAAAGTTTATATGAAATAAATGAAATTGAAGCTTTATATTCTATAATTTGTCTTATAAATAACAATAAGAAATAAAGAACCATATATGATGGGAACGGAATGATCAATGTTTATTGATCAATTGTGATCTTTTGTGGGACAAAATTAAATTCGAGGAACTTTTCAAAAAAATTTTGCCATTTGATGAAAAGTATTTTTTAAGTTGTCCCATTGACAAAGTTTTTTTTAAAAAATGATAGCTTTCCATACAGTCAAAACGAACAAATTTCTGGGAAAAAAAATAACCAGAATTGTTTATATCATATAAGAAATAAGTGGTGCGTATAAAAGATGAATTGAATCGTTTTGTTAAAATAGAAATATTCATCAAAAGTTGGATTTTCAAAAATAATAATTATTTATTTCAAAAAATATACAACACTGCTATTAAAAATTTGTTAATGAATAGATGTCATATATGCTAATATACAACTATGAAAAATTCTGTAAATTGATATTAAATATTTCTTGAGATATTTGAATTTAAAATTTCGCTCTGTTAAAAAAAAATCTCCGGATTTAAAAAAACCACATTATATGTTTTAAACTTATCATAGTCAAAAAAGGAATTTGTTTTTCAACTAGTTGGTTGATAACCTGGGTAAATTATTACTAAAAGAAAACAGTTTTTAAAAAAAGAAATAATGAAATGTTCTATGTGAATATATGAAAAAACTTAATCGAAAGTGAAAATTCTGCACTTCGAGTAATCAATCAAGTGGGTTTTGTTGATGGAAGCTTCGCAACCTTCAACAGGAGATGTTTCACTGAGGATTTTTAGTACAATTTCAGGATTTAAGGGCCAAATGCCAGAATCTCTGAAAGATGCTTCGATGGGAGATGGCTTTAATGCTTCTGATAATGCTTCCTTAAGTTTTTTGACGAAGTTGAATCTGTTTGATGATGCATTGCTTCGCACAAAGTCTGTTTCAGTAGTGTAAATAATTTTCTTCATGTTTGCATTGACATATTTATCGAAGGGCTGGACGATGTGCGAGGTGTGCGAAGGAGGAAATACAATATTGATCCCATTTTCCTTTGCCAGTTCCAAGACATCTTTGTTCGTGTGTATTGTTGCACTATCCATATGCAGGCATGAAGGAAAGTTAGATAATCCCATGAGTTTTCTTCTTCTATCTATAGAATCAACTACAACATATTTGAATAGGTCAAAGAATAAAGAAGAATCCATTCCTTTCTTTGTAGTCGCAGTAAAAACAAAGTTGTCGGAGTTGGCCTGAGCATATTCCTGTGGAAGAAATGTTGAATGACTGATCACAGAAGTTTTACAATGTTCCCCGTCTGCGGAAATCAGTAAAAGCAAGGAAATTGATAGAGGAAGAGGTGCTTTTTGAGAAATTGGGCTGGGACAATCCGGCAGAGTTATTATCTTCGTTGATTCAGTTGTGTCTCTTTTCATATAAGTTTCATCGAGATTAAATATATATTGTGGAATATATTTCTTCTTCTTATATAATTCTTTCAAATCTTCAAAAAAAGGACGCAAAATGAGCCTTGATGAGTGTTCGATTCTTTTTATTGGAAGTTTTGCGGGCTTTTTTTATAAAGATCCTTTTATTTTGGAAATAAAAGAATAACCCCACTTTTTATTCACAGCCTTTTTATAAACGCTTTCCTTCTTTTTTGAAGAAGAAATGAAACTTGCCTGTTCATAATAAAAATATAATTAAATAATTGAAATAATAACATTCAAACTGCATTTGTCCATTGCTTTGCAGTTGTTCCTTTAAGATTGTGTAAATAATTTTTTATTAGCATTGATATTCCATCGCGATACTTTTTTCTGATTTTCCAGGGTCTTCCATTTATTCCGACGTCTCTATGTTCATTTTTCGCCTCAACAACTCTGAAGTTTGCACTCTACGAAATCAATCCCACCTTGAATACATCTGATGCTCTGAAACCTTCTTTTTCAATTATTTTCAGGACTCTTAACTGCCTTGTTGAATGCTTTCAATATTCAGACGAAGAAAGAAAAGATATAAATCTGCGAAGGTTCAATTTCTGTCGTTGTTTTTTCATTGCAACACATAAAGGGGGTGATCATTAAGAAAATTTCCCGAGTTGTCTTCTTTTTCCCGGGTTATCAACCATTTAGCAATAAAAAATACGCAAATTGTATTTATTTTGGGTTTTGGTCAATTATTATCTCATTAAACGTGGCATTTGGGACATTGGAAAAGAGGAAATATCCGACAACTATCGTTTGTCTTTTGATTATATGAAGGCTTGGGATTGGTTAATCAAAGAAATTACTATTAATTGCATCCCAGTGTACAAGAATCATTGAATATTGCAAAATCAACACATTCAAGGATGGAAAATATCAATTTAACACTTGTTAAAAACGCTACGCAAAAATGATATTGCTTCCATGAACAAAGTTGAACAAAATAAATATTGAATTTATGAACTATTTGCATGTTTGAAAAAATTACTGATTGAAAATCCTCAACAAAACAACTGCATAGTTACTCGAAATAGATAAATACACTGTTTGCCGTTGGTGAAGTGTCATCAGGAAAGCATGTGCAGATGTTCGGAATGAGATGCAAGTATTTATTGGAGGGGAAAGACAAATTGTGGATTATGATGAAGCAATAAGAGGGAAAAGAAAATTTCATTGTGGAAAAAAGAAAAAACAAATCTGGATTTTTGGAGGGATGGAGAGGAAACAGGATGGAGGAGCTGGAGGAAGATTTATGGTTGTGGTACCAAATATAAAAAGAGAGATACTCATTCCATCGATATTGAAGTTCATTAAGGGAGGAGCAACAATAATGTCGGATAAGTGGAGAGCGTATGATACAGTGCCAACGTAAACTATCCGACCTTTTCATGGTTGATACCTCTTTCTTCAAATTGTTGTATGTTGTGTTTTTTTCTTTTTGCATAAATGATATTTTATAAAAAACAAACATCAACATGATCAAAATTGTTTCAATTTGTTTTTGTGAATAAAATAAAATTAAAAAATATTCCATAATAATAAAAAAATGTTCCAAAAAGTGTGCAACCATAAAAAAAATTCTTTAAAAAAAAGATACAAAAAACTTTGAACAATAATTTAATATTTCGTGTAACTCCCTTTAGCTTCAATGACTGCTGACAATCTATCGTTCATAGACATAATTGTATTATTTATCATGAATTGAGGTATTCTTTTCCAATTTGTTGTCAGACTTTCTTTTAATTCTGAAATGGATGTTTTTGGGACTCCATCCTCAAAAACCCTATCTCTTAACATTTTCCACACATTTTCAATTGGATTAAGATCCGGAGAGTACGGTGGCCATGGAATGGTGTGAATTCGATTATCATCACAGTATTTTTTTAACGAGCTTTGATTTATGGATAGAAGCATTATCATGAACGAATCTCCAGGAAAAAGGGACACTTGGGATCAGCTTTCGGTTTCAGAGTGTGCTTCAAAACATTAACATAATCAATTGAATTAATTGGATTTTCAAATATTAACAAATCACTTTTGAAATTCAAACCAACTGCTCCCCATACCGTAAGTTTTTGACGAGGTTTCTGACTTTGATGATCAAAGGAAATAGCGTCATTTAAAGGAATCCATGCCATCCTTCTGCTGTCTGGACCATCAAGGTTGAATTTTTTTTCGTCAGCAAAACAGGTGTGATTCCATTTGTCATCATCCCTTAAATGGCACTCTGCAAAATCTTTTCTCTGTTTCTTTGTGTAATTAGTTTCAAATGGTCACTTTTTTCGCAGTGTGTGTTTGGACGGAACATTATGCAGTAGTAATCGTGCTGTGGTCAGACCGCAATAGATTCCTGTCACCTTTGGGATATCTCTTGCCCTGTGTATCAATTTTTCTTTCAGTGCTTTCTTGACAATGTATCTGTTTTTTCTTGAAAGAAATGTTGGACGCCCAGGTTTGCACCTGAATATTCTTTGTGTGATAAGTGTTTTTGTGTTAATGTATTTTGAGACTGATTCTCTGGATGTTTTTGTCATTCTTGCTATTGCATTTCTACTGAATCCTTTTGCATGAAGCCTTTTGATTTCCAGTTGCTTTTTCAATGATAGTAATCTTGGCATTCTGAATTCAATGTTTGTAAAATAACATAGATTTACTAACCTTTTATCTTCGTATTTTTCATTTTTTATTTTTTGTCAGGAAACTTTGCGAACCTTTATTTACACCATAATTTAATTAATGTCAATAAATCAAAGAAAAATAAAGAAACTATTTTGAGGTTTGTTAACTGTTTTGTTTGGTGAACAAAACATGAAGTGGTATTAAAAAAATAAAACGTGAAATGTTTCTATAATCTCAATAACTACAATATTCTATACTGGTCGGACATTAAACGATGTCAGTGTATTTTGGAATTTCTAGGTTGCAAGCATTTGAAAGTTCACCACAAAAAACATCTCTTTGATAAGGATATAAAGGCAGGTGCGAATACAATAGAGTGTTTGTGGCATCATTCAAATTGCACTTTTCCGCCTATTGGACCTTGTATTCGATTGATTCATGATTGTGTTTCTCTTTATCTTGTCAAGTCTCATTTGAAATTAGTTTTGCTAATCTCGTTAAGTTCCTAATCATTGAAAATGATGAAAATGAAAATGAAAATGAAAATGAAAATGAAAATGAAAATGAAAATGAAGCAGAGGAAAATGAAATTGAAGAAGAAGAATCTGAAGAAATTGCTGATATAGATGATATTCTTGGGAGAAAAAAATGAAATGTTACATAAATACTCAGATATGCATATGAACAAAACTGAACGCATTGTGGTAAAAGCGAAAATAAAAAAAAAAATCAAGCACAAAAAAATTATCAATATTTTAATGATGATACAAGATAATTTTAAAATATTAAATCAAAAATTGAAAAAAACTACTTGTAAACAACAGACTTCTTCGATGTCATAAGTCATTGCAAACAAATTACGTTTTTGAAAAAAACAAAAGATGCTATCAACTCATCGACCACCGATATGTGAAGGCATAGAAGAAAGAGATTGAGTCGCTGAATGAATTGAAGGAGGAGAAAGATGATTAGACCTTGAAGAAGCTGCAAAAGCAGAAGTTGAACCAGAAGCTGTTTTCTGACTGTGTTGCAATGGCAAAAATGAGGATGGTGTGGAATGATGAAGATCTCCTGTGGCAGCGTTCTTTGCCTTGTTTGCGATGAGAGGAGGGGTTTTTCGAGACGGCGGAGCAAAAATTGAGTCTTTGGATTTGTTTGAAAGAGGCTTATTAGCCATCTGCTGATCTCTTGACTGAAAAGAAGAAGAGGGAGAAGAAGAAGAAGAAGAAGAAGACTGCAGAAATGAAACACGTGAATGGGATTGCGTGAATGTTTGTGGTTGATGGTGGGATGAGAAAGATGAGCGAACGGAAGAAGAAGAAGAAGATGATGATGATGATTTGTATGAACGGCTGCTAAGTTGAGAGGAAAGCGGACGAAATGAAGAGGCGATACCAGGAGACAAAGAAGAAGATGATGAAGATGAAGAAGAAGAAGTAGCAGAAGTGGGGCGAGACGAGGCAGAAGATAAGGAAAGAGAAGGAGAAGGAGAAAGTGTTCGCGAAGTGAATGAGGCAGACGGCACATCCAACGGAAAATGGGCAGATGAAATGATAAGCGACGGGCGGGCAGAGTGGCGTGGCGAAGTGTTTGGCGATGCAAAGAGGGTAGGCGATTGAGAAGAAGGATAAAAAGAGGATGATGGTGATGGTGATGATGATGAAGTGGAAGAGGAAAGAAAAGGAGAAGACGAGGAGGAAGAAGGAGGAGGAGGAGGTGCAGTTGCAGAAGCAGAGGAAGAAGAAGCTGATGATGCTGCTGGCATGACAGAATCCAGCACCGACTGCTCAATCGCAGACGAAGGCGCATACAACTTCGGAATCTGTGGCTTTGCATCAGCTGTTCCTCCTCCTCCTCCTCCTCTGCTGTTGTTGTTGTTGTCTGTTCTTCCGTTTTTCTGAGGATTGCTCAGAGAATACTGAGAAATGGTGATGTGTGACATGAGCTGAGACTTCAGCGATTGTTTCTGCTTTCTCGTGTTCTTAGTTTCTGTTGTCACATTGTGTGTATCAAAAGGAGTTGTTGAATTATTCATGTCAGTTTTCCTGTCAATTGACCTTTCTGTTCTTTCTGTGATACACAAATCATCTGTGAATTCATCGACTTCTCCTGCCGAAAGCGAATGGTTGTGCTTTCCTTCAATCATTACATCGTTTGCTCTTCTCTCAATTCTGTCGTTTTCTTCGTCAAAATCAATAACATTCACCTTCTCCCTTTCTTCTCCCCTGCCTCCATCTCTTTCTCCTTCGCCTTCTCCTCCGAAACTTCTTTTCCCAATGCCATTTCGTGCTTCTGCTGATTCTCTTCCATTCTTCTCCTGTTTCATTTCCAATCTCTGCCTCTGCATCGACCCTTTCCCATACACCCTCTCAGTCACTGCCCCGTCCTCCCTCAATTTCTCCGTTTTTCCGGCGCCTCTCTTCTGCAGTCTGCTGGCCATGTCAGCTGTCGAGACAAGCGACGGCGTCAGCGCAAAAGCCGGCATTGAGGCATATGGCGAGAGGGGGGTATCTGGAAGTGTATCCATCAACACAGAAGAAGAAGAGGAAGAAGAGGAGGAAGAAGAAGTTGATGATGATGATGAATGTGCTGTGAAAGGGAGAGAAGATGTGGGCAGTGACGAAAGAGCAGTCGGGGAGCGGGGACTTCGTGGTGAATAGCGAGCAGAAAAGGAGCCAGAGAGGAAGGGAGTGCTGATGGGAGACAAAACAGCTCTGGGTGTGGAAGAAGGTGCCTGTGAAGAAGGAGAAGTAGTTGTAGAAGAGGAAGAAGAAGAAGAAGTAGAAGAAGAAGGCGATAAAAGCGGGGCAACAGAGAACTGGTGGGATCTGAGGGATGAGAGAGTGGGGGAAGTGAGAGAAAGGAAAGGATGAGAAGAATTGGAAGAATTGGAAGAATGTGAATCAAACTGGATGCTTCGGTCAGGAAGAGGATAGCGAAGTGGGAAGGAAAGGCGAGGAGCAGATGGAAGAGGAGATTTCAGTGGAGATGAAGAGGCAGGCGATGTTTGTGTGGGCGGAAGTGGAGATGAAATGGAATTAGGCGATGGAGAAGAAGAAGGAGAAAAAGAAGAAGTTGTCAGTGTCGGTGTTGCTGCTGTCAATGACGATGATATTGTTGATGAAATGGATGGATGAGCTGAATGTGAAGTGGAAGGGGGCACAGTTACTCTCGGCGCTGCTGTTGAACTTGGCGGGGCAAAAGAAGCGACTGATGAAGATGGTAATGGAGTCTGAGGTTTGGAAGCAGATCTTTCAAAAATCGTGTCATCATCTTGATTCAGAGTCATTTTAGCATCAGCTTCATGTTCTTCTTTATTCCATGTCAGAGTGGAAGAAGTGCTTGATCTGCTTTTCCCTTCTTCTATTCTACTTCCTCTTCTTTCGTCAAACACATTTGCCTCAGTTTCTTCTTCTTCTTCTTCTTCTTCTCCTCCTCCTCCTCCTCCTCCTCCTTTTCTTTTATGCATATCACTAATTTCTGTACTTTTAACACCATTCCCTTCATCTTCCCAGGCAACTCGAGAGTTCGATCTGTTCAGTGTAACATTCATTTTGTTGTTGGCTTCAATGAAATCTTTTTCTTTGAATTTTGAAGATTGCTCTTCTGCCACTTCTCCTTCTTCTTCCTCTTCCTCTTCAGCTTCTTCTTCGTTCTCTTTATTTTCCTTGTTTGTTGCTGCATCTTCGATTTTTGCTTTCCATTTGTCATTTGCATTGTCTATTGTCATTTGCTGATTAGCATCTACTGCTCCATATCCAGAATGAGACAATTGAGTTTCTTGTGATCTGAATTCCATTCCATCAGAAGAGTCTTGTTTCACTTCGTATTTTGTTTCATTCTCCACCTTGTTTCTATTTGAATTCTCACTGCCATTTCTATCCCCTCCACTCACCCCCTGCCTCACTGCCCCTCCTCCTCCTCCTCCTCCCACTCCTCCTCCTCCTCCTCCTCCTCCCACTCCTCCTCCTCCTCTTCCTCCTCCACCTTCTTTTATTCTCTTCACCAGCTGATATGCATACTGCGGAAACCCACACGCCACCACGTAGTCTTCCCTCTCCTTCATCTGCCGCCTCCTCTGCGCCTCTGCAGCTGGGTCGACTTTTGCAGCTGGAATGGCAGCGAGCGACGAGAACGCAGCGAAAAAGGCAGCAGGCACAGGAATGAGATCGATGTAACCAGAAGTGGGCGGATGGGCGGAAAGAGGAAGGTAAGGAGAGGGAGAGGGAAGAATGGAGTGGGTGGATGTGATGGTAGCAGTGGTGGCTGTTCTTGTCTGTGTTTGGGGAATTGCCCTGGGAGAAGAAGCAGAATAAGAAGAAGATGACGACGATGGCTGTGAAGACTGATTTGAAATGAGTGGAGTATGAGACGATGCAAAAAGCATTGATGTGGAGGAGGCGATGAGCGGGTGGATGGGCACATCCCAATTCGACGGAGCAACATGCGAGGCGGAAGAAGAAGAAGAAGCTGAGGAAGAAGAAGAAGAAGATGGATCGAACCGGTTCAGCGAGTGTGCGCTGATTGAAGAAGGCAGAGGAGAGGCAGCGGAGGAGAAGATGGGAGGTTCGAGGGGAAACGGATAGCGAGAGCGGAATGAGGCGGTGTATGTAGATGATGAAGATGAAGATGATGATGATGATGATTGAGATTCAGATGTACTTGATGGTTTGAATGGAGAAGGGGTTGGAGATGGAGCTGCGGATGTGCCTGGAGAAAGTGCAGTTTTTGGCTGGTCTTTGACTTTCAGAAAGTCCTTTTTGGTGAATCGATCAGCTGCAGAAGAAGAAGAAGAAGAAGTTGACGATGATGATCTCAAAGAATTAGCATTCGCCCCTGCTCCTGCTCCTGCTGCTGCTGCTGCAGTGCTTGACTTCGGCCTCTTCCAGCTGAGCCCCTCTTTCTCCTTCTCTCTCTGCTCCGTCCACTTCATCGTCTGCTCCCTCCGTACACGCGACGACACAGTGTCTGCGGCAAAGAGCTGCTCAGGAGACAGAATGTACTTCTCATAGCCTTCTGTCTGCGGCGTCGGGTGGATCAGCACAAAGCCATTCAGATGCGCTGCCTCCCACTCGGCTGCTGTCACTGGAGGAGGCTTGCGCACACGGGACTTTTTTGTGGTGGAAACAGAAAACGCATTCAGCTGTGCTGCTAATGAGGAAGATGATGATGTTGTTGTTGTTCCTGTTGACACGGGAGCTGTTGGTGTTTTTGAGCGCGGCTGTGGTCGCGACTGAGAATGAAGATGGATTGCTGCTTTGTTTTCGCTTGAAGTGCCGAAGTTTGCAGTTGATCCTGCTGAAATGGAGGATTTTCCTGTGACATTTCCCCTTGACGGCCCTCGTGCAGATGCAGATGTTGGGCGTCGGAGGGAATTCATCTGCGACGAAGACGAAGAAGAAGAAGAAGATGATGATGATGATGATGATGATGAGAAAGACGAGGAAACTGATCCCAACGCAGCTGACGCTGGTTTCTGCTGGAGCGGCTTGAGAATGCGGGAGAGGTGCTTCTGCTTCTCGATGCGCTTGAAGAGGTGTTTGTCAGCGTTGTTGATGTTCATCATGATGATCGTGTCGTGGATGACGCTGTGCTTCACCTCGTAGTCGAGTGGCGTGTCTGTCGTGAATGAGGGAGAGTGGTTGACTTCGAGAATGTGCGGGTGGAACTTGCTGTCCAGTATCACATCAAAGCCAAGCACCTCAAAGCACATCGAGCTCCGCCGCGTGATTGCGTCGTCGGGAGTGCAGAGGCGGTATGTGTGTGCGAGGATGGTCTGAATGGGGATGATCGTCTTCACCACACAGTCGCCTATCTCCCGCCACAGCTGCGCCACATCCACTTTCTCCACCTCCTCCATGTACTTCGCATACGCCTCGTGGCTCCACTTGCTCCCTTCCCCAGCCTTCTCGGCGTCCTTGTTGAACACAAACGACTTGTTCCGCTTGTTGACAGCGTAGTTTGTCAGGTGCATGAACGAGCATGAAATGTTGTCTGACGTCGGGCGCTGGTACTTCTCCGTCGCAAACCGCACAATCCCCAACTTGTGCAGATACACCCGCAGCGGGTTGCACGACGCCACAAGCACATACACCCGCAGGTCGTACTTATACCCATTGATAAGATGAGGCTTTGTGATGTAACTCTGCACCACAAAATCATCTCTCAGAGACAACGAGGACGGATCGCGCGTAAGAAATATCCCTCTTCCCTGACAGCTTGCATCTGGCTTCACAATCAGCGTTTTTCTGTTTTTGTGAGTGGAGCAATAGTGCTGAAGTTCACCATAACTGAATGAATTTTTGGATTTTTAGAATATCGACAAAGTATCAATATCATTATGTAATTTTCGAATTTTTGATAAAGAATAATTATTCATAAAATAAAAAAAAATATGAACAAACTCGTGTGGTAAAACCCAAGTATTTGGAATAAATTTGAACTCATCAGGAAACATTTTTTTCAGACGATTAATGTTTCGTCCAAGACTATCTTTTCTTGTTATCTCACTCATTCCTGGGAAATGATTGATTTTCTGATTTTAGCATAATAGGCAATGGGTTGTAAATTCAAGCAAAGAAAATTTTTTGAAGAAATTACCGGTAGAAACAGAGAAATTCAAACTTGATAACTTTTCATTCGTTTCAAGCGTTCTGCGCAAACAGAAGTATCAATCCAAAATAAATTCCAATCTTTCTCGTCTTCTGTTTCTATCCATTGTAATTCTCTCACAACTTTACGAAGAACGGAGTATTTACAGCCTAAATAAATTTTTTTCGTATTTTCATCAATATTATTTTTTCGGAAATTTTATTGTTTTCAAACATGTTAAGTTTACATAAATTGCATTCTTTTTTCTTCGTTTTTTAACGGTGTGAGGTTTTTGTTGCAGGGAAATCTCTTTAGGAATTTGAACTGTTTCCTCTTCTTCTGATGATTCTCCAGATTCTTCTCCATCAAATGCTTCTCCCAATTCTTCTGTAGCAATCGAATCATGATTTTTGTTTGAATTATCACCTGCGTTCATTCAAATTTTTTTAAAAAGCTAATCATTTAATATAAATACAAATAACAATTTAGATCGTTGGCGAAAGAAAAATATGAATTTTTGAAATGATGAATGGATAAAACACAAAAATTAAACTATTGGAAATATATATTGAAGAATTAAGACCCAAATTATAAACACGGGAAAAGTGAAAATAAAAGATTGTAGAACAATTGAAACTACAGCATCAATTGAACAAAAATTATACTCTTTTGAAAGTGAAAATGCAATAAGGGCAAGAGGGAATGAAGCTATAAGAACTGAAGCATTAAGATATGGAGGAGGCAAAATTGAAGCATTTGTGGTTGGAGAGTGAAGTGAAAAGAGTGAAGTCACTGCAAGCATACATAATGGAGAAATAATAAATCTCATTATTGAAAAGGCAACAACACGAAGCGGATGGAGTCTCGTATTGCTGTCGTCATCATTCTCATCTGAATCAACCGGAGGAGATGACTGAGAGGTAGCTTGCTTGTCTGGTGGGTATTTGCAACTTTGTGGGTCAGTGGAAACAGGAGAGGAAAGATTCGATGAATCAGAGCCTGATGAAGCAGATTGTGGGAGAAGTTCTGTTGTGGTTGAGGAGGATATGCACGAGGCAGGAGATTGTGCGGGTGAAAGTGATGGTGAGAGTGATAGCGATGGTGAGAATGATGGCGTCTGTGAAGGCGAAGGTGAAAGTGTTTGTGTGTGCTGAGTCGAGTGTGAAGTGCAGCCAGAAGAAGATGCCATGACTGGGATCGATTTCGGATCGCGTCGAGCAATCGTCACAGATTCGGCCTCTGAATGGGCACTGATTGAAGAAGACGACAAAATACCGCTGTCAGAAGAACTCGAACTTGGCGTGCTGGAATCATCGTTATTTCTCTCCATGTCAATAACAATCTGACTAACAGACTTCTTTGAATTCATCCTTATTTTTTGTTCATCTGATTCTGATTCCTTTTGTTTGAAATCTTCGTAGGAACCTGAAAATATATTCTGGTTCTTGATTTTCTCCTGCTTGATATCTTCCTCACTCTCATATGTTGTGAGATCTCCTGAAGTGGAGTGTTCTGTATTTAACTCATTCACGTCAATTAATTCCGGGCCTTGATTAAGATCATTGACATCAGGCTTTGTGATAAATGAATCCGTCATTTCAATTTCATTTTTTTCTGATTGCTGGTTGTCTTCCACTTTAACTCCTTTACCGCATTTATTTTTAATTGACTTCCACACGCTAGACCAGTTAATCTTCAATCCATGGGCATGTGCTCTGTTAATAATGAAAAATAAATATAAATATATTTCCAAAATTTTTTTGTTTCAATGTAATGAATGAATCTATATGATGTCATACAGAAATAATCCAACGTTGAACATTGACACTCCATAGTTGCAGTTTCCAAGATGGTTTAATGATGTCTGTATGAATAATGGAAGTGGGATTTCTGAGAAAAAATATTATTTCAAGAATTATGTTATACAAAATCAAATGTTCTCCAAACTTACAGCACTAAAGATAACCCCAAGAAGCATCCCCCAAATAATTGGATTAGTGACCACTCGATAAATCAAGTAAGGAATGAGAGAAAAGACTTGACGACGTGACATTGGCTTTCCACTGTGAGATGGATCGCGCATCCATTGTCTACGAAGCTTTTCATATTCAAGAAGAAAGAGAGAGAACGGCAACACTATCAATGAATCTGGAATTGCAGATAGCACGCACAAAAGATCCATTTTACAATTTGGAAAAACACTCATTAAAAATGCTCTAACGAAAATAATAATATAGTTATGTTAAATAAGGTGCAAACGTTCCGTAAATAATATTGTTGCTGTAATTTGCATTTAACTGCAACATGACATATAGTTCAAGCGTAAAAGATTTCATAAAGAGCATCGGAATTGCGCAAACAAAAAACATAACAAATTTGTGGGCAATACTCGGAAGGATAAACAATAAATCAGATCCTTCAAGTGTTTGCCTAACTATACAGTTAAGGCCGAGAGAAAAAGAAAGCAAACTTGTAGATAACGTTAAATATTCCCATTGGTAATGCAATTTTCATTGCAAAACGGTTTAATCCATCGATGTGATGAGGTAGAATTACATCTGTTGTTCCCAAAAGCCAACCAAAAAAAGCTACAATTATCCCGGGGAGAAGTGCAAGTTGAAGAATCTCAACATAAGGAATGTTCATGATTCCAAAAAATAGTTGTTCGTCCCATTCCAATCTTTGGGTGTATAATATTTTTTTTTCCTCTGTAATTTTTCGACAATGCATTGCATACAAACAAAAATAATAAAAAATTTCCATGTTCATGTTTATTTGAAAAAAATAGCTTTTAGTATGATAATTTTTAATAACAATAAAAAAGAGGAATGATTATGCTGTTCTAAGAATAATATGAACTCCTGAAGCAGTGGAAACAATTCCACTCATCTCGCCAACTTTCAATGCAAAGCTACAGAAAAGAAGAAATTAAATGGAAAAATATTATTTAAACCATGAGCTCAATTTTTGATTTAAAAAATCAAATTCAAACGCTGCATCTTCAAATGGTTTTTGCATTTGACCTCTTGTAAAAGGCCCTAAATCTCCATCTCTTGATGCAGACGAACAATCAGAAAACTGACGAGCAATTTCTCCAAATCCTTTTCTCCCACTTTTAATATCATTCAAATATCCTGTAAGTGATGTTGTAAAATAAAATATAAGAAACTGTGTGTTACATATATCTGGTAAACCTGTGAGAATTTCCACTGCTTCTTCTTTTGTTCTTGTTATTTTTGCCTCCCTCCACGATGAAGGATTCCTGTAATAATAATAAACAATCATAAAAATCATAAATCAAAGCATTCCTTGATTGATTGTGTTTGACTAGAATGTGACTTGCTCTGACTGAACTTGACATAAAGTTGATTAAAGATGATCATGAACCATAGCTGTATGCAATTTTTCCAAGAAAATGTGAATTTTTGCACATGATGAGAATATCGCATTTTGATAATAAACATTTAAAACAACTGCACAAAAATGTCTGTTGTTCAATTCTTTCAAAAAAATTAAAAATCTGAAGCAAATATGCGGATTCTTTCATTAAAACGGCAATTGTTTTTCAGCAAAATCAGAAATGTCAACAAAAATGCGTAACATTTTTAAAAAAAAGAAAATAAAGAAAAGAAATGAAATGAACATTAAAATTTGACATTGGCGAAGTGAAAGGAAAACTCGCCCATCTTATATCGTAAATTTTCTTATTTAAAAAACATTTTAAAAAAATTAATAAATTAAATAAAAAATAGAAAAATATTTATATAATCCCCAAGATGAAAAAGTAGCTAATGATGTCTTGATATTTTCGATTCCTCAGATTTGTTTTCATCGATAAATTGATCGATTTTCGTAAGTAAATAGCTTAAATCATGTGCAATCTCCGCCTAAATAAATCAAAAATGAAAAGAAAAAAATATTTTTTAATTTTTCGTAACTTTGCTTTGAATTCACAGAAAAATGAAAATCAAACTCCAGTTGTGCTGAAGTTTGCATCTTCAAGGGGTAATGTAATCGTTGAATCAGGAATAGGAATAATCATGGATCCTCTCTAGATGTATTAAAATGATAAGGGACTTTATATAATAATTCAATCATATTTCATACGAAATCTTGCTGGTTTACTCCTTGAGCAAACTCAAAAAGACCTTCCTTGACCGTATCTTCGTCGTATGATCCTATACATGGAACTATAAATTTTTATTAGTACAGCAATAAATGCAACATTATAAATACTCTTTGAAAAGCCGTCAGGCCTATCTTTGGTCATTTTCTCTTTTTCAATAAGACCATAAAAATGACTAAATTGCTCCTCTGTTTCTTTTGCTCTTTCTGTTACATTTTGTCTTTGTGCACCTATTCCAATCTGATGTTGCTCCATGTATTCTGCAAATGGAAATTATGATAGTCTATTTTGATCATTCAGCCATATTCATTTGCATGGTTGAATAATAAAACCTTGAAAATTTTCATGAGTAACATTTCCAAAGAGTTTATCAAAAACGAAAGCTACAAAAGTGTATTTTTTCTATATTTTAAATATGGAAACAATTTGATTCTTTGCTTTGTATTTATGTCTCATAAAAATACTCTTTGCTTGATTGATAAATAGAAATTATCAAAGAAGATTTAAATGATATTGTGCAATCGATTGCAAAATTAAGTTTGCATTGTTTCTTTGATGATGAAGCAAGAATGTTGTTACAACGTTTAAAGGAAAGATATGGTTATTCAACATCTGATGAAAAGGAAATAATCCTAAATATTTTAGGAAGTGTATCGTTAACAAATTCAAATTTAGCGTTAGTGAAGTCATCAAATATTTTAACCAAGATTTTTGGAGAAGCTGAATTATCAATATTTTTGAGTGAAGCTGTAAAAGAATATGCTTTACCGCTTCATTCAATAATGACATTAAAATTAGTGGCAATAATTGAAGATTTGAAAGATGTAGCTGATGCGCGATATTTTCGAATTATCTTTTTTAAAGATAATGGAATCGTCAAAAATAAAGATATACAACTGTACTCAATGATTGCATTTTCACAGAAGAACGTTTTAGGATCTCTAAAATTATCAGAAAATGAAACTTCACTATTAATATTATTTTTACTGAATCTGATATTTACTGAATCAGGACAAGCACAACATCTTGCATGCTTATGTCTAACTCAGTTATTGGAATTGAAAACAGACATTGATCTAAAAATTAATCCTAAATACCAAAATCCAATTCAATCAATGATTCGGAAAATGTTACATCAATTTACCTCAAAACAACAACATGTACAACATATTTCATTAAGCCCTCGGCCCTTGTGGCAGCTTCTTCCTTTGTCATCCCCAGCATATCTTGAATCTGCGCTTTTGTTCTTTCAATACAACATTGTTTCAAGTTATAATCGTGAATATGTTTATTATTCAATTTCCCAGTCTTTTCTCGAGGAATTGCTCGTGTGTTTTGGATGCGATATCCCAAATAAAGCCTCTTTAGCTGCTGCAAATATTTATCGGCTTGTCTCTTTTTATTGCCCGATGGATATTCTCCCAAGTGTTATCACTCCAGAGCTTTTATCTTACATAATTGCGCGCCTTCCTTTTTTTCATTTTAATAGAGTTTTAAATGCACTGTGTTTGTTCATAGAAAATTCCATTCGTCGATTAGATTTCGATTTTTTGGAACATGAAATGAATCAGAGATTTAATATGAAATATGGATGGTTTGAAGAAGAAGGTGGAGCTGATATAATGACCCTTTTGTTACATTGGAATCAGAATCTTCAATATAATCTGCCTTTAAGAATTTTAAAGTTTTGCTGTGAATATTAAGTAATTACTGCACTTAAATTTTTTCTGGAAAATCTCAAAACATTCGAAATGCACACATAATATTACATTTTTATTTTTTTTTTTATTATTGTTGTTATTTTTGTTTTGTATAACTGTAAAATATATATTTGTTAGGGATTTTCATTGTTGGAAATTTCATAAATTTTAACAAATAATTTTTTGAATTTATCTTGTTCGAAAAATACTTATGGAAAAACTTATTTTCTATCTCATCAGAATAAACGAATAAAAAAAAAATATAACTCAATGACTAATAACATGGGAAAAAAATAATTAATGAAAAATATGAACTGTCAAAATTTATATATTTGCTGGACAAATTAATATTTATTTGAATTTTCTGTAAAATTTTATTAATTGAAAATATTAAAAAAATAATTTTTTTTATGCGCATGTGTATGCGCAAAACAATATTGCTGATTCACATTTTTTGGCATTACATGTTCGAGATAATTTTTGAAATCAAATTTTTTCTCACAAAATTTTCTGTTCAAAATTTTTTCTTGAATATCAACAAAAGAAAATTGAAGAGTGAAAAGGCCTGTTAAAAACATCAACATCTTTATTTTTACAAAAAGATTTGTTTATTAAACAATAGTGATAAATTCACATATTGAAGACAAAACTCTTCTAAGTGACAAACAACATTAAAAAAATGAATACAAAGAGAAAAGTTATAATTTCAAATATAATCACATTAGTGATTACAGTTTGTGCAAAAAATACCGGACAAGATCGATATCTCAATAACAGCAAGAAGAAAAATTCTGTTAATTTTCCTCAAAGCATATCTCGTCAATACAAACTCATTTGAAAAACAAGACTTCACTTCAGCTTTATTTGTGCTCAGTTAAAATTAATTTTTGAAATCTCGGAGAAATAGGATTTTGAGTCACTCCGATATTTCATTAATAATTTTCTCTGAGCACAAATGAAGCTATTTTGAAAGTTTTGTATGTCAAACGAGTTTGTATTGATGAGATATATTTTGAGGAAATTTAACAGAATTTTTCTTCTTGCTGTTATTGAGATATCGATCTTGTCCGGTATTTTTTGAACAAACTATATTTTTGAAATCGTGTTTTTTCAATCAAAAGTTTCGGATTGATTTTTTATTTTGAATATAATAAAATGATCTCTGACAAGCGAGAACCGCAATTCAAAACGATTCTGTCATTCTTTTTTGTCAATCATTGGTTTATCAAATACTGGTGGTATTCTTGATGTTTGCATGAAAATAAATAGGAAAATGACGTTATTTGTTCAAATATTCAACACATAGAAAAAATTAATGATTTCGTGATTAATTACCCATATTTAAAGAAACCCAACAAGAGTTTTTATTTTTTTGAAAAGTTAAAATTTTATTGTTTCAATTTTTTCTCCGTTTTATAATATGAATTAATAAAAAATAAACCTGTCTTTCTTTTCCACGAAACAAATAAACGCATTTCAATCGTCAAAAAATAAAATTTTAAAATAATTGAATATCAAATTAATTTGAAATATGAAAATGTTATTCTTTTTTTATAAGTTTCATATGTTTGATTATCTTATAAAATGAAAAAAATCTTTTGACAAATGATTGTTCACACTCACGTAACTCAACCAGAATGCATCTTTCAGCATTGTGAAGTTTTTTCTTCCATTTCTATGAAGCTTCGTGTATTGAAACCGAAATTTGATTAAAAAATGATGAAAAATTTTTTATTGAATGAATAATACATTCACACCTTTTCAAAAAGAATAACATATGTCAAAAAATTTTTTTGAAAAGTTCCTTTTGTTTTCAATGTCAAATAAAACAAAAATTTCTTTCTTCGATCAAATTTTTATTCCCTCTTTCGAAACTTCCCTGAAATGATAATCATAACATTGTTGAAATTTCGTTTTCATGACAGAGAAATTTGGTGAGTGGAAAGAGAAATTTGATCGAAATATGAAATTTCTATCTTATTTGAAAAGTAAACATTTGCGACTTTTCAAAAATAATTACCCACATGTCAATTTCGGAATGACCAAAAATATTCACAAATGAAAAAAATATTCGAATGAGTCAATGATAAACAAATATCCTTTCAAGACACAAATAAAAAAAAGAAAAAAACAAAGGTTGTGAACGACAATGTGTCGTTGTCAATATTGAACAACCGGAAAAAATTATTTTTGAAAAGTGGATTATTATGATTAAGTGATTTGAAGAGTGAAATGTTTTTTTTCAGAATAATGAAAGAAACTTTGCAAATCATTGAATCTTTGATTTTATGTTTTTTGCAATCTTATATTGAAAGCCAAAAAATTGGAAAATTTTCTTGTTAAACAAAACTTGAAAATGAATCCCAAAAATAACAACACAATATGATTTACACTTTATCTTATTTTATACATAAATATGTGGGGGAAATACTGTCTTTCAAGCTTTTTTTACAAGGCATTGAAAAATTGCTTCACTCATAACTTTGTTTGACTTTCTCAGATTTCAAAATAATTTTGATTTTCATATCCTTAATCAGACATCATTGAAATCAAAACATGAAGAATTGTATCATTTCGAAAATTTCAGAAAATCGACTCATTTTTGAAGCGTTTTTTGTTCACAAAAAGTCTATGAAAAGTGTATTATTTTCCAATGCAAATGCCTGAAATGAAAAAAATTTTCCCATGTGTTTTAGTAATCGTTTTCAATAATACCAAATACACCATTTATTATTCAAATTTGGTAAACTTATTATTCGAAATTGTTAAACTTATTATTCAAAATTGGTCAACTAATTATTCGAAATTGGTAAACTTCTTATTCAAAATTAATAAAATTCAGGATTTTTTAAAAAAAATATATTTTGATATAATATGATCACTGGTTGAGTGTCAGAAAGTGATTAAAATGTTTTGTTTTTATCATTATTCTTAAAAGGGATGAAAATTGAACCCCAATTTTTATTATTTGTGAATAAATTTGAAAATTTCTGATTTTTCAGTAAAAAATCGTCATCCTTGAAATCGAATAATTTTCAAATGAATTCACCTCACATCGATAAATAATGTATAATCCAATCAAGGAAAGTTATTCGCTTCAGTTTTTCAAACAAAATACAAATATTTTTCGGAACTGAATATATCTGCAAATACACTTTAGAAAATCTTTAATTGTTTTTAATTGTTCATCTGAATAAATTTAAATTTCAAAAAATTTTTGTGATTGGATTATACATTATTTATCGATGTGAGGTGAATTCATTTGAAAATTATTCGATTTCAAGGATGACGATTTTTTACTGAAAAATCAGAAATTTTCAAATTTATTCACAAATAATAAAAATTGGGGTTCAATTTTCATCCCTTTTAAGAATAATGATAAAAACAAAACATTTTAATCACTTTCTGACACTCAACCAGTGATCATATTATATCAAAATATATTTTTTTTAAAAAATCCTGAATTTTATTAATTTTGAATAAGAAGTTTACCAATTTCGAATAATTAGTTGACCAATTTTGAATAATAAGTTTAACAATTTCGAATAATAAGTTTACCAAATTTGAATAATTAGTTTACCAAAATCGAATAATTAGTTTATTAATTTTGAATAATTAGTTGACCAATTTTGAATAATAAGTTTAACAATTTCGAATAATAAGTTTACCAAATTTGAATAATAAATGGTGTAATAAAAAGAAAAATTAGTTTTCATGAAAAATAACTTTTCTGAAATATAATTTTTATTGAAATTAATGTTTTTAAATATAGGGACTTTAATTAATAATCTAATTATAGCAAAAATTATCACACCAAATGCAAAGAGATTGGTGAAGAAAATAAACCAAATTGGAAATAAAATATGTTGTATTTTGTTTTGAGTGGCAAAAAGAATTTATCAAACATTTTGTATAAAAAATAAAATTTACCCTCTATCTCTTCCTCCTCACCATTCTTCGTTGAAAATCATAAAAAAAATGACAATTGTTTTGAAAATTTTGTTTTTTGATGTAATTTACTTTTTTGATACAACGCAGTTATTCATATGAAAAAATTGATGTTTGCTTCAAATATCACTTCATTTAAACATAACTTTTTTTAAAATGAAAAGAAAATGAAAAACTCACAACCATAATAAATTTGTTATCATGAATAAACAAAAGAAAGCAATCCAGAAAAAGGGTATTGAAGAAAATTAGCTCATATATCACATTTATCAGTATTATAGTAACAACTGTGCAATTTTCAACTTATGTATTCCATCCAGATACAATGGTACAAAATATCGAAGAAGAAATTGAAGATGATGCTGAAGACTCTGAAAGTGTTGATCCAGAAGATTACACAGATCAAGGATGGGATAGATATATAGAATCGAAACGACGCGCATTGCTTGAACAGAAAACAAAAGAAGATCAATACAAAGAAATAAATGAAAAAGAAATCATAAAAAATCCAGAAATAAAAGCTTGTCCCCAAGAAAAATCCGATTCCTTGAAAGATCAAATAATAGAAAATGCTGTATCTTCATTAGTAAGCAGTTCTTTTGCGTCAACTTTAACAAATTCTTCGAAAACAGATCAATTATTTGAGAGCAACACTTATGAAAACAAGTCACTTCACCAAAAACTCAACCTAGCTCCAAGTTATATTGGAACAAATACAGATAAAGATGTATTCATCGAAAAGACAAATGCATCGAGTGAAATCAAAACTGATTCTGCGTTAATCAGAAAATTTGAATCTCAAGAGGAAAAAAGTGATGTTATAACTTTGAATTCCTCAAACAAAGAAAATGAAGTGCAAAATATCGAATTATGCGAAGTGAGCGAGAGCGAAAGCTTGAGTGATTCTTTGAATGAAGAAGATGATGAATACGACGACGAAGGATGGGATCGTTATATTATGAAAAAAAAGAATGAAAACGAAAAGCGATGCAATTTGGAAAACGAGAAGACATCTTAAAATATTAAAATTTTGAAATTGTTTTATTAAGTTTTTATGGGAACTCAAGAAATAATTTTTTAATTTTTTTGACAACATTTCGCTCATTTCAGATTCTCTTCGCTCCACGTTTGCAACAGCAATTAACTTTATTTTCTAAAATAAAGATTTATAATTTTTTTGTTGTTCTTATTACGATGCATCTTTTTTTTTTCAACATTAGATAAATGTCTTCCTTAGTCACTTCATCGCGTTCTCAAACTTTAAATGAACTTATGCAAAGATACGATGCATTACAAAATCAATTAAAAATACTTCAAACTTCTTGTGAGAATGATCATTCCTTTTCTCATCCATTTACATCACAATTGGGTGGAAAGCTAAACTCCTCAAAAGACACTTCGAAAGTTTGAATACAAAACAATCCATTATTAAGTTTTAATTATTTTCATGCATTATTTTTATTTAGAATGAAGAAGAAACATTGATAACAGAAGAGTCAAATCCAAAAACAATTCAAGAAGAATTTGAATCATGGAAATCAAAAGCTGAAAAGGAAGGAGATAACGTTTGCTAAATGCGCTCTATTATTAAAATATTTTTGTTAATTTCATATAATAAATTAACCATACAGAGGGCTTTAGAAATATCAAAGAAATTAGCTTCTTTGGCAGAAATATTCGATACTATGACAATTTCCCGAACAACAACAACAGTTTCTGCATTGGAAGCTTATGCAGATATTTCAACTCATTTTTCAGATATGATACGAACTATTGAGGCAATATGGATTCTTCCAATTCGTCCAGGGTATCTAAAGCTCCAAATGGAGCAACTTATGCAAAAAACTATGGATCAATTGGTTGAAATTTCTAAGTATTGGCTTCTTTGTGGAGGAGGTGAAGTTATTCGGCAGTTAAGATCGACAGGGACATCTTCGTCTACAACTCAGGAAATGAGCATGCAAATGTCAATGACAACAGCACCAGGATCGATCATATCCACTTCATTCGACTTGCTGCACTCTGACTTTGCAGCTGTACGTGACACATGCGAACAAGCGCTTTCAACTTTGTCCGGATGGACCACACAGCTTGTGGAGTCGACGAATGGCTATCTGAGAATTAATGGAAAGCGGGCGTGGGACGGCGGGACGTTCCGCCATGTGCAGTCTCAGCTGCTGATGCAGCGAGTGGAAGAGATTCTCACCATCCGCTACACACTCCAGCAGCTTCTTGCGCTTTTGACACAAAAAGAGAAAAAACAGACAATAGCAGAGAAAGACGCTGGAAGAGGTCAGATTGATTCAAAAGGAGAAAAGAAGGGAAGAAGCGAACGAACAAAAGACGGTCATTTGAGCTCAGAAGCGAACAGCGGAGACAACGAAGACTATGATGATGAAAACGACGACGGCTCAAAGGCAATTGATCTCAATTTACTCCCTCCGCAATACTCAACAATAATAAGCGGGCTTTTCACCTCTTTTGAAGGGCTGTCGATCCTGTCTGTGACAGACGAAGGAGAAAGAGAATGGAAAGAGGCGATGCAACACTTCACAACGCGCCTGCAGCCGATCGAGTTCGAAGTGGCGCAGCGTCTGAAGTCTGTGCTGATGCCGAGCGGACACGGACAGGTGCGGAAAGCGCTGCGGCAGATGAAAAAATATCAGTTTTTGATCAAACGCCCCACCATCGCAGCGCAGCTTGTGGCGGAACGCGAGGCGATGCTTAACGAACTGAACACGGAGCTGATGCTTGTGCAGAACGAGTTTGACAAACTGCGGCTGGAGCAGGATGTGATGCGGGGAGGAGGCGAAAAGGACGAAGGAGCTGCTGACGAGAAGGATGAGGAAGAGGCGCTGCGGGAGAGGCTGGGGATGCAAAGCACACGTGCTGGAAGAGCTGGGATGAGAGGACTGGGCAGAGGCAGGCTTGCTGCGAGGAGCATGGAAGGAGGAGAAGATGGTCAATTGGACATAATTGGGCGGAATATGACGCCTGCTGTGCAGCACGTTGTGGAGATTCAGCAGCTGCAGAGCAGAGCCACACAGACGCTGCAGCTGACACGGGAGCTGTTTCAGAATGCAGCACAGACAGGAGATTTGGTCGCATCACTGACCGATCTGATCGAGGAGATGAAGAAGTACGTGAATGAGTGCTTTCAGATTTGGGTGGACACAATAAAGGAGCAGTCTACAAGGAGAACAACCAGCTCATACTCTTCTGCTTCATCCTCCTCTTCCTCGTCCTCTTCGTCCCTCGAGCTGAAGGGTGCACTTGTCGACATTGAATCGAACGGGGTGGTGCGAGTGAAGTACAACGAGCGGTTTGTGTCTCTTCTGAGAGAAATCCGCTTCTTTTCGTCGTTGGGCTTCAAAGTGCCGAGCGAAGTGCAGAATGCTGCAACACTGGCATCCAACGTGTACCGCCACGCTGTTGGGCTGAAGGAGATCGCTACGTTCTACAACTCAATGGCCACTCAGGTGATTGAGTCGCAGATGCTGATGATGCGGGACGTTGTCGAGGCATTCGACAACCTCGTGAAGAACCCGTCTGGCTCGCTCGGCGGGCGCAGCGGGGGAATGTCGGCGCTGAAGCGAGGCGGAAGCGACGAGAGCGACGAGATTACGTGGAGGAACGAGGCGCAAGTGGAGATGTACATGCGGAAGCTGAAGGCAGCAGCAGACGCTGTGAACGAGAGGAACAAGAGGCTGCGGCTGAGACACGGGATGGTCGAGGCGATTGTGAAGAAGCTGGCCAACACGCCACTCGTTCGGCATCGCAAGCAGTGGGACACGCTGCTGCGGGAGATTTTGAGGATCTTCCAAGAAGAGGAAAGGCGGAAGCTGAACACGGCTGGGTGGAGAAGGCACTGGAATCACCAGATATTGAAGGTGTTCTTCTTTCAGTATCAGGTGGCTGTGCAGACGTTTCACGAAGCGCTGCCATCGATCGAAGTTTCGCTCGTGTTTGAAGCAAGAGCAGCTGATGATTCATCATTTTTTGGAGAGCAGACACTATCATCATCAGCATCGACATCTTTGCTAAGTCAATCAGTTTCGAAGTCGACACTGAAAAGTGCCGAAGAAGAAGAGGAAGAAAAGAAAAAGCAACAATTTGAAAAACCACTTGGTGTCTGCTGCTTTTCACCTGATTTGTCTGACATCAGAAGGAAGCTGTATGCAGAAGCAGCCAAACTCATTGATGCACCGTCTGCATATGGCAAAGTGTTAAACTTCGAAGAGGCCTTCATGAAGATCCCTGCACTGTGCAATGCTCAAATTTCGCAGATGTTTTTGAGTGCAGAAACAATCATAGCAAAGCTTGCTGCTCTGAGAAGGAAGTATGCCCCATTCACTGTGCTGGGCACGCTGAGGAACACAAAAGAGATCATCGAAGAATGCTGCTCAGAGCCGCGTGACTGGGAAGAGGCGTATGCCAGTGCCTTCCAGTGCTCACAGAACATCTCCAAGGAGCCAGGGGCGGTGCATGTGCACTGTGTGACAGTATCTCTGGAGAAGCTGAAGATGGCCGTGGACAGCCAGGCAGTGCGCTTTGCCTCTGAAATCACAAGCGCCCTCAGCAACTCAATCGACAGCGACTGCCAGCAGATCATCGAGTTTGCAGACAAGGCGACGGCTGAGCTGCAGACCGAGCCGCAGACGATGGAGCAGCTGCACGATGCACAGAAGCGGTCTGAGGAGATCGCAGGCTCCTGCCAGAAATACACCCCACTCATCGACAGAGCACTTGCAAAGGACAAAATACTCAAAAGACACAAACCGCCACCTGCTTCAATTGCAGTTGTCGGAGCGTCTGGAAAGATGGAATGGGGAAAAGAGCCAGCAGTCCCGTCACTGAAGATTGCAGGCTCCAAATGGCAGAAGATGACTGAGCTGCTCAACAACAAGAAGAAAGAGCTATCAAAGCAAAGAAGCGAAATTGTGAGCAACTTGGAGAAGCGGAAGACGGAGCTGAACAAAAAAGCGATTATGTTTGAGAAGCAGTGGGAGAGTCGAAAAGTGGTGTTGGATCTGCGGAATGCCACGTCCATTGAGGCTGCCCGCAAAGTGAGTGCAGACTCAGAGCAGGAGGCGGAGGCGCTTCAGAAGGAGATTCAGGAGCTGAGCAGAGAGTGTGACCTGGCACGGGTGGAGAAGCCAAAGGGAATTGAACAGCTGGAAGGCCCACTGCACGACATTGCTGAGATCAAGCAGGCGCTGGCAGTGCATTCAGAATATCAGGAGAAGCTGAAGGAAATGGCAGATGTGAAATGGCTGGAGTTTGCTCCCAAGTTGCCACTCTTTGAGGACTTTCTGTCCAAACTGAAGGAGAGCATCGCGAAGTACCCTCCATCAGCCGATGGGACACCGTCGCCCATTCGAACATTTCTGGTGTCGCAGGACGAGCTGCTGGGCGATCTCCCTCCAATTCTGCGCCTCATCCGCGGGCAGGAGTTTACAAAAGATCACTGGAACGAGCTATTCCGCCTTATCTCGCTGCCTCCGAAAACACAGCCAGCGTTTATGCTCTTTGGCGACCTGCTTAGCCGCGCCAATGAGATTAAGATGCAATACAGCAGCATCCGCTCTCTGCAGCGGCGTGCTCAAGGCGAAGTGGACATCCGAAAGGCGATGGAAGAGGTTGAAGCGTGGGGCACACAAACAGCATTCACCATCAGCGATCACACCTGCACAGCTGGCGGCAACCCGCGCAGCACACCTCTTGTGGAAGACTGGAGTGATGTTCTATCTGCACTGGATGATCATCTGGCACAGCTGATGGCAATGAAGGACTCGCAGTTCTTTGCACCGTTTTCAGACGTGGCAGCACAGTGGGATGCGCGATTTGTGTTGCTGGGCGCAGCTTGCAGACTTTTGGGGGCAGTGCAGAGGAGATGGGTATATTTGGAGCCAATCTTTATGCGAGGGGCCATTCCGGCACATCAGGCGAGATTCAAAGGAGTGGACGAGAAGTTCAGAGCAATTATGGAGGCACTGAAGGCAAATTCTCGATTGCCAACGTTGTACAACATGAAAGGAGTGGAAGTGACCGCAGAGAACATGAAAAAGGAGCTTGATACTTGCCAGCAGGCGCTCTCCAAGTTTCTGGAGGAGAAAAGAGATCGATTCCCTCGCTTTTATTTCATTGGAGACGACGATCTGTTGGAGATCTTGGGACAAGCACAAACACCGTCAGTCATACAGACACATCTGAAAAAGCTATTTCAGGGAATTCATCGTGTGGTGTTCAATGGCGCAAAAGGAAAAAGTGCTTCAGCTTCAGATTCTTCTCAGCTGCCATCCAAACAGTTTATCACAGCAATGTGCAGTTCTGCAGGCGAAGTGGTAGAATTGGTGCATCCAGTGCATGTTGTGGATGCAGTTGAGGATTGGCTGAATGCGCTGACAGATGAAATGAAAGTTACTCTGTCAACACTTCTGTCTCGCGCACTTCCCTATGCCTCGTCTGCATCCAACACAATCAGCACGCCCGAGGGCTGTTTGGAGTACATCTCACAATTTCCATCACAGGTGCTATGCTTGGCGGAGACTGTTACATTCACAGAGAGATGCGAAGATGCCATCTCGATGAACTCACTGCCTCGCCTGTTGAATGAGATGTATGCTCGTTTGAGCGCATTCTCCGGGCTTGCATCGCTGCTCACTGCGTCGGGGCATCTGAAGGAAGGTCAAGAGAAAAATCCAAAGAATCCATTTTTGCTTACGGAAGCAGAGCATACACTGATCGACTTAAAGATAAAATCGCTGATGTTTGATATAATCCACAATATCGATGTGACCAACCAGCTTATTGAAGCGAAGACACAATCTGTCAGAGACTGGGCGTGGTTCAAGCAGATGCGATATTACTCCATTCAGGACAATACCCTCACAACAGGCGGGCTTGCTGGCTCACGTTCTGTTTTAGATCCTTTCATTCAACCAACTTCACCGACATCTCCATCCTCAACAACAATGTATTCTGGTTCAACTGGGTTTGGAGCATCAGATCAAGCACGACAAGTTCAACTACCGGTTCGTGTCAGCATTCACATGGCAGATGCAGTGTTTGATCAAACATGGGAGTATCAGGGCAATGCTGCTCGTTTGGTGCATACCCCTCTTACTGACAAGTGCTTCTTGGTGCTCACACAGGCCATGCGATTGGGATACGGAGGACATCCATATGGGCCAGCAGGCACAGGAAAGACAGAGTCTGTGAAGGCACTGGGGTTGGCGTTTGGGAGGCAGGTGCTTGTGTTCAACTGTGACGAAGGGATTGACGCAAAGGGAATGGGAAGAATATTCCGAGGAATTGTCAAATGCGGAGCGTGGGGTTGTTTCGATGAGTTCAATCGGTTAGAGCCGAAAGTGCTATCTGCCATTTCACAGCAGATACAAACCATTCAGCGTGCATTGAAGGAACGAATTCCAGAAATAGAGCTGCTGGGATCAGGTGTGAAAGTGGATCCAAACAGCGGTATTTTTGTGACAATGAATCCTGCTGGAAAGGGATACGGTGGAAGATCCAAGCTGCCTGATAACCTTACACAGTTATTCAGGTCTGTGGCGATGTCTGTGCCGAACAACGAGCAGATCGGAGAAGTCATTTTGATGAGCGAAGGATTTGTGGACGCAAAGAATTTGGCATCGAAACTTGTGAATGTGTTTCAGCTGGCAAAAGACCAGCTGTCAAAGCAAGTGCACTATGATTGGGGTCTTCGATCACTGAAAATCATTCTTAACACAGCTGGCTCTTTACTCAAAAAGGAGCTTGCGAACATTTCAAACAAGAAACCAGATGCAAATGCAAAATCTGCCGATGCTCCGAAGGCAAAAGGAGAGTCTCTTATTTCACCTGAAAGAGAAGCTGAGCTTGTACTTCAGGCTCTTCGATCAAATACACTTTCAAAACTTACGTTTTCTGATTCTATTTTGTTCAACTCACTTGTTCGTGATGTGTTTCCAACAGCAAAAACAACAACATTTACAAACGAAGAACTCGAAACAGCAATCAAGAAATCATTGAATGACATGAAGCTAAGGATCATTGAATCACAAGTGAGCAAGATCGTCCAGCTGCACCAAGCAACAACGCAGCGAATGGGGATTGTCCTTGTTGGCGCATCAGGCTGCGGGAAAACAACTTTGTGGCGTGTTCTTCAGAAAGCATACGGCTTCCTTGGCCAGACGCTGCACATTCATGTGATGAACCCCAAAGCGCTTCCACGTTCGCAGCTGCTGGGAAGATTGGATCTGGACACGCGAAAGTGGCACGATGGAATTCTCACATCTCGTGCGAGGATAATCTCACGTGAAGCAGAAGGAATAGCATCATGGCTGGTGTGTGATGGAGATATTGACCCAGAATGGATTGAGTCACTGAACTCTGTGCTCGACGATAACAGGCTTCTCACTCTTCCCTCAGGAGAGAGAATACAGTTCCAGTCGAGTGCCAAAGTGAACTTCATATTCGAAACAGACTCACTCAGATTTGCCTCACCTGCAACAGTTTCTCGAATGGCAGTTATTTTCTTGAGCGATGAAGATTTGGGGTCGAAGGAGCTGGCAGCTGCGTGGATTGTCAGCCAGCCGAAGGAGATGCAGACCGATCTGTCAAATTGGATGGATGACATCGCACTTCCTGCAATAGACTTTGTTGCTGAGAGGGTTGGACTCGGCACTTCATCTTCTCTAAATTCTGCATCTGCCTCAGCTTCATCGTCAGTTTCTTCATCTGAACAGTCAAACTCATCAGATTCTCTTATGCTGTCGACAACTTTGACTGGTCTATGCAAAAATGCGCTTTCACATCTTGTGGGCGTAACCTCACGGTCAGAGTTTGCAGTTGCGTTGGTTCGAGGGCTTGGGGCTAATCTTTCTTTATCTCTTCAGACTTCAATGGCAAACTTTGTATTCAACAGGGCTGGACTTTCTCTTCCCCAGCCATCTCCTCCAACTCCACTTTCTGTGGAACTCAACACAACCGGCTCTGTACTCATTCCTTTTGTTGACCAATGCATGACACCAACCTTAGAGCAAGTGCTGAGTGCAGAAACAAGCGAGCTTATCTTGGCTACATCTGAAGTACAGATGCTTCGCACACTGTTTACGCCGTGGATGAAGCGAGGAGAACATTTTCTGCTTGTCGGTCCAGAAGGAGCTGGAAAGCACATGCTGCTGAAGGATGCACTGTTGGCCTTTCCAGGAATTGAAGTTGCAGAAGTGAACTGCTCATCAGAGACAAGTGCTTCTCTTCTTGCATCTTCACTCAAACAGCACTGTATGATCTTATCCAGCGCACATGGACGAACACTCCGTCCGAAAAGAGGCGAGCGTCTTGTTCTGTTTCTATCTGATTTGCACTTGCCTCGTGCAGACAAGTACGATACGGTTGAAGTGGTTGCATTTGCACAGCAACTGGTCACTTATGGCGGGTTCTACGACACAGATCTCGAATGGACAACTGTGGAAGGAGTTCAACTTGTTGTGACTGTTGTTGTATCTGCCACTTCTGCTTCATCATCTGCTCCATCTGGACATTCAGAGCAAGCACAAGCAGGCGCTGGTGCAAGCGGGGTATCACCACTTTCATCTCGTTTTACAGCCAACATCCACGTTGCAGCTATTCCATATCCTGCAATTTCTTCTCTTGCCACGGTCTATGAGCAAGTGCTGGAGCCTGTGCTCTCACCTTATCAGCATTCTTCTCTTCCCACTCGACTGCTTACAGACGCAATGATCGATTTATATGTACGAACTCAGAAGCGATTCACAACTGCGAAGCACAGCCACTATGTCTTCACTCCACGTGATCTTACACACTGGGTCATTGGCCTCTCCCGCTGCGATACATCCTCAGCGGATTTGGCATCAATTGCGCTGAATCTGGCTCCGAATGATGACAAAGTACGGAGCGGGGCAGCGATATCGAGCAGCGGTGCTGACGTTGATACGCTTGCACTGCTGGTTAACTGGGCACACGAAGCTCTTCGAATATTCAAAGACCGTTTGGACAACAGAATGCAGCTCAGCAGCGAGAAAGCAGCACAAACCGACGGAGAAAGCGAGGAGCCCATCTCAAAGATACTCGGAGCAGCTGAGCGCGCGTCCCGTTCTGATGCCTCTCAATTTGACACAGAGCTGTTTGAAGTGTCCAAACGATACTTCTCCAAGCTTCCAGTGTGGAGCTGTTTTTCTGTGCTTCTCACGCAAACGCTGCTGACGAACCCACCTTTAGTCCCACAGTCATCGCCAAGTCCGAAAGGAGAGGATCATCGCGTCCGACTTGCCTGCTGGTATCAAGGCCCTCCAAACTCAGTTGTTCACAAGCGCTTGACAATTGGCGCTTCTTTAGCTGAGCAATCTCGAAAGCATGTCGAAAAGACCATCCAACAATATGAACGAACTGTGCGTGATCTGAATATCGTGCTCTTTAACGAGTACATCGACCATTTCTCGCATATCGACAGACTGATGAGTTGGCCTGGTTCAGCACTTTTGCTGGTGGGGAAGTGCGGCGTAGGGAGAAGAACTCTTCTTCAACTTGTGGCATTTTCTCACAATCTGCATCTCTTTACTCCAACTATTGGAAAATGGTTTGATGCTAAATCACTAAAGGCATTTTTCAGATCAATTGTCCAGTGCTGCGTTGTGGAAAATGAAGGTGCTTGCCTTTTCATTGAAGATTGTCACGTGTCTGCAGAAGGCATCGGTGACTTGCTGTTGGATTATGCAACCACGCTTGTCCAGTCACAAGACGTCCATGCATTCTACAACGCTGAAGAGATGGAGCAACTTCGAGAGCAGTTGAAAGAAGATCTTGAAGAAGAGCAAGCCAAAGGAGCAAAGCTGCTGTCGTCTGTCGGAACTGGAGGTGGAGCTGGTGGAAGCAGTGGAAGTGGAGCAGCAGCTGTGCAACTTCAACGGGCGTTCTTGAAACTATCATACCGAGATCCAAACAACCGACTTGACGCGTTGATTGCTGCTTGTTTAAGAAGGAATCTGCATGTTGTGCTATCTTTTGACTGCACATCTCGCGACTTTGAGCGGAGACTCTCCAGCCACCCTTCCTTGTTCACACGAGCGAATGTGCTTTGGATGGGCGAGTGGAGCAATGCCTCAATGAAAAGCGTGACCAGATCGATGCTTCTTCCACTGTTCAAAACCATTTCAAAGGAAGTTCCTCAAACAAAGATGTCGCCATCTCCAAATGGTTCAGCATCACAAAGCGCTTCATTAGCAACATTGCTGCCAATACCAACAGCATCCACTTTATCCAATCTGTGTCTTGCTATTCACACACGCCGTTCGTTGGACAATTCCAGTCGATCGAGCGAAACAACAGCTGGGCCAAGAGACTTTGTGAGGCTTCTGCAAGCTTTCTGTAGTGTTTATTACGAGCGCATGTCTTCTCGAAAGGGAGCACACAAACATCTGAGTGCGGGTGTTGAGAAGCTCCAATCGGCAAATGAGCTTGTTGACTCACTTTCGAAGGAGGCAGCACATCAGGGCAAAGAGGTGGAGAAGAAGCAGGCAGAATGCAAAGCACTGATGCAGAAAATACAGCAAAAAGTGCAGACAGTCACAAAAGAGCGATCTCAAGCTTTGGTTCTGGAGAAGCAGCTTAAAAAGCAAACAGAAGAAATTGCAATTCAAACAAAAGAGATTGAAAAAGAGTTGTCAGAAGTGCAGCCTGTTCTCGAGGCAGCTAAAAAGGCAGTGACTGGAATATCAAAGGCAGATATTAACGAGCTGAAGTCAATGAATAACCCGCCAGAAGTGGTGAAGAACATCATGTCTGCTGTGCTGACGCTGTTTGGCGTGGCAGACACATCCTGGGGATCAATGAAGGCCTTTCTGAGCAAGCAAGGAATGGTCGACCAGATCGTGTCGCTGAATCCTGATCTCATCCAAGTGGGGACACGAAAGAACGTGCAGGCAGCCATCTCCAAGAACCCGAACTCGTTCAAATTCGAAAACGCGATGAAGGCCTCGAAGGCTGTCGGGCCAATGGCGGTGTGGGTGCAGGCGTGCCTCCGCTTTGCTGCTGTGAAGGAGAATGTGAAGCCACTGGAGGACAAAGCAGCCGAAAACAGGCGGCAGAGTGAGGAGATGGCGCGGGAGCTGGAGAAGTGCCAGAAGACTGTGGTTGAGCTGGAGAAAGAGCAGAAGGCGCTGCAGGAGGATCTGGGCGACAAGATGCAGGATGCAAAGCGGCTGGAGGTGAGACTGGAAGAAGTCAAAGAGAGAAGAGACTCCGCATCCCGCCTTTTGTCTCAGCTGGCTGATGAAAAAGACCGATGGGTCAATCAAATCAAGACGATGAACGAAGAGCTTGTTCGACTGCCTCTTCAGGCTCTGCTATCTGCTGCATTCCACATCTACCTCAGCAAAGAGACAGAAGATCGCAGGGAAGCGACTGTTAGACAGTGGCTGATCGATTATTGCGAGCTTTCTGAGCGGATTTCTGGTTCTGCTGATGGCAAGAGCAAATCTTCTGATTCTTCGGCTCTTTCAGATGCAATCGGAAGGAAAGGAGGCAAGCTGTCGTTTTTGTACTCTCCCAACCCGATTCCCTTCAACTATTCGCAGTTTATGAGCACAGAAGCAGAAAGGCTGAAGTGGAAGAGCGAAGGGCTCCCGTCTGACGAGCTCTCTGTTGAGAATGCAGTGATGATCACTACAACCATCAAAGCCCAGCAGCAGGTCGCTTTAGGAGCAACTTCTGATGCAATTGAAGCTGCAGCAACGTCTCCATTTGCTACTTTGTTTATTATCGACCCCACATCCACCATCACCACGTGGCTCATTGCTTCTCTCAAACACTTATCACTCGATGGAAAACAGGCATCATCAACTTCTTCATCTTCATCTTCTTCTGCTTCTGCTTCTGCTTCTGCTTCTGCATCATCATCTGCATCAGCATCTTCCTCTGCGAGCGCATCATCCAGCTCAACACAAGAAAAAGCTGGGAGTGTGAATGTTGATGTTATTCAGCAGAATGACCCGAAATTCCTGTCTCGGCTGGAATTGGCAGTGCGCTGGGGAAAAGTACTTGTTGTGCAGGAGATGGATCAGATTGAGCCTGTTCTGTTTCCGTTTTTGAGAGGAGAACTCCAAAAACAGGGAAATAGGCTGACAGTGCAGCTGGGCGAGAAGCAAGTCGAAGTGGATGAGAAGTTCTGCTTGTTCCTTGTGACGCGTAATCCCACGCCTCAGCTTCCCCCCGATGCTCGAGGAATTGTGTCTGAAGTCTCCTTCACTACGACAAGAGCCGGCCTTGAAGCACAGCTGCTGTCGATGACCATCCAGAACGAGCAGCCCACGATTGAAGTGCAGCGGTCGCAGCTGCTGCAGAAGGAAGAGAAGCTGCGTCTCGATTTGGCAGACCTTGAGAAGCAGCTGCTGGACAGACTGGCAAATTCGAAGGCGAACATTCTCGAAGACACTGCACTGATTGAATCACTGAACGAAACGAAAGCGAAATCAAAGAAAATCAGCGAATCGCTTGCAGAGTCAACAAAGCTGCAGATGGAGCTGAGCAACAAACGCGATGCATACAGACCGCTTGCTGTGCTTGGAGGCACACTTTACTTCTTGCTCTTATCCCTTTCTGCCATTAACCACATGTACCAGTATTCACAATCATCTTTCTTGTCTCTCTTTTCCAACTCTCTGAAGTTCTCAGCCCAATCGTCTGACCTCGCTACTCGAATTACTAATATGGGACAACTGCTGCTGAACTCGACGCTGATAACTGTGAGCAGAGGAATGTTCAAAGGAGACAGACTCGCCTTTGGATTGCACTTGGTCCATGCTGTTTGCCCTGCCGCTTTTGGTCCGGGTGAATGGGACCACTTCTTAGGGAGATACACGCAGCCCCCTGTTTCCATCTCTTCTGTGCCACAGTGGGTGCCTCCTGAAGCGAAAGAAGCTGTTGCGCAGCTGATGGGCACCATCCCTCGATTTGAGGAGTTGGCGCAGCTGAGAGCAGTTGGCCCAGCAAGATGGGCTCAATGGCTGAGCACCACACAATGCGAGAATGCATTTCCACTGGCTGCACCTCCGCCTATTCCATCGCCTGTCGGAGAGTCGATGGGGAAGCAAGTCCGCAGCACTTCTTCTTCTTCTTCTTCAACTCTCTCACTCTTCCAGCGTGTCCTCCTTGTGCAGGCATGCCGTCCTGATCGTCTTGTCAGTCAGTGTCTCTTGTTTGTGAAGGCAGCATTGGGCGTTGATTCAATCGATCCACCTCCATTTTCGATTGTTGATGTTGCTGCAAATGAATGCTCTCCTTCATCTCCTATTCTGATGATAGTCACGCCAGGTATTGATCCAACTGTTGATCTGGAAGATATCGCAAAGAGAACAGTTGGCGCTGATAATTATTATGCCATTGCCATGGGACAAGGACAAGGAGACGTTGCACTGGATCTCCTACGTCGTGTGTCTTCTACAAGAAGCTGGGTCTGCCTCAAAAACGTGCATCTGATGCCCGAATGGCTGAACGATCTGGAGAAGCTGTTGGCTGCGCTGGGACCAACACTCCATGCTGAGTTCCGCTTGTTCCTCACAAGCGAAGCACACGACAGATTCTCTCCTGTGTTACTTAGACAATGCCTGAAAATCACATATGAAGCACCTCCTGGGCTGAAGAAGAACTTGGCCCGTACATTTGACTCATGGCGCGAGGATGGGCGCTTTGAGAAGGGCAACGGGCTGTCTGGAACATCTCCTGCTCGCTCTCGAATCCTGTTTGCGTTGGCATGGTTGCATGCCGTTGTGCAAGAGAGGAGAACATACGTGCCACAGGGATGGATCAGAGCATATGAATTCTCCTCAGCTGATCTGCGGTCTGCAGTAGACATCATCGACAATCAGCTTGATGCAACATTGCGAGCTGCATCATCGAGCAATGCTGTCAACGCTGGAAGCAGAACACGCCAAGCTGGTTCTGGTGCTTCTGTTGCAATTCCATGGGAGACCATTCGGGGATTGCTGGCATACACAGTGTATGGTGGGAGGATCGACAACCCGTCAGACTGGAAAGTGCTTGAGTCGTATCTTCGGCACTGGTTCTCCAATCCTCTTCTGACATCAGAAAGCCTCGCACTCCTCGGAGCGCCTCTTCAACATGCTCGAATTGCAGCAACCACCCGCATTATTACACCGTACATTGATTCTCTGAAGCTGCTGCCTGATCAGGATCCACCGTTCCTTTTCCACCTTCCTTCCAATATCGAAGGCACAGTTCAATCTGCACAAGCGCTGGAACTCACCACATCTTTGAAAAGACTATCACATTCTGGAGGTGAGGGGAGCAGCAGTGGCAGTGGATCATTTGACAGAGACACGTGGGAAAGTGCATTATCTCCAATCATAGCAATGTGGAACGTGCTTTTGAATGCTCAGTCGGAGGAGAATTCTTCATCCTCGCCACATGAAGCAATTAATCTGATTTCTTTGCATCCTTCATTGAAACAGCCAACAACATCTGAAACTTCTCCGATTGACTTGTTCTTCTTGATCGAGTCACGCTTTTCTCATTCCCTCCTTTCGACTATTGACAACGACATCAAAGATCTCGATGCACTGATCAATGGAGAGATCCCTATTACTCCTCAACTGCGCCAAACAGGCGAAGCGCTCATTGTCGATGCTGTCCCGCCAAAATGGGATTCACTCTGGGATTCTGGGCCTTCTTCTTGCAGTGCATTTCTCCGTGGTGCTGTCCATCGTGCGAAAAACATCTGGAAGCTTACAACTATCACTTCTCAGCACATCACAAAGTTTTCACTTCCGTTTGGCTCATCCAAAAGTATCTCTTCTGCATCTGCAGGATTTCCTTCAGTCTTCAAAGAGACAATCAATCTGGGGCTGCTCTTCCGTCCTGCCATGCTTTTGAATGCTCTGCGGCAACAAACAGCCAGAAACCTTAGCTGTGCCATGGATGAGCTGAAGATGGAGGCATGTGTTGTCTCGTCTTCCGGGCAATCATCCAGTCATGCTTCGTCTGTTCCGCCAGGCTGGCAAGTTGGTGGATGCGCTCCGTGCTTTGTCTCTGGGCTTAGAATACAGGGAGGCGTGTGGAAGTCTCAGGGAATGGCTCCTGCAGAGCCAGGCACTTCATCTGTTTCGCTGCTCAATGCAAGCATCGCATTGGCGTGGATTCCAAAATCACTTCACAAAGAAGACGCTTCTTTTGCACAGTTTGTTCCGCCCCAGTCAGCTCACCTCTATCTCCAATCCCAATCTTCAACGTCATCAGCACAACATCAGCTCGCCCGCACTGGATTCTTTGAATTTCCTGTCTATATCAACGAACAAAGAGAAAGGCTTCTTATGAATATCAGACTTCCACTCTGTGAATCTGGCTCTTCTCACAAACAACCTCTTTCAGAAGAAGATGAGTGGACACTTTCTGGTTCTTGCCTCCTCCTTTCTTAGTGTATGATTTTCTATTATTCACAAAAGAAAATATCGAAATTTTGTTTGCTAATTTTAACGCCATCATCTCACAAAATTTTTCATTTCAGTAGTATTTATTGTTTGTTGTAAATATTTTAAAAATATCCAAAAACAGTACAAATTCTTTTATTTTTTCACTCAAAGCAACTGATTATGAGATATGCATTAAATCACTTTGCAGAAAAAAGACTCAGAAAATTATGAGAAAGTTTTTCCAACAAATACAAACTTTTGTTAATTTGCTAATTTCCAGAAATAAAAAAGAAAAAAAAAAAAAATAAGATTGAAAAATTAAACACGCAACGTTACAGCTTAACTTTATCAAACACATTCCCTCATCATAAAATATTTCATATTGAAAAAACAAAAAATACAACTGCCTAGTGCAGGGCTCGAACCTGCGACCGTTGCCTTATTAGAGCAACGCTCTACCGACTGAGCTAACCAGGCTCCTTGAAAAAACAAATTTTTTCCATTACTTTTATCAATTCCACAGAAATCATTGGTTTTTTTCAATAAACTATTCAACTATTTTTGACAACATCTTCTTTTTCTTTTCTTTAAACTTTCTATTTTTTGTTCAATTCGACTCATTTTCTATTCTTAAAACTTTAATGTGAACAATAAAATTCAATTTCTCTGATGTGCAATTTTAAAACCTGTCCAAAAACTTATCTGATAGATAAAAGATTTACGTAATTCAAATACAAATTCTAAAGAAATTTTCAACTTTTTTTAAAAATTAAAGGTTCATCGCATTGATTGCTCAGAAAAATATAATAGCTTAAAAATTTTTTGAATATTTCTATACAATAAATAAACATATAAATTAATTAAAAAGATAAACCAAAAGAAAATAAAACTGAAACAAAAAATAAATAACGATCATTTCAGCAAATATCATTCAAATCAAATTTCAATCATATTTAAAAAGCGAATTTTGTTCAATAAAAAAAAAAAATTATAATAATAATAACTAAAAACTTTATTATTTGATCAATGCCAAAATAAATTAAATAAAGAGAAATACACCAATGAAATACAAAAAAATATTTAGCGACGACAAGTTTCGATCTTGTGACCTGTGGGTTATGGGCCCACCACTCTCCCACTGAGCCACGTCGCTGAAAAAGGAAGATTCCAAATGTTCTTTTAAGCAGTTCGATTGATGTGTTTAAAGAGAAATCGTACATAATATCAAACTTTTGTTGCTTTGATGAAAGGCTTTTTAATCATTATCAATCATACTCACTACATGTTCTTCTTTTATTTGAACTTTTGGTCATGGTTATTTCAGTTATTCCTACTTTGATTTGGAAAATTTTCAAAGTTAAAAATTGTAAATTCATTTATTAAGAATTGAATATTTATTGAAAACCGAAATGCTTATGTGACCAAATGTTCATGTGACGAGTTTAATGTCCTGATGCTGTGGACCTTCTTATTCGTTCTTATTTCAATGGATCTCAAAAATGGAAGATAAAGTTCACTAAAGATGAAAAGCATGCATACAAAATGAAATTTTAAATGTTAAAAGTATTTTATGTATCAGGTCTTCGCAATCAACAAACCTAATCAAACCGGTGCACTGCAAAACTTCAATTGGTGAAGGATTGATTTGGTGGCTTTTATGTGATTAAATTGTATGCATGTCAGAAAGATTCTTTGGTGTTTTCAAATGTCTTTTTATTATATCTTTCATCTAAATAGCTTCATCAATTTATCAGCTGCACAAGGCGATGCATTTTTGATTATGATCCATTAAATAACAAAATTATTAAGTAATTCAAGTTAATTTTTCTCTTGAAAAAGAAAGCATTTTCAATTATGCGCAGAAACATTACGACTATAGAAGAGAAGATCGTTGATGAAGAAATATCACAAAAGAGTGTTGATTTAAGTGATGAATCAGAATCGTTTCTTGTTGGCTGATTGTTTTAAGCTTGTTGTCCCTTTTAATTAACATAGAGTTTATAATTTTAGGAAAGTAACAGTAACTCGCTTAGAAAATATCTTCGTTCGTTAGATTTACGTTGCTCTCAACTGTCTCAAACTCCTGTAAAATCCTTTTCAATGAAAGTGAACAATACTTTTCATCTAAACAAAAAGTTACAAGAACTATCATCTCAAAAGGTGAGTTTTTTTACGATGGATTGATTTAGCAAAAAATAATTTTCATACATTTTATTTTAGAGGCTGGATGACATGCTTATCTTTTTGAACTGTTATTGTTCATCATCTGTAAAACCAAATTCACACACATTAACAATCATTTCAAATTGCTGTCAACGATGCGGCGAATCTCTCTTAGGAATAAATCTTATGCTTGAGTTTTCGTCAATCTTTAGCTTGAAGCTCAATGTTGTTCATGTTACTTCTCTTATCAAGGGATATGTATCACTAGGATTGATGAAAGAAGCTTATTTTGTATTTTCTTCAATGATGAAGTGCTTTGATTCGAGCTTCATAAGTTTTCCTTTCCCTTCTCATCCAACTTTGACATTTGAAGAAGGAATCAGACCAAACATCAGAACTGTTAATACTCTTCTTCGAGGTTGCGTTCGAAAGGGCGATGAATGCGCTCTTGTTGACTACCTTTTTGCAACGATTCTTAGACCTTCACAGACGAGTTCAAAGTCTGCAAAGTACGATCATAACGACAAGCGTGAAGAACCTTTTGTGCTTAACCCCAACACTTCGACTTTTGAGTATGGAATATTGTGTTATGCTCAAACACTTAACGAAGAAGCCGGCTGGAGGCTGTGCAGTCGCATGAAGGCAGAATGTGGCGATTGGAGCGATCATGTCAAAAGCTTGCAAAATAAAGCAAAAAGTGCAGAAAAGAACCTGAAAGCAGCGTCAAATCAGTTGTCGCACGAACACAACATAACAAGCTCAATAGAAAGAAAAATAAGTAGCAATTCATCTTCGACTCTTCAAAAGTCTTTCTCTTCTGCCGAGCTTCAGGATGAACAATTTGAAAATGACAATGACGAAGGCGAAAGCGACGAAGACGAATGTTCTGATTCCACAAACACCCCATCGGCATGGGCAGCTGTTTTAACGCAGCTCAGCCTTTGTTCAGCGCTCTGCGGAGAGAAAGAGCGAGCTCAGAACGGAGTTCTTTTGGCTCTTCGGTCAACGTCTGTTAGCGAAGATGAGCCGCTGCATAAGAGCGACAAAAGAGGTTCAAAAGAAGCTCAGTCAACTTCGCAGAAAATATTTTCGTCTCAGAGAAAGAGAGAAAGCCAGCAGATGTGTGCTCGAATAAGAGAGTATCTTAGGAAGATAGAACAATCACACATTACACAAGAGCCTTCAAATGCAGGAAGAACTTTGGGAAAAAAGAAGGAAAGAGGGAAAATACAGGGCTTTCCAGAAATTGGCGGTGAGGCTGTCGTGATGGCTGGGTGGGGATCACATTCTGGTGTTGGAGGAAAGCCAACTTATTTGTGCAAGGAAAAAGAATCAAAAGTCAAAAAAGAGAAAGAGGACGAAGAGGATGAAAATGATGGAATTCTCCACAAATCAGATAAAAGAGCAAAATTAAATATTTCATCCCAAAAGCACAACTTGATGAGCGAGCTGCTCTTATCAAAGAAAACATCGCATTCGTCTTTGATCCCTTCGTTTTCTGATCCAACACGCCCATTGTGCATTGAAGTTGGGCCAGGGAACGGAGAATGGCTTCTGTATCATCTCACTTCCACTTCACGTTCATCTTCATTTCAGTCATCTTCTTCCTCTTCTCCATCTTCTTCCTCTTCTTCCTCCTCCTCTTCCTCTTCTCCTCTTCCTTTCACAATGCACTTTCCCCTCTCTGAAGCAAATTGGATTTCGATGGAGCTGCGATTCGAGCGTGTGTTTGAAATGTGGGCGCGAGCAATAATGGCCCAATTGCTTGTGCCTTCTGTGCCTTCTGTGCCTTTCAAGCAGCCAACGTCTTCCCTCGTCAAAAGGCCATCCCTTTTCGACCAGCTGCGAATTGTCTGTGGAGATGCTGTCCAGCTCTTTTCACAGGGCGCTTTGCTTAGCTCTTCTGTTGATGCTGTTTTTATCAATTTTCCTCAGCCGCCATCGTGGCCTCAATCAACAACGTACTTCTTAAATTCTGCATTTCTTTGCTCGATTGCTGCTTCTTTGAAAATAGCCCCACATCCTGGTCAACTGATTATCACGACTGTATGCTTTTTTATCATTTGAACAAAAAAGAAAAGAAAAGAAATCATTTCTTCTTCTTCTTCTTCTTCTTCTTCTTATTATTATTATTATTATTATTATTATTATTATTATTATTATTATTATTATTTTCATGTTTGAAATTTGAATTTATGATAATCCATTTCTTCTTTTCTTTTCTTTTCTTTTTTTATCCAGGATGAAATACAAGTTAAGCACTATGTTGAAAATCAAGCAAAAAAGATTCATCCTTCTGTATTGAAGCAAACAGCTTCGTCTATGCTTCCCTTTTCATCTACATTGAAAGAGTTTTATGGGACTTCATTCTTTGAAAGGTTCTGGAAGGGAGGAGGAAGAGAGCAAAGATATATTTTATGCTTTGAACGAGGAACATCTCAATCCATCCTCTAATTTATAAGAAATAGCAAGCAATATAATTCATATATTTCAAATTTTCTTTAATATTTTCTAATAATAAGAATATTTGGTACCCATTATTTTTTGATGGCAAGGACAGAAAAAGAAGAATCACCTCTTTTGTCATACTCAAATTTCCCTCTTCTTGAAATACCAAGTGAATGCTCTAAAGACTTAAATATTGTTTGAAAAAAATCGCTTTTTGCTTTTTGCTTAACATTTGGTTTCATGTTAAGTCATTGAGTAAGGATGATTTATCTGATAGAGATTTTCAAAACAATCTTATTCATATAATTCTTAGCTATGGATTAAGTAAAATATTATTAGATAATCCAGAAGCGGATATTGATTCAATTGTGGAAAATACGAAAAAAGAAAACAAATCAATTACTGATTTTTGTATGATATTTCTTAATTTTGTAAAGCATAATATAAAGAACTTTATTTTAGTAAATAACAAAGATGAAAAATTGAAGATAACCTTTCATTTTGCAGCAAAGTCAACACAAGATAAAGATGATGTAATTATTACATTAAAACAAGCTGACGCAAAGACAAAACCGGAAAAAATAAATAACGCTTATTTAAAAATAATTTCCTTTTTGTCCAACAGAAAAAAGAGCTTTTGTAATTGTGATACTGTTCAATTTGAATGGCAAAAAAAAAGTTTTTCTCTTTTTTCGATGAATCGTTCTTTTATAATTATACAGTTATAAATTAGCTGTGTTTTCACTTTTTCGTTACAAAAATTTTGTGGTTTTTGCTCTCTTTTAAAAGGTTTTTCTTTGAATAGCCCACAATTTATATGTCAATCACTTTAGATTTAATTATTTCTTCTGTTGGAACTTCGCAAAAGAAAAAACCAACAGAATCTATCGAGGAATATCTCGAAAGAATTGTTCACCTTTCCTTAAACGAAAAGAATATTGAAACGCTTGAAGGCCTTGAGGGATGTGTGGCCCTAAAAGTTTTATATCTTAGAAGCAATATTTTGAGAGAAATATCCCACTTGAATTTTCCATCACTTACACATCTTGACTTACAATATAACTTCATCAAAAAAATAGAAGGTCTTCAAGGATGCCCTTCTTTAACACATCTCTATCTCAATTTTAATCATATCACGGAAATTGTAAGTCTTGAAGGACCGACAAATCTGCAAGTTTGTTTTTTTAACTTAATTTTTTTTTCCTATTTTGGAGAATGAACGCATCAGGAACTTCATCTTTCATATCAAAAAAGAGATAATAAAGAAGGTGATACTGATAAAGATGAACCTTTTGTTATTAATGATGAAGTTTTGGATCCTGTTGCAGTATGAAATGTTGCTAAACTTATGTATTTTTTCATATTAGATATTTGAAATATTTTGAATTTTTAAAGAATTCACTTTGTGTATTAAGTATTGCTGGCGTTGGATTAAACTCTTTAAATGTTTTGTGGAAGTTGTTCAGATTGCATACACTTGATGCTTCTGATAATCCAATATCTGATTGGGATGTGTGCTTTGTTTGGCTTTTGTTGTTTTTACTATGTGAGCTGGCTTTTATTCTCCAGTCTGTAAGTGATTTCTTGATGTCATCCAAATTTTTAAGAAAATTGTCGTTAAATAATACTCCACTTGCTTCACAACCAAAATTTCATGAAATGGCGATCACTTATTCAAATTCTGTGAGTATGAAGTTGATATTTTTGGATAATACTTTACATTTCTTTTTCATTTCGAAAATAATATTTATTTGGCAAAATTTACATAGCCTCTGTAAATGGGAAGGACGTAATCCCAACTCAGCGTGAATTTTGTAGGCGATTATTTATTCGAAAGCACGCAGGCGGTTCTCGTGGTACAACGTCTGATTCTGAGCGGAAGAGCGAACGAGGAGAACGAAAAGGAAGCTCCAATCAATCTTTGCACTTAGTCGGCCAGCAGCCTCCTTCTACAACTGAGAGGCATATTGCATCTTCTTCATCTCGAGTAACTGTGATGGGCTCTTCGTTTGCCACGCCATCGCCTTCATCATCCTCTTCTTCTTCGACTTCTTCAGCTACACCGGAATTCTCTGACGCTCCTATGTCTTTTCCTCCAATGAAGCCATCTTCTGCTCCTCTTCACCAGAGACAACTTTCAACCCCTCTCTCGATCTCTTCCAAGGCATCAGCTTCTTCCGCTTCTTCCAGAGGAATTGGAGTTAGACCCTCTCCTTCCTCTTCTTCAACTGCTCACACTCCACCAATTCATTATCCAGCTTCTTCAAGTCAAGCCAGACGAATTTCTTATCCCAGCTCTTCTTCTCGTCCCGTCATTTCAGATGACCCATTAAGGAACCATACAACATCAACTGCAAAAAAAGAAGAAACAATGCAGTTTGGATTGTCTGTGTCTGGAATCACTTCTGCTGAGAATAGCCAAAAGATGCAGAAATGAACTTCACTTCACTGTTGTTTTTTCTAACGTGTATTTTTCAGTTTTACATTTATTCAACATTTTTATCATAATTTTCTTCTTTTTTTGAGAACAATTGACATTCAAGCAAATTTATAATTTCTTATTTACTCGATTTCTCAAATGTGCAAAGTAATTATGGTGAGTCACAACTTTTAGTAACATACAGAAACTTATTTTTTTTTTCGGATTTTCTCTAATTAAATGCATTTATATTGACGATCCTTTTTGAAATCACACTTTCGTTCGAGTTTCGATCAAATTTTTTATCTCAATGGGATTTTTGTGAAAATTTTGTTTCTGCAATAACTGCATCATGAACAATAGGTATTTTTAGTTTAAACTCAATATTTTAAAATCCCATTGAGACAAAATTTTTGATCGAAACTCGAACGAAAGTATGATTTCAAAAAGGATCAGCCATATAACATTATAAAACTTGTTAGAGGTAAGTTTTTAATTTGTTGTTACTCGTATTATTTTCAATGAAAAAAATCAAAATCTCTGTAATATGATGGCTATGATCAAATTTATTTCAAAAAAAATTTAAAATGAAAATGATTAATAAAAACTACTGAGTAAACTTTACCATGAAATATCTAAACTTTCTTGTTTTCTTTAATAAACGAGTGAAAATAATAGTTATCAGTTCATTCATATATTTTTTTCAAATTCATCTAACGCAATCATTGAAACACACGTATTTGATGTGTCAAAAAGTTATAATTGATTAGAAACCCTGATCCTCTATAGATTAAACAAAACAAAATCAAAACATTTAGTGCGTCACAAATCCGGGACAATGAATAAACTTCAGCTATTTTTAATCTTTTCTTTCATTTTATTAAATAAATTGGACAAAATATTTGACTTCAGGCATTTTCATTGAAAAATAATGCACCTAAGATAAACTTTTTGTGATCAAAAATTTTGTTATAAATATGAAATTTTTTTAGAAATGCATGTGATGTCACAATATTTTTTGTTATTATATCAATGATTTTTGTTTACAGATATGAAAATCAAATTTATTTTGAAATCTGGCAAAGTTCAAAAATGTTGCAAGTGAAACAGTTTTTTCATGATTTGTGCATAAAAAGCTTGAAAGTCCATATTTTCCCTTATATTTCAAAATGAAATTGATTTTCATATCCGAAGATAGGTATCTTTGTAATCAAAACATTAAGTTTTCAAACATTTCACGAATGTCAAAAAATGGTCCTATTTTTATTGTGTTTTTTGATCTCTTAAAGTCAACGAAAAGTGCATTATTTTTTTAATAAAAATGCCTGAAGTGAAATATTTTCCCCATATAAATATTTTTTCAGTTAAAAAAGACTTTGCAGGATCCATCATTCTTTCTGAAACTTTTGCCCATTCTGGTTTTTTCTCAGGTGCTTTTGATAACACAATTTCTGGATTGAATGGTTTTTTTCCTGAATCACTGAATGAAGCTTTAATTGTTGAAGGATTGAATGCTGAGTGGAATGAATTGACATATTTGTCTGGAAATGATTTTCTTTTTTCACTCGCAGAAGGATCAGGCGTTTCATAATTTATTGTTCTCAGCAAATTAAAAATGTGGCGTTGACATATAGATCCAATGGCTGGACAAGATGTGAAGTGTGAGATGATGGGAAGCACAAGTCAATGTTATGAATTTGTGACTGTTGTATAATCTGAGGGGACAAATAAGCTGCAAGAGAATCCATAAACAGTTGACAGTGTTTGTTCTTTTCATTTATAATAATTCTTCTGTGAAAAATGGAGTGCATAATTACTCTGTCAAATATCATCGGAAAGCTTTCTTTCATCATTGTGCAAGTTTCATCAGTTACAAATCTCAACTGTGGCTCGCTTGCTTTTTGAAATTCAATGGGGAGCTTTTAAGCTTTTATTTTTGTAACAACAGGATACCTCACACCATCCGCTGAAATAAGGAAGAGAGAAGAAATAGATGAGGCAAGACTGGTTCTGGAACAAAGGGCACACATGCATCTTCAGTACTCACCACTTTGACAGGTCTGACATCCGAAACTGATAAATATTCTTCATCAAGAATAAAAAGAAGTTCATGGAAATATCTGAACTCATCATATAATAATTTAACTTTTTCGAACCATGGAGCAAGACGCTCTTTTGTTGAGTGTGCTGCTCGAGCAGTGGGAAGTTGAATTGGGTGTATGAAAAACAAATCTGATTGATCATTCAAAAATCGATAGTGACATGTCCTTGATATTAGTATTTTATCCATCGGTTTCCCTGAACCTTCAGATATTGTCAATTGAGCCTGAAAAAACAGTGAAAGAAAAAATTTCAAAACAATAAAGAATTTTGCTATGTGCAATCTTTCTTTCTTAATACACGGACATGCACCTTGCATGACTTCCTCCTTTGTTGATTCTTTCAAAATTGATTTGTTTTGTTGGTTCAATAATGGAGGTCGTCCAACAGAGCACACATCTCTTCCTATTGATTATGTTGAAAGTGCTCTGCAAAGGCTGTTTTCATGAATGATTCCTGAGTTAAATAATTCTTTTTTTATTATCACTCTTTTTTCGACGAGATCAAGTGCTTTTTTCTAATAGCCTCTCTATTTCCCTAGCATTCTTTAAACATGATTGAAATCACATCCGTTTTGATGCATTTCATGTCCTTTTCATCATTTAAATCATGATCGTCTTCAAAGCCTCTGCAACACAAAAATTTTGCATGTTGTTTGTCGGTCGATAAGAATTTAAATTGTCGAAAATAATATGATATTTTCAATAAAAAAATTTTTTTTGATAAAAGTTGTTTTTCTAAATGACAAATACAATTAGAACATGTTCTTATTTGCATTCAAAGTTTTTGTTTGAAATTTTGTGTTGTTTTGATGAAACAAGAAAAACAAACATAAAAGTGCAGAGCTCCTTAATTCTCAAGAACAATCGTGATCTACAACACCTCTCTATTATGGGAGTGAGAGTGCCTTATTAAGGGCTCTGTCGTTCACATAATTTGATTAATGTCAACATTTTTGGAAGGACCTGCGCCTGGGCTGAGCAGGATCTTCCCGCAAAGCGGACCAACAGGCGATATGGGCGCACCGATCCCCATCTCCAATCCATCTTCCGCAGCTTCCAGTTTGGTATTTCCTTCATCTTCTGCTTCTCAACTAGCCTACGACATCAAAATGACGCTGGATTCTGCTCCCACACGGACCTTGGATAAAGCCTGCAAGATACAATTCGGAGTTCAAACATCAAACTCAGTGTTCAACTTTCCAATTAACGCCAGTGATATTGATCAGTCCACAGCAGTATATGAGTTGCTCTCGGCTCCCCCATTTATTCCATCAAGAACCCACGCTCACTCCCGATCAAGAAGCTGGTTTTCCGACGCACTGGACGAGGGAGCTTGGAAAGTGGAGTCTCGGTTGCTCCCAGCGCTGAAGGCAATTGTGTTGGCAACTCAGAATGCGAAGCAAGAGGATAAACCATATTTAAGCGACGCGTTAACCTTTTTGATTGCAGCGCTGCAAGAGGCTAGACATATGAGGATAACTGCAAAATTTGGTTTTGATGCAGCTAGGTTATTACAGGAAGAAAAAGAAGATCCACAGCTCAACAGGGAACAACTTGAGAGGATTGCACCGCTGATGCAGAAGAAACGAGAAGCTGTATCACACTCCACGAATGCAGCTAGCCGGCAGAGCGCGCGTTCCTCGAGAGCATTTTGCTCCAAAAGACCTTTCATTCCTCCAAAGACCCGTTTTTTTCAGAGAAAGAAGGAGGCCGAACCCAGGTTTTCACTCGAGAGTGGGAGAAGATTGGAGTGGGAGACGTGATTACGGAGGGTATACGACCGATTTGGAAAGGAAAAAGCTCGAGAGAACGCCTGAAGAAGGAGAATGGACGATGCAGAGGTTTTATTGGAGGGAAGAAAGAGGAGCAAGCTTGTGCGAAGTGGATACAAGAGGGGTTGAGGACGGAAGTGTTGACCAAGCTGACAGCGGACCAGGTTGGTTGCGTGAACAACATTTTCTTTATCCAGAAGAAGAATGGGATATACAGACAAATCCTGGATTGCAGACCGCTGAACGTTGAGTTGGAGGATGTTCACTTCAAAATGGACGATCATCGAACCGTGGAGAAACTGCTGCAAAAGAAAGACTGGGCGACTTCTTTGGACCTTTCTCAGGCGTATTTCCTCAAACCGGAACACAGAGAGTTCACTCCTTACCTGGCTTTCCAGTTCAGAGGAGATTTCTTCGGTTCCAGGGGAATGCCGTATGGATACAATGACGCTCCCAGGGTCTTTAACAAGATAATGCGCAAAGAAATGATGCAGGAAAGGAAACGGTGGAGTGTGAGGAGTGTAACATATTTTGACAATACACTTCTTCTTCATCAGGACAGGAATAATCAAAGAGCAGCAACGAAGGAGATTTTGGAATTGTTGGGGCAGCTAGGCTTGTTGGGAAATATGGAGAAAAGCAAATTATGACAGAAAAGACACTTTGATTCCCTTGGATGGAGAGGGGACAGCTAACAGATGACAGTGAGACTTGAGGATCAACGACGCAAAGAGCTGAGACAATAATGTGTGAAATGGATGAAGCGGGTGAAGCTCAGCAAGGCTGTGAAGGTGAGAGATTTAGCGTCCTTCATAGTGCTACTCAGCGCTACGCGCTTCGTGTTCAGAGACGCAAGCTTGTTCATGAACCGATGGTATGCGGTTCTCAACAAAGGCGTGAGAGAATCGGGTTGGAATGGGGAGGTGCGCCTCAACGGCAGTCTGAGGAGGCAACTGGAGCTATGGTTACAGAGACTGAATACAAGGTTCAGCAGGAAGCTGGTGGACTTTGCCAGCCCTGAAGCTGTTCTCACAACGGACGCATCTCCGTTTGCAGCGGGAGCAACCTTGAATATTGCGGGGAACGTCCAACATTTCCACAAACTTCTCAGCCCAACATTCAGGAACAAACATCGAATTACAGAGAGCTTTTGGCTGTTCTCCTTGCGCTCAACAATTTTTCTTCCAGCCTGGAGCGCAACAAAATCCACAACCTGCTTCTCCGGTCGGACAATACCTCAGTGGTTTTCAATATCAACAGATGGGTAGCAGGACCGAACTTGATCTCTCTCCTGAGAAAGATTTAAAATGTATGTCAAGCGATGGAGGTGACATTGAAGGCCATTCACATTCCGGGAGAAAAGAACGTGATAGCAGACTCGCTGTCAAGACTTGCAATTGCAGGAGACTACGAGATTCGGACTCAAAATCTTCGCGAAGCAGAAGCAGTTCTGGGAGCCGTCCCAGATGTGGACGCATTAGCAAACATAAGAATCAAGAAAAGACCGATATGTTATGGGCCAGGAAGCCTATGGTGCACGGACTGTCTGACCGCAGACTGGAGAGAAGGAGTCATCTTGGCACATCCCCCTGTGCCCCTCATAATGCCTTGTCTGAAAAAAGTACAAACGGAAAGAGCGAGAGTGGTTCTTCTTCTTCCAGCTTGGAAGAATCAAGTATGGAGTCAATTGTTACAAGAGATGGAGACTCATCGAGCTGTGTGGAAGGACGCAAAGGAGGTCCTAATACCAGGAGAAAAGCTAAGAAAGACTGGAGCATCTCTTCTCCCAAGGGAATACATGGCAGCGTGGCTAAACTGGTGGCAGACGAAGGCAAAATATGGTGGAAACAGAGCATGAGACAATGTGGAGTACCAGTGAGGATCCAAGGTACAGCAAAGAACAGTGTGGCTCAGACAACATGGAGATCGTATTGCTTCGGATTCAAACACTTCAGCAGAGCATGGAGGAGATTGACACTGCGACAGTTCCCCAAGAAGTTTGAAAACTGGATAAAGAACTGCGTAGACTGTTTTACAGACCTAAGGGACCGAGGTTTTTCATATGCGTGTCTCGCAGCCACGCGTTCGGCTATTTCCCTCATTTCAAAGGTGGTCTATGGTAAGGAGAAAGGAGGAAACTCTCTCTTTCATGTGCTGTTTAGGACATTCTCCAGAAGCCAGGTGCACAGAAGACCTTGCATGGAGATGTGGAAGCCAGACCTCGCTTTTCCACACTATTCTCAGGACTTCCCAAATGAGAAGTTGTCGTTCCTTGAACTGACCATAAAGAGCATTTTGCTAATTATGATATTCACAGCCTGCAGGTTCCGTGAACTGGCACAGCTCTCAATGACCTCATCGATTGTAGATTCAAGCGCAGTGCATCTCCAAACGAAGCTCAAGACGACAAATTCATCATCCTTCATTTCAGTGCCTTTCCTCGATTAGCCAAACGCAAAGATTTGCCCAACAAGAACATAATTGTGCCTATGGGAATTCATTAAACAGAGACGCCCTGAATGTGACACATTCCTCTTGAACACAATGAAATTCACCCCGCTGACAGTGGAGGGGATTAGGAAACTAGACAGAATAGGAATGTCTTGGATAGGAGTCCCCAGACACGACCGCCCATATACCAAAGAACGCTGCTATATCAACGCTTATGCTCAACAAAGTTCCAGTAGTGCTGGATGCAAAATATGCGAGACATTCACCGACTGCACACACACCATCAAAGTTTTATCTTTCCTCAAATCTCTCCCATCAAATGGCACACCAACTAATCTCAACATCGAACACACAACCAAGCCATTCCTCAGAGATTATCAAATTTAGCCTGCCAAAACTCAAAGAAAGCACAGAGCAAGATCCAGAAGTCACGCATCCATCAAAGATCGAGGAGCTAGGCGACCAAGAATCAGAAGGCAGTAAAACGATCGAAATCGATGACATTTTGTTCACAATGAGACCTTTATTCGACACACAAGCATACACCGAGGAACAAGAGAGAAGCCCAATTATTATCACTCCCAAAATAGAGAGGTGTCGTAGATAGATTGTTCTTAACAAATTTACGTGAATATTTTTTTTTTTTTTTTTTTTTTTTTCCTTAAGTTTCAGCTTATTCATTGACCATCAAAGGCTTTGTTCTTTTGTATTCTTTAATACACTTAAACAATCGCGGATCAAGGCTGGTTGAGATCACTGGAGCAGAAGAAATGGTAATAAATCAACTGTTCATATCCACAGGAAGCTCACACCCTTCATTAACATCGGTTCACTATGAGATGATTTATATTTGAAATCAAAAATTATTTGGGAAATGAAAACAGAGCAAAGGTCATCTCAAAAATTTCGTTGTTTTCACATTTTTTTACAATTAAAGTTTCATTTAAAGCATTTTGAATTTGCTTTTTATAGGATTGAAAGAAAAATTGTGAATGTGCATGATGCTTATTACAAAAGAAAGAGATAGACGTAAATGAATGTGAACAAAATTTAGTAGATGAAAATTGAGTTGTTGTTCTTTGAATATCCACCATCTCAAGCGCTCGCGTAGCTATCCGCTCAACAAACTGCACCGACCGCTCGCGCACAACAAACCCTACGACCCCCACGATGAGATTCCCAACCAACTGAAACAGAACGCCTCACTTTTCTTCAATGTCAAACGTGATGCTGTGCTCCCTGCGGTTCGAAAAGAGCTGCTCGCGCGGCTCACGCAACAGCTCCGGCTTGTGGAACTGATGCATTATCACAATGCTGTTTGTCACCTCCGTGGAGGGACAGACGCGCACTTTGGCAGAGGTACCAACAGAGCCAGACGCCGGCTGAGGAGACTTTCTCTGCCCACCTGCCACTCCGACATATGAGGCAAAGTTGCGGATAGAACTCGAAGAAGTCATAGGTCGAGCAGATGCGGAATGCGCAGAATCAGAGGACGGAGCGCGCACATGCAAAGCTGCAGTTCCTGCGCGAAGGGGAAGGAGGTTGTTTCCAGACGCGATCTCGTTGCTCACATGCAGCAGATACTACATCCACCGGAATGCCGATGATGCTGACAGTGGCTTCAACATTCTCACAAACACACAACACGAAACGAAAAATACTTCAATCTACCCTTTCCCTTGGCACACTTTCCCGATCGCATGAATCATATCCCACAGAGCAATCGACGGCCCACTTTGCTGCAGCACAACCCACCCAATTGGAACAAACTCGTCCATCATATCTCTCTTCCAGTCCGAGTCCAAATACAACAATTCTCCATCCGATACCAATCATTTATTCACATCTCTTTCTTTTCTCTTCTCTCTCCTCCCAAACAGCATCTCCCCAACAAACGTGATACTCATCGTCCCGTCCGGCTGTATCATCCCTTTCACAACTGGCTTCCCCACAATCCGCTCCACAATCACCATCTTCCTCATCAGTCAATCTCGCCCGCTCTCAAGTGTTCTCTCAAAAAATCATCATTCATTCTGGCTGATTCTATTCTATCTTTAACTTTTCTTTGCCTTTCAAAAATAGAAAATTTAGTCATACTCAGTTTTTTCGCTTTTATCGCTTTAACAAAATTGAATGACTTTTTTATATTGAATCATATCATATATTTTTGAATCAATTTTTACCTATTGATTTTGATGACAAGAAATTATGTGACCTTAAATTATGTTACAGAACCATCTCAATCAATATTTTTAATTTATTTTTTGAAACGACTCCAGGAAAGTTTCGAAATTTGGAGAAAAAAGTTAAAAAGGATAAAGACAAATTAAAACTATAAAATAAATTATTGCAGCGCATTCTCATAAAAAAATAGATTTTCAATGTTTATTAATGAAAATAAAAGATTATAATCTGATGCATTCAAGTTTATGGAAAAAATTTCAAATAAAAAAATCCACCAATATTTTGTTTAGAAACAAAGTTAACTACACAGAGAGCACACGATTTTCTTTATGAGGTCCTACCAACCTATCAACAAATTTGTTAAATTCATCATTTTTTGTTGACTTGACTGATCTATATCGTTCAACTGATCTTGCCAAAGACCTGTCGATTACACAATCTGAAATTTTCGTTCTTTAAAAAAATTAAATGTGCAAAATAATTTTGATAACCTGAATTATTAAATAATAAAAATGACTTGAAATTCAAAAAAAAAATATTTTTTGTTATCAGAAATAAATTTTAATTTTAAATAGTTTTTGAGAGAAAATAGATCGAATGAAAGGAAAGCGTTTTGCCGGCCTGCTTGTCGAGCAGTTCAAAAAATATCAGTCTATCGTCGAGACCCCGTTTGTGTGCGGAAAAATGTGATTATAAACGGATGCAATTTAATTCCAATTTCCTGTATTTTTACGTTGACATTTTTCCAAGACGAATAAAAGGAGAAAATTTCTTTTAATGATATAAAAAAAGTGATGCTTCCAGAATCTGAAATTCGACAATTGCAAAATTAACGAATACATTATTATATGCTGAAATTGATTTTTATTTCATATTATTTAATATTATATATATATTTTTTTGATTTCTATAAACTGAAAACAATCAATCAAACTTTAACTATCAAATAAAAACTGAAAACCATTTTTTCCAATAGATAGATATTATTATCAATGATTATTTCACAGAGAATGTCTTTAATAACGAAAATAAACTCTCCAAATAAAAAAAAGAACTGATCGATCAAGAAAATTTTCTCACAATTCACTAAAACCTTAAATTTTAAATAAAATAATTAAAAAACCTTTATACAAAGAAAATAAAATACAAAATACACGAAGAAATTGATCCAGAAGCTGATAAAAGCAAAAATGATAAACTTTTTAAAATTAATTTTAATAATAACAACAATATTCTTGGAAAGTGAAGATCCAGAAGTTCCAGATCCAACAGGGGCTGTAACTATTTACGTGGGTCAAAATGGCGCCTCAGATGCAAATGGGGAAGCATTTGACACACCAGTGGATACTCTGAATAAAGCAAACACTTTACTTACAGGCAATGCAGGGGACAACGGATATCACATTAAAGTTATTGCAACTGGCAAAGTTCCTGCAAGCGAAGCTGTAGCATTTGACAAAGAAAAGGGAATCACCGTTGTGGGAGTCACAAAACAGGAAAATGATGACGGAACCGAAATCGAAACTGAAGCAAAGGCAACTATTGTTTGCTCTATTGAAAATGACGTTGATCTATTCACTTGCACACACACAGTGGAATTCAGGGAGATCTCTTTTGAGTTTGGAAGACTTATAGGAACGAATTCATTGATTCATGCAACAACTGCTTCAACTTCGCTGAGTTTAATTAGCTGCGATTTTGTGCGACCGACCCCACAGAAATCTGGAAGAAATGATGAAGGAGGCGAACCACAAGCACTAGGAACCACTCTTATGAAAGTGGAAGCAGGCACATTGACGATGGAAACAGTTATAGGCACGGCCTCTAATAATCCAGCTTTGTTTTTAACATCGCCGTTTTTGATTACTGGAGTGACGGAGGTTTCTTTGAAAAGTTTGCAAATGTCAGAGATTACATCAAAAACAGGTCCTGTGATGAAAATTGTTGGAGGAAGTGGGAAGAGCATTGCAGTGACGTTGGACGGCTGCGGATTTTCTCTGTGCAAATCAGAAGAAGCATCAGCAGATATAGCAAAAAGCGGGACATTGTATGTTGAAAGCGACAATTCAGAAAGTACATTTACAATCCGCGATACAGTCGCTACAACATTTACTTCATGCACCTGCGCCCACGGGAAGTCTGGAGGTATTTATCTGAAAATGAATGGAATTGAAGATGCCACGAAATTCACTTGGCCTTCAAGCGAAAAATTGACATTCACCGGATGCACAGCAGGGACAGACAATACAGTGAAAAATACAGGCTTATATCTTGAAGTTAAGACTTCAGTAATTGAAGCTATCGCAACTGATATGCACGGTAAGTTTGCAAGCGGATACAAGCGAGGACAGAATGACTGGGTTGTTACAGCATTGGGAGACCAATCAGCCAATGAAATAGATTTTACTTCAACGTATTTCGATCCAGAAGTTCCAGATCCAACAGGGGCTGTAACTATTTACGTGGGTCAAAATGGCGCCTCAGATGCAAATGGGGAAGCATTTGACACACCAGTGGATACTCTGAATAAAGCAAACACTTTACTTACAGGCAATGCAGGGGACAACGGATATCACATTAAAGTTATTGCAACTGGCAAAGTTCCTGCAAGCGAAGCTGTAGCATTTGACAAAGAAAAGGGAATCACCGTTGTGGGAGTCACAAAACAGGAAAATGATGACGGAACCGAAATCGAAACTGAAGCAAAGGCAACTATTGTTTGCTCTATTGAAAATGACGTTGATCTATTCACTTGCACACACACAGTGGAATTCAGGGAGATCTCTTTTGAGTTTGGAAGACTTATAGGAACGAATTCATTGATTCATGCAACAACTGCTTCAACTTCGCTGAGTTTAATTAGCTGCGATTTTGTGCGACCGACCCCACAGAAATCTGGAAGAAATGATGAAGGAGGCGAACCACAAGCACTAGGAACCACTCTTATGAAAGTGGAAGCAGGCACATTGACGATGGAAACAGTTATAGGCACGGCCTCTAATAATCCAGCTTTGTTTTTAACATCGCCGTTTTTGATTACTGGAGTGACGGAGGTTTCTTTGAAAAGTTTGCAAATGTCAGAGATTACATCAAAAACAGGTCCTGTGATGAAAATTGTTGGAGGAAGTGGGAAGAGCATTGCAGTGACGTTGGACGGCTGCGGATTTTCTCTGTGCAAATCAGAAGAAGCATCAGCAGATATAGCAAAAAGCGGGACATTGTATGTTGAAAGCGACAATTCAGAAAGTACATTTACAATCCGCGATACAGTCGCTACAACATTTACTTCATGCACCTGCGCCCACGGGAAGTCTGGAGGTATTTATCTGAAAATGAATGGAATTGAAGATGCCACGAAATTCACTTGGCCTTCAAGCGAAAAATTGACATTCACCGGATGCACAGCAGGGACAGACAATACAGTGAAAAATACAGGCTTATATCTTGAAGTTAAGACTTCAGTAATTGAAGCTATCGCAACTGATATGCACGGTAAGTTTGCAAGCGGATACAAGCGAGGACAGAATGACTGGGTTGTTACAGCATTGGGAGACCAATCAGCCAATGAAATAGATTTTACTTCAACGTATTTCGATCCAGAAGTTCCAGATCCAACAGGGGCTGTAACTATTTACGTGGGTCAAAATGGCGCCTCAGATGCAAATGGGGAAGCATTTGACACACCAGTGGATACTCTGAATAAAGCAAACACTTTACTTACAGGCAATGCAGGGGACAACGGATATCACATTAAAGTTATTGCAACTGGCAAAGTTCCTGCAAGCGAAGCTGTAGCATTTGACAAAGAAAAGGGAATCACCGTTGTGGGAGTCACAAAACAGGAAAATGATGACGGAACCGAAATCGAAACTGAAGCAAAGGCAACTATTGTTTGCTCTATTGAAAATGACGTTGATCTATTCACTTGCACACACACAGTGGAATTCAGGGAGATCTCTTTTGAGTTTGGAAGACTTATAGGAACGAATTCATTGATTCATGCAACAACTGCTTCAACTTCGCTGAGTTTAATTAGCTGCGATTTTGTGCGACCGACCCCACAGAAATCTGGAAGAAATGATGAAGGAGGCGAACCACAAGCACTAGGAACCACTCTTATGAAAGTGGAAGCAGGCACATTGACGATGGAAACAGTTATAGGCACGGCCTCTAATAATCCAGCTTTGTTTTTAACATCGCCGTTTTTGATTACTGGAGTGACGGAGGTTTCTTTGAAAAGTTTGCAAATGTCAGAGATTACATCAAAAACAGGTCCTGTGATGAAAATTGTTGGAGGAAGTGGGAAGAGCATTGCAGTGACGTTGGACGGCTGCGGATTTTCTCTGTGCAAATCAGAAGAAGCATCAGCAGATATAGCAAAAAGCGGGACATTGTATGTTGAAAGCGACAATTCAGAAAGTACATTTACAATCCGCGATACAGTCGCTACAACATTTACTTCATGCACCTGCGCCCACGGGAAGTCTGGAGGTATTTATCTGAAAATGAATGGAATTGAAGATGCCACGAAATTCACTTGGCCTTCAAGCGAAAAATTGACATTCACCGGATGCACAGCAGGGACAGACAATACAGTGAAAAATACAGGCTTATATCTTGAAGTTAAGACTTCAGTAATTGAAGCTATCGCAACTGATATGCACGGTAAGTTTGCAAGCGGATACAAGCGAGGACAGAATGACTGGGTTGTTACAGCATTGGGAGACCAATCAGCCAATGAAATAGATTTTACTTCAACGTATTTCGATCCAGAAGTTCCAGATCCAACAGGGGCTGTAACTATTTACGTGGGTCAAAATGGCGCCTCAGATGCAAATGGGGAAGCATTTGACACACCAGTGGATACTCTGAATAAAGCAAACACTTTACTTACAGGCAATGCAGGGGACAACGGATATCACATTAAAGTTATTGCAACTGGCAAAGTTCCTGCAAGCGAAGCTGTAGCATTTGACAAAGAAAAGGGAATCACCGTTGTGGGAGTCACAAAACAGGAAAATGATGACGGAACCGAAATCGAAACTGAAGCAAAGGCAACTATTGTTTGCTCTATTGAAAATGACGTTGATCTATTCACTTGCACACACACAGTGGAATTCAGGGAGATCTCTTTTGAGTTTGGAAGACTTATAGGAACGAATTCATTGATTCATGCAACAACTGCTTCAACTTCGCTGAGTTTAATTAGCTGCGATTTTGTGCGACCGACCCCACAGAAATCTGGAAGAAATGATGAAGGAGGCGAACCACAAGCACTAGGAACCACTCTTATGAAAGTGGAAGCAGGCACATTGACGATGGAAACAGTTATAGGCACGGCCTCTAATAATCCAGCTTTGTTTTTAACATCGCCGTTTTTGATTACTGGAGTGACGGAGGTTTCTTTGAAAAGTTTGCAAATGTCAGAGATTACATCAAAAACAGGTCCTGTGATGAAAATTGTTGGAGGAAGTGGGAAGAGCATTGCAGTGACGTTGGACGGCTGCGGATTTTCTCTGTGCAAATCAGAAGAAGCATCAGCAGATATAGCAAAAAGCGGGACATTGTATGTTGAAAGCGACAATTCAGAAAGTACATTTACAATCCGCGATACAGTCGCTACAACATTTACTTCATGCACCTGCGCCCACGGGAAGTCTGGAGGTATTTATCTGAAAATGAATGGAATTGAAGATGCCACGAAATTCACTTGGCCTTCAAGCGAAAAATTGACATTCACCGGATGCACAGCAGGGACAGACAATACAGTGAAAAATACAGGCTTATATCTTGAAGTTAAGACTTCAGTAATTGAAGCTATCGCAACTGATATGCACGGTAAGTTTGCAAGCGGATACAAGCGAGGACAGAATGACTGGGTTGTTACAGCATTTGGAGATGCAGGTGTTGATGATATCGATTTTACTGCTGAATATTTCGATGTATCTGTTGAAAGATATTTAAAAAGTGATGGATTGAAGAAGAATGATGGTTTATCGTTTGAGAATCCTTCTAATTCACTAATTGACATGTATAGATCATTTAAGAATGATGTTAAAAAGAGACAATATTCCATGAAAATTATTAAGAGCGCGAATGCATTTAAGGTTGATTTTATCACGTTTAGCGTTTCTCAGGGAATAAATATTGTAGGAATTGAAAAGGAGGATGGAATTGAAGTTAACAAAGAAACATTGTTGAACTGTGATATACATCCAGGAGGAAACTTGTTTACGTGCAAGCAAACAGTAACATTTAAGTATTTAGCCTTCATTTTCCCGAACTCATTGGATGTAGTTCAAAAAATTAATAAAAACTTCAACGCAGATCCATTTGCTTTAATTTATGCAGATAGCGAATCAGAATCTTTGACTCTTAGTAACTGCCGATTTGTTAGACCAACAACAGGATCACAAGGAAGAATTCTCCAAAACGTTGATGGCAGTAGTAGCATTGCAATCAATCTTGTGAAAGCTTCAAAAGGCTCAATTTATCTGGATTCAGTTTCATGTTCCGATGAAAAAGAAAAAGTTACCTTTAACGAGCCATTAATTGACATTAATGGAGCGAACAAGATTAATTTAAAAGGAGTGGATATAAGTAAAGTGGACATTGTTGAAGGAGCTGCGATTAACATTGAAGCTGGCGAAAGTGTTTCATGCGATGTCAAAGTTGAAGGATTGAAAATGAATGAAATCTCTTCAAAAAAATCAAAAACAGCAGGTCTACTCATTGATTTAAAATCAGATAAATCCAAAGTGGAAATAGGAAGATCGGAAAAATGTTCATTTAAGTCATGCGCTACTCAAGAAGGCAAATCGGGAGCTATATACATTGAAATGAAGAAGGCAACATCAAATTTGGCGCTTCCAACAGAGAATAATTTGGAAATTGATGAAACAAATTCGGCAGGCTCATCATCGACATCGTTGTGCATCATCGCTCCAGACTTTGATGAATTTAGTAAACAAAATGGAGCATTCGATTTCGCCAAAAATTACAATGACTCAAATGCAGGGTGGGTTGTTGGAGCATCTGATCCATCTTCTGATCCAGATGACGTTTATGAGAAGTATGTGAAGAAAAGCAGCGAAGATCCCAATCCTGATGAAAAAGAAAAACCAAAAACAAAAACAGCTGTGATTGTTGTGGCTGTTGTCGTTCCAATTGTATTTGTGATTGCAGTTGTTGTTATTATTATAGTTGTTGTTGTAATTGTCAGAAGAAGAAGAAGATCTAAATATAGTGAAAATTCAGATGATGAAAAAGATAACGAAATTGAAATGAGCGCACACGTCTAAAAGTTTAAATATCTTCTGATGATTCAAACAAGAACATTTGAATCACTTTTTAAAATTATTATGGATTTTTTGTAGAATAAAACTGTTTTATCTTTTATTTTCGAAAGTTAAACCCAATAAACTATTTGAACATAGTTTATTATTATTATTATAATTGCGTTTATTGTTTTTGCGAATGAACAAAAAACACAGTCGATTTGATTCATTTTTTATTTATTCGCATTCTTTGTAATCCACTATTTCAATCATTCAGTTATACCCTGTATTTTAAAGTTATATTTTTCATCATTATTATTTTATATCACTATTTGAAATTAATGTGAGTTTCTTTTTGATATTGAGAAATGACCGTTTAAAGCTTAATTATTTCACATCATAACGCTGAAATAATAACTAAATGAATGTTACAAATTGAATTTCTGGGATTTTTAAATGTGCACAACGGGGTATGAGAATTTCATTTTCAATAAGAGTATTTTAAAACATCAATCAAAGCAAACTAAAAATGAAAAGAAAATGAAATTCTATTTATTTGTCAAGAATACAACAAATTGATTCAATTTGAAAAAAAGAAAAAATACAAAAAAGTTGGTAAAGTTATCAATTTGAAAATTGAAAATAATTCATGATAAAACTATTTTGATAAGTTGAATTCATTTTTGGGCTTTGCAAGTTCAATTCTTTCAATAAGCGATAGCATTCCTATAAAATATATAAATTCTCTACTGTATAAATGCGCACCGAGTTCCTTTATCAATGGCAGATGTGAAAAAGATAGATTTTCTATATCATCTTCTTCAGTTGATCGTAACCAAAATATATTCTTTGATGAAATTGAGGATAAAAGAAAAACATTAACATTAGGGGTGACTTCATTCATATAAATTGCTTGCGAACAATAAAGATAATTATCTGAAGTTAACTTCACCATAATATAAATATTTTCATTAAGAAATCAATATTTCAATGAATAATGAATAATTAACCGATATTAACTCATCTATTCCACTTAGAATCGTTTAAGATTCCATTGAAAAAAACATTTATGATAACGAAGCAGATGTTTTTTGCTTCATTATCATAAAGATATTGAACCATGTTTTATTAATTTCTGGAAGGCTTTCTTCCGTTATTTTTTTAATAATTATATCTGTCATGCGCATATATTAGAAATGGTTGATTGATCTTGAATCGAGCAAAGGGAAAATTGAGTCAGTTGAGAAACTTTTGAAGTCAAGCTTAAAATCCACAACCTGTTTTTCTTTATGAAAATTTTATTCAATTTTTAGAGAATGAAAAGAACTTTTATACTGATCAAGTTATTTCATTGAACGAAGATGAAATACAAAAAATTAGCAGCTGCGTTTATTCAATACAAATTTGGAAAAGATGCATCACTTTTTTGAGAGAAAAAGCACATGGAATCCTGACCCAGTTCAGCAATTGGAAAAGAAAATGTGAATCTCACTTCCTTCTCTTCTATTAACGAGAGATCATCACTTAAGGGTCAGTCACCCAACTGATCTGAAATGCAAAAATAGAACTAGATTACAATGGTGATGTGAAATAGCTAAAAGGATAGAAAATATAATAAAGAAACATGAAAATGTTGTGGAGCTCCTTTCATATCACGCCTGAAGAAGAAGGAAAATGGGTCATTAACAGAATCTGTAAAAAAAAAGGGTGGGAGTGTATAGGGGCGGGAAGAAGAGAATACACATAATTGGGCGTTTCATGAGATTATTTTCAAATAAATAATCTCATTATTCATCATCATTGAGCAATCTTTCCAGTTGTTCCTTTTTTCACTGGTATCTTGTACGCACCGACAGTTGAATCGTCTTTTCTTGAACAGCCTCAGCTGACGAACTGTAACCTTTCGGGTGAGACTTTTTTTATTTCGCGCAGAACTGGCGTTTGATCATCTTTGTAGTTTTGATCCGTCTCATCTTCACAGTTATCGCTTTCTGAAGATGATTCGCTGGTGGTGTTGCAATCTGACTTGTCATCAAAAATAATTTCCTGCTTCTGGGAAGTGCCTGCTGCCGCTGTTTGCGTTAAGGTTTCGTGTTGCACAAGGCTATGTTCCAGCGGTGTTGTATTGGTTTGACATGCAATTGTTTTTGCACACGTCATTGTTACGTCGGAACGAAAGTAGTGTCTTGAGATCGTGTCACTCTTAGGAGATAGCCTGGCAAATCTTGCAATTTGTGCCACCGGAACTCCGGCCATTGTTAGTGCGGAAATGGAAGAATGCTTCAACGAATAAGGGCCAAAGTGCTCTGGAACTCCTGCTTCAGTTAGGAACTCTTTTGCAAGTTTTCTCAATGACCTTGCTGATAAGGCGTTCATTTGGTCTTTTCCAACAAATAAATGGACTGGGTTGGATTGTGTTGAATTTCGCCTCTCCCACAACTCTCTGACAGCTGATGCCGGACAAATTAATGGGGAGTCGATCAAGAAGGGAATGATAATGTCTGTTCTTCCGATAGTTGTTTTTAACGAGCTGTCCAAGACAATTGAATCTTTTCTCATCGACGAATGTCCGAGGTCAATTCTTTCAAGCTCAGTAAACCTTCATGCGGAAAAAAGCATACACAAGCAGATCGTATTCTTGTTTAATTGCAATAATTGAAGCTTTGAATTTTCTCCAAGCGTTATGATGTAGTCCAACATGATCTTTGGATTCCAAATCTGCGGCTTATCTTTCTTCTTTCTCCTTTCTGCTCTTTTGAACGAGCGAAACAACATTTTTTATGAGCGGAAACTCACCCAAACATCTGTCAAATAATAGCTGAGTTAGCATAGACACTGCAGATCTCGTTTGGCACAGTGATGACACCTTCATTCCACTATCGCGAAGAGTGATGAAAATATCGGAGCATTTTCCAACCCAATCACTCCACTCATCCGAAGGTCGTCCACATCCACGTTGAGCCCATTCCGATCCAAAATGAGACAGACCCGACATGAACACCTCCCACGTTGCTTGTGCAAGGTGGGATTTTCAAATTTACATAACATTGTTTGAGAAACCTTTCACTTCGAGGACAGCCTTAAACCATTCTTCAACAGAGATTGTTACGGGTTGAGGAGAACAACTCTCATTTTCCCTGGAGGAAGGTTGGCTTCGGTTCGTATCATCCAAATCCCCGGCTTCAGCAGAACCGCATGGTTCCTCCACGTCCATTTGAATGTTCTCATTCTGTTCAATATTGGCTCCCAAATCTGTCCTTTCCAGTCTGGCATGAGGAGCAAAACACGCGCTTTCTCTTTTATTGCTTCCATGAGAACTGGGACAATCAGAGGGATTGGAGGATGGGCAAGAACTGTTTCTCCTCGCCAAGGATGCTGCAGACCGTCTTCGTTTATCGGGCTTCCTGGCCCGCACCAGCGCTTCACCTTTTGATTGTATCTTGTTGCAAACGCATCGAGAGTGAATTTCAGATTCGTCATCTTTTTCAGTGCTTGAAATGCTTCCGGTTTGATTGCGTGATCGCCTCCCCTTTCTAGCCTTGAAAGAGAGTCGGCCCTTTTCGTTTCTTTGACCGGGGATGTGTTACACTTTCACTTGAATCTGCATCGTGTGCGTTTGTTTCCAAATCTTCAATAGGAGTCTTCTCAAATTCGCTCCAGCCCGCCACCTGTTCAGGTTGAACACCGATATTGAGTTGTCCGATCTGATAAGTAGTTTGTGGATGCGATTGGATAACAGAATTGGGGAGAAGTGAGTCAGAGCTGACAAGATTGCGAACATCTCCCGATAGTTTGAACTTTGATTTCGTTGCCAATAGGGGAGTTTGTGATGAAAATCCAAAACACTGTTTCCGATTCTTGAAAAAGCTCCAACAGCTTTTCTGGATGCATCTGTCGTTAGTGTTGCATCTGGAAGAAAGAGTGGGCACAGTTGTCTTGGCGTGTTGGTTTTCAACCTCGATATCCATTTGGAAAGATTGGGGAGAATGGACTGGTTGATCCTCATCTTCCCTCTCCATCCCACCATCGAAACCATTTTGTTTAAAGTGCGATAAAGATCTGAGAGAAACAGAGAAGCTTCTCGAACCACGAACATTGAAGCGTTCAGCTTTCCAATGAACGCTGCAAGGTCTCTTACTCTCACTTCTTTCGCTCTGAGGGACCTCCTCCTCCATCTGGTTCATTCCTTTATAAGTTCTTTCGTTCTCCTCATTTCCAGAGCCACATTGAACTGGTGCGTGTCCCAATCGAAACCCAAATAGGTGAAAGTATGCGAGGGAATCAAATGACTCTTTTCTATGTTTTCCAGTAGACCAAGGCTTTCGAAAAGAGAAACGACTTTCTGAGTTATTTATTTTAATTTCTTTTGGTCTTGGCGAAGAAGAATGATATCGTCTAGGTACGCGATTGCTCTTACGTTCCATCGCTCCCGGATGAATTGTATCACCTTCCTCATGATTTTTGTTAAGATTCTTGGAGAATCTTTGTATCCCAATGATATTCCGTTAAAACAACAGAAATTATTGTTAAATTCGAAAGAAAGAAAAAGTTTGAAGTTGTCGTCCACTTTCACTAAATAGCAGGCTTGACTTAGGTCTAAAGTTGTTGCGTAATCTCTTCTTGTTATAATTCGTTCTAGTGACCTGTAATCCTCCAGTTTGAAATGGATTGATTTCGTTGAATCGTTCAACGCTCTGCAATCGATAATTTGTCTCCATCCCCCTTGTTTTTTCTTTATCACAAACACTGGATTTAAATGTTTCACCTTTCTTTTCGGTATTTTTTGTATTATGTTCGTTTCGAGCTGATTCTGAATCAGCTTTACCATCGCTTTTGTAGCTTCCCCTGATTGATGGGGGCTGTATGTTTCCATTTTTGAGTTTAATAATTTCTCCCTGGCTTTCCTGTTTTTCCAAATCGGAATGACGCCTCTTTTTCCCAACTTCTCTCCATCTATCATTCTCCACGCTTCTCGATAATATTCCGTTCTTCCTCCAACAATTGAAGGCAACTGGCTTTGTTGGTTCTCGTTCCCCTGGATCTCAGTTGCGAAGGACTTATGCTGTATGAGCTTGAGGTTTTTCTCTCTGCCCACGACCGGGGACCCGAACGATAAAACTGAGGGAGTTGGTAGCTTTCATGTTTTCCATATCTGCTTTTCCCAAAGGATTTGGAGTTTAATGAGAACGAAGTCCACATTTTCGTTGTTGGCTTCGAGGTTTTCCTGACCTCTTGCTATAAATCACTTTGCCTTTTCGTTAGGAGCGGTGATGCTGAATCCTCTTTCATTCTCGCTGCTTCGGTAAATCCAAATCTCGCTTGGATGCGAGCGTTTCTGGCTTCTTTCAAGGCTTGTGAAAGCAGTAAACATGCTTGCGCAATAGCGCCCTGAGCTTCATCATCTTTTGTTTTTGTATAGGCAAATAAAATAAGTTTCATTGCGGGGAAAAGAAACGTCTCACATCTTTCTCTTGCTTGATCAAAGGCGTCTTTGTACGGACTGGTAGTCCTAACAAAGGTGGAGGTGCATTATGGAGGAGAGGGTAAAAATCCTCTGTCTTCAACGAAGAAACCAAGCCATTTATCTCATGTTCCGGTAATGGAAGATCACATAACGATAATTCCGGGGGTCTTACAAAAATTTTAAGAAACGAATTTTCCAGTGGAATTTCTTCTTCTTTTTCTTCGCCAAGGGTGGTAGAAGGTGGTGAGTGTGAGGATGAAAAAGAAAAAGGTTGGGAAGCGGAAAAGGGTCCGGGAAATGTCGGAAACCCGCTTGTTGGACCACCAGGAAGCGCAACTGCGCTCGTTTCGGCCGCAAGTCCTGTTCCCAGAGGATTGTTAGGAATCATCATTTTCAGATCAGTGATCGTGACTGACCCTTAAGTGATGATCTCTCGTAAATAGAAGAGAAGGAAGTGAGAGAATGTTTTCTTTTAAATCAAAGTGCTTGCGCTTTGATTAAGAGATATGTATCATCGTGCACTTATGTCTCCAATGCTTGGGCTTGAAAAGATTAAATCTCAATATGAAGATTGGGAAAGAGAAACAGATAGTTCTTGTGCAAAAGCTCATATATTTAATGGAACAGAATTCTATACAAATGCGCTAAAGCATTTCCATCAAATGCTAATATTAATGCACTACATAGGAGAAATAATAATTCCTGAAAATCCTTGAAATACACTCAAAGAAAAAGAAAAAATATTTTTTTGGAGACGAATATAGTCGTTTGAGGAAGCAAATATATATTCTTTTGATTCAACTTTATTTAATCAAAGGATCACAATGGAATAATTTCAACAGGTTAAAAAAAATAATAATCTTGATAAAAAAAGTCAAATAAAATTTCTCTGAAAAAATTGAATGTGCTTTATCATTCATAATATTACTTTTCCATTAATATTTTGTTTTTATTCAACGAAAACGAACAAACAAAGACTGTTGGCTTTAAAAAAAACAATTCAAAAACAACAAATAAATTGTTTGATCATTTTTCATTAGAAAGCTAATGAAAATAATAACAGGATATAAGTTGATTTGGTTAATGCACATGATTCGACCTGTCACAAAATTGTTATATGTCACAGCTGTCATGATGCCATATTGTGCACATATATTTTTTTCTGCCTATTGTGTGTGGAAACTGAGAAATATTTTATTTTCAATTTTCCAGAAAATTCAAAATCCTGTTCAAATTTAAATGAAATGAATGGTTTTTTTAGGGTTTTTATTTATTCGCTTTTTTTGTCACAGCTTAAATGTTAGGGTTTTATCCAAAATCAACTTGTTGGTGTTGAAAATTTGTTAGTGTGAATTTCTCAAATTTTTCTGTAAAGAAAAATTATTTATCATTGATCAAAAAATGCTCTATTCAAATTGGGGTCCAGTAAAATTGAATATGTTCAAAAGCATATTTGAGTGAATTCTAGTTGAATTTTAAATATTAATCTGTTTATTTTGATTATTGAAGAATATTATTGATGAGAATAATTTTTGATCAATGCCTTATTTAGTGGGAAAAAATAATTTGATAGATTTAAATATAAAAGTTTTCGCACAAAAGAAAGACATAATAACTTCACGAAACAGTTAACAATAACGTTATAATCATCCTCACAAATTTTTATTAACAGTCGTATATTGAGCAATTACCGTTGATTTTACATTCAAAGTTGCAAAATAAAGTACAATATTTGCTGGGCATTGTTAAAAGCGATTGAAACAAAAAATACAATTCCAAAAAATCTGGAACTCTTAACATTGATAGATTAGATAACAGACAGAGAATATGTCGAAAATAAAAGAATAAACAGCAAATTAAAAAATTGATAAAAACATACAATTTGTTCAGGAAACAGAACAAACTCGAAAAATAATCGATCAAAGGAGGGGGAAAACCATATATTAATTATTCGAAAATTGATTTTCTTTTAAAGAAAAAATTGAGTCAAATAAAACAATGCTCACAACATTAAAAATAATAATGCATTTTTATATATTTGCAGATATATCAAATATAGGTCAATAGATATGGAATAAAGCAAAATTAATATTTTTTGTAAAATCTCATGATATTAACAAATAAAGAAGCAGTTATTCTTTGTGCACAAAATGACTTTGATGTGCTTTTGAAGCACTGATGAATTTGATATTATAGCAAAAAAAAAAAAAAGAAAGAAAGAAAGAAAAGAAAGAAAGAAAGAAAGAAAAGCGAAAGAAACACATTTCATGATTCAAATAAGAATACAAAATGAGTTTGTTGCATTTGTTTGTCTTGATTGCTATGCTAATCAGCTTTGAGATTATTTCTAGCATGAGGCCAATGATTTGAAATTTGATGCCCATTCAATTAATGAACATGTTTTGGATAAAGGATTATCCAACTGCCACTCAGACAGCATTTTTGATAAGTTTTATTTTCATGGCTTCTATGCAAATGAAAATATGTATAAAGACATTATCACAAATAAAGATGCTGAAACATCGGGGTTGATGTTAAAACGAAGTGAATATTTTTCAAAAAAAAAAAAGAAGAGAATTTAATGACTATGTCGACCAATTGGTAAATGAGAATTGTCAGCAGAAAATAATTTGCAACACAAAAAGAGTTTTTCGCAATCAAAGATCCATTGCGATATCTGTGGTTAATTTTGGTAATTTGATTGAAAAATGAAATCGTTGTCCTTTTTCAAAGAAAAGAGAAGATCTGTCATTATTGTCAACGACACATCCACAGTTTTTATTCATTGTTGTTCAATCCATCAAAGAGAAGCATCAAATGGCTATTTATTCAATCTGAATGAAGGACATTTGATTCTGATTTTTCTTCATTTGTTTTTGTGAGATCAATTTCTATTTTGGCAAGCACAGACATAAGGATAATTCCAGCACCTTCCATTTTGCAAACATCTCACAAAGTGCGAGAGGACAAAGCAACCGATGTTCAACGGGCAATTCAGAAAATGAATATCGATTCTGGATATGTTTTGTGGAAAAAGTCGACACACCACTTGAAGGAGGATTGGTTGTAGAGAATTGCTTCGAACATAATCACTTTTTTCACTCTGAATTCATCATATGCTCAATGCATTCGGAGAGACAAATTTTGATACAGTGATTGGAAATTGAACAATGAAAAGTCAAGTCGTGGATTCAGGTGATGCAACATCTGTGGATTGTAATTTCAATAACCTTTCAATCGAAAATTCATCATGAGTTAATGGAGGTGCAATACTTTTCACATCTTTAGGTCTCTAGAATGTCTCATTGTGCAATTTTCATTTTTGCTATTCTTCTTGGAGTGGTGGAGCGATTTCATCAAGAACAGGCGGTAAAAAATTTGTGATATCTTCATCCAGTTTTGATTCAGACACAGCAGAAGCATCATCAGGTTGCATTGATTAAATTATGTTTCAACATTTTCGATGAAGAACACAAATTGCTCACGCAGTTTAACAAAACATCTTGGTGGAGGAGCGCTGATTGATTACAACGAATATCAGTTGCTTGTTGAAAAATGCAACTTTATTTGTTGCAGAAAGAATACAACACAATACGATGGAGGTGGGAGTGTTGGTTTTTTTTAATCATGTTTCTGCCATTTTCACTGATTGTTCAATTTGCGGTGGATTCAGCGAAAGATATGGTGTAGGATTTCGATGGACCAATGGAACAGAAGGATGTGCCATTCAGATTGTGTTTTGCTTATTTTCAAACAACACTGCTACAAATATTGTCCACGATGTCTATGCTGTTGAAGGGTGGACAAGCATCAATGAAAAATTCATTTGTGCGCTGTCGTTCAAGTACTTGTATTAACAACAATCGAGTGGTCAAAGGATCAACAGAATACAATAATTGGATTCCAAAGATCTTCTTCAACCCAGTGTTTGTGAACTCAATGGAAGGACTGGATCACATGGCCTGTGGGTTTGTGAGGGCAGGAGATGAATATGGAAGGAGATGCAAAACAATTGAATATGGAATGAGTGCGCTGGATACTGATGGAAGCAGCAATGAAGTGATCATTGAAGTTGGGGATTATGATGAAAACAAAGTTGAAGTTGGAAAAATGAAGATATCATTTGAATGGAAAGATAAAATTCAAGTGATTATTCACAACAGATCACCAAATGGAGAATCGTTGGTGGTCATTGGCACAGGAGAGGGAAGTTTCAGAAAAATCACATTTGTTTGTGGAGAGAATTCATCGTTTCATCTGATGGAAGTGATGGCAGAAGAATGAATTCTGAATATGCATGAGTGTGTGGTCACTTCATTGAGAAACGATGAAAGCTGTGTTTTAACAGCATCACTGATGATTGTCCAAAAGGGGTCTGTCAGTTTTGATTCTGTTGAGATCAGTGGAATATCGTTTTCATCAGATCCCGCATTCGACATCAGAGGTGAAAGCTCATTGTCTTTCCAGATGAACAATGTTGATGCATTTGGCATTTCTCAGATGAGAAGAGATGGGAGTGTGATTAGTGGGAATCTGGTGAATGGGATGAATGTTAATGTTTCAGGAGGAATGATAAGAAATTGTGAGCGTGAAGATGTGTGTGGAGGAGGGATGTGGATTCAGCTCAATGAAGGCTCATAGATGGAGATTGGGAATGTCTCAAGCGAAAGAAGTGATGAGAATGTTGATAATGTGACATTCAGCAATTGTTGCTGTATGGAAAAGACAAATGGAGTTGGAGGATATGGCGGAGCAATCAATTTCGATGTGTGTGATGTGAATTGTGCTTTTTGCATCCATTGTGCTTGTTTTGAGGATTGCCAGGCCGAAAAAGGGAACAACATATTTGTGAATGCACAGCGTCTGAGAGATGTTGTGAGTCACACCACATTTGGCCTTGTGCATGAGGGCATGACAGATAGTGACTTATTGGGATTTGAGGATGGGTGCAGGGAGGAGAGCGTGCCACTTCTTCCATATTTGATGGAAGCATGGGATGTTGGATTTGTGGGAGGAGAGAAAAGCCTGGACTTCAGCAGATGTGGAATGGAGCAGTATCCATGATCATCGATCAAAAAAGTGGTTGATGCGTGGTGTGAGGATGAAACAAGAACAATCAGAATCAAAAACGGATTTGTGCTTTGTGAAGAGATTGTGATGGAAAGACATTATTGGAATGTGACAGGCATTCTTGGAGACACTGCAGTCGATGTTGTTGTGCCTTCTCCTCTGTTTGACGCAGATTGTTTGATTTGCATTTCATCCGGAGCATTGCCGAAAGATTTGTGCTTTTCTCTTCCGTCATCTCTTTCTCTTGCCTCATCATTCATCTTTTCCTCTTCAAATGTTTTTAGTGTCAGTGATTGTTCAGTTGAACCATCCACTGGTAACTTGTTGAATGAAATTGAATACTGTGTATTGCATAATGAGGGAGGAGTTCTGCACATGGCAGGCTTTTCGAATAAATGTGCAATAAACATTTTGTCAAATCCAATTATAAAATGCACTGGAGACGGCATTGCTGAATTATCAAATTGTATTCTCACTGGAATTTCAAGGAGAAATGGAGGAGGAAGCTGTTTGAAAAGGAGTTGTGCCAAAAAGGAAAGCAAGATTTCTTTCACTTCGGTTGTTGATGTTATAACAATCACGAATTGCACATTCGGTGAATGTGGTGTTGATAATAAAGATTGTTGTGGTGGAGGAATAAAGATTTCAATTGGAAATGATGAAAAGGTTGTGATAAATTGGTCAACCACATTTTATGGTTGCAAGGTTCAGAATAAAGAAGACTCAAATGGAAGAGGAGGTGGGATTATGATAACTGTTGGACGTGGATGGAGCTTGAAGATGAAGGAAGTGAGGTATGAAGGATGTGAAGTGTCATCAAGTGAGGATAAAAGTGAAACGAAAGGATAAGGAGGAGGGATGTTTATGAAGCTGCCAGACCAAATGGGAGCATTTGTGTTGGAAGGAATGATTTTTGATGAATGCAATGCCTGGAAAGGGAAGAATGTGTTTATGTCAGGATGGGACCTGAGTGAGATTGTGAGTGAGGATAGCTTCAAATTGGAGATGAGTTCAGAGGAGTTGGGTTCATTGGATGAGTTGAGCGGATGGGAGGGAAAGACAACAGGAGAGGAGGGATATGTGATTCCACTGATTGTGTATTTGCGAAGTAACTGGAGTGGGAATGGGTTTGCTTCTTTTGAAAGTGGAAAAGATTTCAGTGGCTGTGGGTATTCAGTTGCTCCATGTTCATCGATTGATCATCTTGTTTCATTGAGATTCGCAACACTTGAAACAGAAGAATCAAAGATCATTGTGTCAGGTTCAGGATTGATTCGAAGTTCAATATCATTTTCTTCTTCATCATCAAACACACCAATTGTGAAGATTGAAGGAGAAGAAAATGGAACTACGTGAGGATTGAAGATGAGAAGGAAATAGATGGAGAAAATAGAGATGTGATGGTTGTCTCAGAAGTGTTTCTTTCATTTGTGAATGTTTCATTTGTTCTACCGAATGTGCTTGTCCACCATATGACATTTCTCAAATCATCATCAAAGAATGGTATCCTTTCTGTGAAAAGCAGCTCATTTGTTTGAGAGGATTCTTCAAAAGAAACGGATTTCTGCTTAGTGTAAGTGGATGGATGGAATGCAGCTACTAAAGATTGTGCTCTGAAAGAATTCCATATTTCACAAGGTTTTGTGGAATTGTCCTCAGATGAGAAAGTGGCAGATGTGATGAATCTGTCGATCACCAACACAAGCATTTCGAGAAGGAGTCTGATTTCGCTCAGTGAATCTGCTCTCTCATCAGCCAGCTTATTGAAAGGAGCAACGATGCTGGGAGACAAAGAGAATGGAGATGGAGTGAAGTTGCTGAGCATCAACAGCTCATCATTCACAAGCATCACAAACAGCGACAACAGAGCCACAATAGTGAGTGCTTGTTCATTTGAATGTGAAATGAGATGCCTGGTGGAAGGGTGCGTGATGACGAAGTGTCTGAGCGAGTGGAGTGAAGAGGGAGGAGGGATGAAAGTGAGTTTGAAAAGCAGAGTGAGTGAGTTGGGAGTGAGTGGTTGTTTGTTTGGGATGTGTTCGTGCTCAGTAGCGAAGGGGAGAGGAGGAGGGCTGATGATAGATGCATCTGGTTTGGACGGAGTACGAGCAGACACAGGAGATGCACAGCCTTTAGGAATAAAGATTGAAAGAACAAGATTCACAATGAATGATGCGTATATGGGGAAGGATGTGTTCATCCGATGCAGCCGGATTGAAAAGCAGATCAATGAAAAATTGTTTTCATTGGACTTCAGCCAGGAGTCATTGAAGTCGAACAACTCGATTTGTGGAAGCGATGAAGAGAAAACAGATTTTGATCTGATCCCGCTGATCACGTTCTATTATGGGCAGCATGTGTTTGTGAAATCTAATGGAAGGGATATTAGACGGTGTGGAGAGCAGATGAATCCGTGCAAAAGTGTCAGCTGATGTGTGAATCACATCCAAAGAGGAATGGGAAATGTCATTTGGACCGAGAGAGAAGGAGATACTGGAGGAGAATGTGTGATTGGAGATTTGAATGTGAAGTCAGTGAAGAAGTCGAAGGCGACAGTCCATTTCAACGAAGCAATTCAAAAGATATGAAAAAAAGGGGTCTGTGATTGTGTTTGCGAATGAGCGTGTTGTGGAGCTGAATGTGTTTGAATTCGGGGAGTTGCATAACGCAAATTATAGCCACATAATGAAAGTGAAGAACGGAACAACAGAGATGAGGGAGTGCGAATGCTTGTCATCCACATTTGGTTTGATCATCAACAGTACAATAATGGGAGTTGAAGGAGGAGAGCTGGAGATGGACAAGTGTGTGTTCACGAGAATGAATTTGAATGTGCATATGATATAATTCGTAGGGGAGTCTGAAGCAATTATTTCAGAAATCAAAATCGATTGTTTGGATTCAGAGGGAAATGTGATTGAAGTTGGGGACAGAGCAAGAGTGGAGATGAAAGAATTGGATATGCAAAATGTCACTCTCTCAAGGGGTGGAAGTGCGATGAAAATGCAGAATTTGGCGAAGAATGAAGTGTTTTCGAACTGTTCATTTGGAAAGTGTTTGAGCGAAAAGGAGAAAGGATCGATTGCGTCTGTGGATAATTGTGCTGATGTTGGTTTTGATTCCTGCAGCTTCTTTGGTGATATTGAAGATAATACAAGAGAAAATGGAAAATGATTTGGGAGACTGAAGGAAGCTGCAAAAGGAATTGATAAGTTGTGGATATTCAATCCATCAATGTGAGGATGAAATACACGACAATCAGCAACTCGAAAAAAGGGTGACTTTCGTTGTTAGGCGGGAGTGTTGAAATTGAGAAAGTGGAGATCATGAACAACAATCCATGTACTGTGAATTATGGATCGACAAGGCGGAACATTCCGTGTGGAGACTCAGACAAGTTAAATGTCGCGAGTTTGAAATGAGGAGATGGAGTTTTTCCAAATGCATCACTATGAATTCTGAATGAAGGATGCACTTTTGAAGGGATTGTTTCTGAATGAACATCTTAATTCTTCATTCCAATTCTGGAGAGCGTTGAAGCAAAAGAAGTGGGAGAAGAAGTGGAGATTGTGTTCAAAGGGTTGGAGCTGCTTCCATGCGACTTGTCATTTATGGTTGTGAAGAAGATGGGAGAAGACAAAGAAATTGAACAGCATGATTTTGGTAAAAGCGTATCCCAGACAGAAAGAGAAGCAAAATGGAGCATGGAGAAAGACATTATTTGCAATTGTGGAAATGATGTTGAAGCGAGAGTGAATGCTCTGTTTGTTAATGCTGATGGTCCTTCATCAATTGATACATTTATTCTGAAGAATGCAAGTGAAACAAAGATAAAAGGAGATGATAAACTTGTTGAAGGAGGAAAAGAAGAAAAAACATCATAGGCGTTGATTGTGATTGTGATATTTGCTGTGTTGTTTCTGATAGCTTTGGTTGAATTTATTATATTTGCTGTTCGATGGATGAAGCAAAAGAGAAGAACAGAAGAATTGGAGGTGATTGAGGAAGACACAGTGAAAAAGGATCCAAAAGCATTTGAGATGGTGACGATGGAGATGTCGCCTGAGGAGCAGTGGAGAAGAGCTGAGAGGGAGGCAGAGAAAAAGAATGAGGAGAGGATGAAGAAGAGCGTGTATGAGAAAAGCTTGGGACATTCAGAATCATCAGAGCATTTGCTGAGTGAGAGTGGCTCCACCGAATACATATTGGGGAAAGACTCAGACAAAATCCCAGAATGGATGCTGGAAAAAGTTGAAGAAAAAGAGGAGGAAGAGATAAGGAAGAGAACATCTTCTCCTTCTATTTCATCCACTTCAACCACTTCAACCACTGATTCAGATTCCACATTTGTTCGAGGAGAAGATCTGTGTCCAACCACCTCTTCAATGTCGAATCTGGTGGATGCTATGACCTGTTCATCTCCACATGAGAAACTGATTCTTGATTTTCGAGATTCGTTCTTCATGCTGATGCATGGGAGGAACAAGACGAAGGAGATGGCGATTGGGAGTGTGGAGGAGCGGGAGGTGACAGGAGCACAGGTGCTGTTCTGGGTAGCGAATCTTGCTCTGCACTCGTTCGATGAGATGAGCAATCCTCTCTCCTCTCTGGAGAATCTGAGTCCGCACATTGTGCTGTTCTCGGAGCACATGGACATTGCCATTGCACTTCGCTCTGAATGCTCTTCTTCTGACGATTCAGATTCATCATCGATCTCTTCGCTGACCATTGTTTCGTCTTCCTCATCGAATGTTTCAGTGATGAGCGAGAGGTTCACAGACTCGCCACCACCCTCGTCAGCCTTTGAGGATGAGGCAGACAACAGGGATGAGTGCAAGCGGTGGAAGGCGCCGGAGCTACTGATGAACAGGAACATGTGTGTGACAAAGCAGTCAGTTGCGTTTTCGATTGGGATGATGCTGTGGGAGTGCCTGACTCTGGAGATCCCATTTGGGGAGAATGAAGTGGTAGTGATTACTGAAAGCATGATAATATGAGGAGATGGTGTGGGTGAAGATTTGAGAAAGTTGTGGAGAGCACACATCGAATGTGGAAGAAAGGGACATGATGATGAATGTGAATCAGGTATTATTCAAGCGCATTCCATCGGAAACAATTCTTCTGATAATGATTCATACAACAATAGTTGAGACAAAGTCTTTTAGCGAGAATGCATGACTCGAACATTTTCACATGTGCGGAGCGCTGATTGAAAAAGGGATAGAAGAAAATGTTCTTTCCTTTCCATGCTTGTGGAAAAAGACCAGAATGATAAAATGAAACAAAAGAAAATTTGATTCAAACATGTGTTAAAATGTTCGAAAAAAATTGAGTATGCAGGTGTGAACAAACATTTGAAATTTAACTAACTGGAAAACGAATTCAAACTTTTTAATAAATGAATAAAATTATCACACAGGATGAACCTTTTGTAATTTTGCGCTCAGAGTTTTTATAAGTGAAAACAATGTCGTGATTGTGTGCTCTTTTGAAAATTTACTTTGTTTTTTCTCATCAAAATCATGTGAAAAATAATCCAAATTATTTTCAATAATTTTTCATTTTATCAAATATAAAAAAAATTACACTTTCCAGACGCACTTTTTTTTTTTGAAAATTTTCCATTGTAAATAACAAAAATATTAGAATTTATGATCATTTGCAGAACTATTCAATAAAAAACAAGAGAGAGAACGAATTATTGGATAAAGAATTAACTTTCAGCGAGTTTATTATTCAATCGAACATCAAAAATCAGTAAGCAGTTGAATAGCTTTCTGAATAGAAATTGATCAGAAAAAAATGGAAATGTTGGAAATACGACAAAATGAAGGAGCTGAAACTTCACATAAAAGAAAGCGATTACTATACATTCGGATGTTCTAAATGCAAAAGAATTTTCAGTTGGAGTGATAATTCGATATTCATGGAATTTCACTTATCGCCTTTAAAAATTGCATCTCTATAATATCATTTTTGGTACAAGCACTCAATATAGGAAGTGATTGATGACATGAATATCACAAACAAAACAGTTGTGAAATCTAATGAAAAGATGAAAAGAATATGTTGCTTTTTTGAAACGAGCAAAATGGAAAAAGTTGGTAATAATCGTATTGTTGAAATTGATGAAATTTTAATGATTAAAAAAAAAATGGAGTAGGGATATGCATAGAACAACAGTGGTTGTGGGGTGTTATTGAAAGAAAGGAAAAAGGAAAGCCTCAAAGACTGATTGATGAATTTCTCACAGATATAAAAGCGGATTCAATTTTCTTCTTCGTTAAAAAAACGTCAAAAGATGATCAACTATAATGTCCGATAAGTGGTCAGCGTTCAATTGCATAAGTGAAAATGGATTCACAATAGACAGCGTAAATCATACTCTTAATTTTGTCAAACCTGAAAATCCAAATGTTTACACACAAACTATTGAAAGTATATGGTCCCATCTGAAAAGCCACATTCCGAAAAGAGGAAGAACATATTTGAAAACAAAGGAATATGTTTACGAGTTTCAATACCGATACAACAATCGACTTTCTCCAACCGCATTCTTGAAAGAATTATCAAAGATTGATAATAAAAATTTGGATGTCTTTCTTCGTGCTTACAACGATAGTGCTACAAATTTGATAAGTGTTTTGAATAAAAAAAGAAAATTCAAATTATCATCTTATTATTTGAAAAAGGAGGAAATGAAAAACAGAAGAAAATTAGAAATGGTTGATGAAAATGAACTTGATAAAGTTTTGAATATTTAAATTCATCAAAAAAAATTAAATGCATTTAAAGAATATGAAAATTTTCGAAGAAACGAAATTGATGATAAAGAAGATGAAAAAAAATCTGATGAATTCAAGTGAACGAATGATGAATGAAAAAAATTTTTTTATGTTGATAAAGAAAAAAATGGAAAAAAAAATTATAGAATCCGTTCAAGAAATAAAAACAATTCGAAAAAAAAAGAAATAAAAGAAATCGATCAAACAATGGAAGATTTGAAAAAAATTATTGAGAATCAACAGATTGAAACTTCTATTCTTGAAACATAAAAGTTTTGCGAAAAAAAGGAAACAAAAATTGAGGAGATAAAGAAAAAAGAAATAGAAAAGAAACATGCAATTGAAAATAAGCCAATACTGAGAAACTTCATCATATCAAAAGATATAGGAACCGTGCAATCTCCTATTAATGTGTGTAGACAAATTCATCACTTCATTTTTTTTTCACATTATATTTTGATAAAGACACAACACAACAATGTTAGATAAAAAAGAAATTCCTTTTCTTTACACTAACATAATCGAAATATGTGAAAAAGTAATTCTCATGTGTTGAAATGGAATTATTTGAATTATTATATATTGATTCTTTTTGGATTTTAATATTGAAATAACAATCAAATTTTTTTTATCACAAAACCACATTTTCATCATTTTCGACATTAAAATGCTGTTGTTTCAGAAAACAAATTGTGAATCTAATTCTTCCAAAAAATTACCATCATCTCATCATTAACTGTATTAAGTTTTGCCTCATCTTAACACTTCACAAACTTCACTCTTCCTTTTTCTTTCCCACTTCCTTTTCACAAGAATCCACATCACTCTTTTTCTCCACACCCATCCTCAAACAACCCAGATTGTAATTTCACAACTTCCATCCACTATTCTTTTCACAAATATGACCTCAAATCAGTTCTCCTTTTAACATCGTTCAATAATGTTCATCTCAAGAAATT